>NC_134696.1:8139598-8500848 GCF_050947455.1 Rhinoderma darwinii
CGAGAACACGGCTGTGTCTGCACTGCCAGAAGCTGGGCGTTCTGAAGAGCAGTGGATGATACTTCTCGTCAGAACGCCCAGCTAGTAAAAGTAGTAAAAACGCCCCGATGTACGCACATAATACACGCCCACTTGGACTTTTACTTTTAAACACGCCCCCACTTGGACTTTTGCAAGCCTCATTTGCATAAATACAAAAATGGTCATAACTTGGCCGAAAATGCTCGTTTTTTAAAAATAAAAACGTTACTGTAATCTACATTGCAGCGCCGATCTGCTGCAATAGCAGATAGGGGTTGCAAAATCTGGTGACAGAGCCTCTTTAAGCTGCACCCTAAACAGTGAGTGTCTTTTGTGCAGCCCCTGGTTGAAATCCTGATGGGTGGCCTTGTCTAAAAGGGAACTCTGCCGGGTGGTGTTTATAGTAGTTTGGAGGCAGCACAGTGAGATTGTTGCTGCATAAGAAAGTTACTGATATGAAGGAAGTTACTTATGCAGCTTATATAGTAGATTATTGCAGATTTCAGCAATATACTCATCACTCAAACCGGTATCATAATCCATCCCTCCATAGGTGGTGCTTTGGGAAAGGGGGAGCAGCCCAAGGTCACCAAGAGGACAACTTGGGGGTTAGAACCCACATTGTACAGAAGTGATTCCTCTGCTCCACTCGGATCACGCAAGCTTTGAGCTAGCTGCATGGCAGCTTTAAAAGGACACATTTTTCACCTCTTTTAAAAAAGGGTAATTGGACCTTTAACAAGAAAAACTTTAGATCACATTGTGGAGGAGGGGGGGGCAGTATGACCGGGTGGTGGCTTGGGGCTTAGGTGCCTAGGACTGGTTTTCTAAGAAGTTAGCCCATGTCCCTAGGTTCAGAGCATGCTGCTTGTGTGGTAGGTGGCGGTCTCCTCGCTTATACAAGTTTGTTGCTTGTGCTTGGTGACTGTTTTCCGACAAAAGGATGCCTTGCCTTGTGAACCTGCACTGGTGAAAGACTTTGAAAACTGAGACACAAGGAGGAGATCCTGGGGATAAAACCCACATCTTCCTGACTCCTCTAATTCATCAGCAGAGACCATTACCAGTGCACTACCTCTGCTGTTGAGAGCTGGCCACAAATTCTTCCAAAGATGAAATGTTCTTATTCCTGCTGGAAGTAATGATTACATTTGGTCTTATGGGATCAATAAGAAAGCCCAGAGATCAACCTGAGCTGGTGGTCTGGTGCTTAAGCTGCACCCTAAATGGGGAGTGTCCTCTGTGTGGACCCTGGTTCAAATCCTAATTGTGGCTTTCTCTAAAAGGGTACTCTGCTGAGTGGTGTTTATAGTGGTGTGGAGGCAGTGGTTAGATTGTTGTTGCATAAGAAACTTAATTATGTAAAGAAAGTTACTTATGCAGCTGTCTCTTTTGAGACAGCTCTATTTATATAGTAGATTATTGCAGATTTCAGCAATATACTCATCACTCAAACAGGTATCAGAATCCATCCCTTCATAGGCAGCACTTTGGGAAAGAGGGAGCAGCCCAAGGTTACCAGGAGGACAACATGGGGGTTAGAACCCACATTGTACAGAAGTGATTCCTGTGCGCAACTTGGATCACGCAAGCTGTGAGCTAGCTGCACGGCAGCTTTACAAGGACACTTATTTTCACCCCTTTTTAAGGATGGGTAATCGGACCTTCAAGAAGAAAAACCTTTTGTTGACACTGGGACATGACAGCATGGTGGCTTGGGGGTTAACAACTTTTAAGGCTGGAGATCCTGGTGATAGAACTCACATAGTGCTCACACCTCAAGTTTATTAACAGAGATCTTTACCAGTGCGCTACCTCTGCTTTCAACGGTTTGCAACAAATTCTTCCTAAGATGACATGTTCTTATTCCTGCTGGAAGTGATGTTTACATTTGGTCTGACAATAAGAAAGCTCAGGGATCAACCTGAGCTGGTGGCCTGGTGCTTAATCAGTGTCTTCTGTGTGGACCCTGGTTCATATCCTGAAGTGTGGCCTTGTCTGAGAGGATACCTTGCTGGGAGGCAGCAGTGTAGTGAGGAGGTTGCTGCATAAGAAAGTTACTTATGCAGCCGAACCAGTTCTCTTTTACAGAACATTATTGCAGATTTCAGCAATATACTTATCACCCAATAAAGTATCATGTTCTATCACCCCGTAGGTTTTGCTCTATGGGGAAGGGGGAAATCTGAATGTTGAGCACATAAGCTGTGCGCTCGCTGCTCCACCAGAACGCATTTTCACCTGTGCGGTAATCTGGAATTCAACAGAAATCACTTTGGACCGAATCGATCGACGTGCGCTGTGTGCTGTGACTGGGGGGCTTTGTGCGCTAGGGCTGGTTTTTTGTCTCAGTCTGGCCCTGGTCACCAGTATCAGATCGGTGGGGGTCCAACTCCCAGCATAACCGCCGATCAGCTCACTGAAGGGGCCCCGGCTTTATAAATTAATGGTTTCATTCAAGTCAACTACAATCCCAGGCAGCTGCTACGGATGTGTACGACGATGTGCCTGGTAAAATTTGAAGAGACCGGGGCGATCCCTGCCATGGCCCCTTTAGTCAGCTGATCGGCAGGGGCGCCAAGAGTTGACCCCTTAACAATCAGATATTGATGAGCTATACTAAAGGATAGACCATCAATATAAAATGCTTGGAGAACCCTTTTGAAGCGGTTTTCCCCACCATATGCATTCATAGATTCAGGATATGCCACAAATGTCTAATAGGTGGGGGTTCCACGTTAAGACCCTTCACAATTGTGAGGACAGGGGCACTCTCAACCCCCATCTGCCAGATGAGGTGGCTTCCAGATGCCACATCGAGGCAGAGAGGTGGTCGAGGACTTCGTTTTCCTGTCTGTAACCCATTGGAAATTTAAAGGAAAACCCCAGGTAAAACCATACACAGTGTTATGCCTCGTACAGGGCCTGAGGGGCATGACACGGTTTTAAAGAATATCAAAGTGTCTCATGCTGCACCCCCTCAGTTTTCCCTGGAGTGTTCCTTTAAACACAGTATTTTATTGCTATAGCAATTTTTCTACTATAAGTACAGACGTGATCTGCTATAATGAGTCTTATTGTGGCCTTCATATAAGTCTATTCATTTACTGTACGGACTGTAATCATGTATAAAATGCGTAAATGAAAGTATTGTATGGAGAAGAAGGCCCTGTTCACACAGTTTTTTTTTTTCCTGCAGATTTTGACCTGCCTGCGCTCTCTTTGCCGCTTTCTTTGCGGCGTATTTCGGCCGCGGCCAAAACCCTCTGAAAAGTGCTTTCTCTGCCTCCCATTGATGTCACTGGGAGGTCAAAGGCGGAAACACCAGAAGAAAGGGCATGACGCTGCTTTTTCCCGCAAGCATTTTTTTCCGCTCGCAGGAAAAAAAACACTTCTCTGCCTCCCATTGAAATCAATGTGAGGAGATTTCAGCAGTTTTTTGCCGCGGTTTCCGTTTAAAAAACCGCGCCAAAAAAACTGTGAACTAGGCGAAGACTCCTGCTGAAGATTTACCAAAATGTCAGATATGTTCAAAGATAGGTGACACTTTTGTCAATTCTGCATAAACACTACGTAAAGCTTTTAGCAGCCGATGTAAACAGTGGATGGAAATGTGCAAATATCGCTACTAACAAAAACGGCTACCACGTGTCATCTCACCTACACATTGTAAGAGCCTGCATTATATCAGCGGGAAATTACAACAAAGCGTCGTTTATGTCAGCCGTAAATATCTATGTTTCCATGTATCGGGATATTCGGAGGCGCGTGCTGCTCTCCAGAACTTAGCTTCGTTTTATAATTCTGTATCCAGAGCAGTTTCCTTGTTTTTACCTTGTAGGGTAAAATGCAAAGAATATCAGTCCAGGCCGCAGAAAGTGTCAGGTAAAGCGTTTTTACAGAATGTTATGGACGGTTTTATGTAAAATGTCCTGATGGCGATATTGCTTAGAGAATGCCACGTTACAATATTTTACAGAATAATTCTACATGTACAACTGCGTAAATACTTTGATTTATTTATCTTGTATTTGGAATTGTAGGATATTTTCTTCTCCATTCACACCCAAAGCTAAATTCTGTATTCGGCTTGTTACTAGTTATTCTCTCCTAGAAGCTTGTAGGGGAGAATATTTGTGTAATACAGTATGCGATGGAACATGCCATGATTACGGTATGTGTAATATGGGCCTATACATTTCCATGGGTGCTTTATTTTGGATCCGTACAACAGGGATGTGTAATGAGGTCAAGTGCATGAGATCTAATATCAATTGGACCAGGACTGGAGAAATAAAACAATACAAACTTTGTTGGTTATATCTGTCGCCATTTATCCACTCCAATTCTGGCCATACACTTTAGATAACTGTTGGTCAAACTAACCTGTTCCTCCCGACTACCCCGTACGTATGCATGCTCGGCTCGGCCGGGTGCGCATGTGTTCTCAATAGGGAGTAAGCCGCTACCAGTCTCCTCTGGCAGCGGCTTATCTACTAACAAACAAAAGGATCAATATGCCCAACTCTTTCCCGACATCTGCTGTCGGGATGTCGCCATTCCCATTAGATGGTCAGCGGGACCCGCCGGGTCGGTAGGTTCGGCCGACATACATCTAATGTGATTGGCCAGCTTAAGAAGCTTATACATTAAAAAAGGCATCTAGGTCCAAGTCAATGGTCGCCACCTCTTTGATCCTGCCTTGTACCATATGGCAATCAATATGGTGAACGCTTAGTGTCCCTATAAGAGCACCTACACACTTGTCCGTTATGGTGCAGCAGAAAGCATACCAAAAAAGTGGAAACAACCGCTATAGAAAAACATTCTTGTATGGAAAATTCTAATTGTGATTCTGCAGTTTTAATTGGGTGTTTTTCCCCACCGAAGTCAATGGAGACAACTGCTCAAAATCTGTGATAAAATTGGGACACGGTGCATTCTGCATTATGATAGAAACATTGTGCCCTGAAAACCGTTTTTCACTGCATTGTGGGAGTGGGATCTGGTTGTAAAGTACTGCAGCTGCCTACGTGGGCCGGAGAACCCAGCTGAACTTTTTGAAAAAGAAAAATTGCAATAGTAACTTTCACAGCAGTGCATGGAGGCCGCAGGGTTCTTTAGTACGGAGACGTGCAGCCTCCATGCACTGTTGTATAGGCTCTGTCGGACTACATGTCGCTCCCCTAGAAGCACCACTTTCTTACGCCTTCATCTCATGGAGCATGCCACTATTTTTTTATGTTGCGTTCGTACAGAATCTGATAGAAAAAACCTCCACAGGCCTTTTTTAGGAAATTTTTGAGATGCAGAAGAGGGCTCACGGACGTCTATGAAAGCCCCATTACAAAACAGCGCCGTAATGCTGCCGGGTACATGAGCCCTAGAATACGCCATACATTTCTGATAAGTGTGGGTCAATAAGACCCGCATCTATCTCCACAACCGGGCAGAGAATTGAGGGATGGCCGCACTTGGATATTCCATAGATGTCTGATAGGAATGCCCCTTCAAGTGACAACACTGGTCACACCAAACCAAGGAGATCCGGTATAGTCACCCGTCTTCTCCTGTTTCTAAGAAACAACTGGAACTAATTTTAGCGCTGCCCCAATTTTTTTGTAATTTTTTATAACATTGTAGGTGGCAGTGTTATATCTATGGTTCATAGACTAGTTAAGGCTTTGTTCACATCTGCGTCAGGGCTCCCCGTGAAAACGGAACCCTGACTGAAACAAAAACCATAGGTGTCCGTTTGCATCACCATTGATTTCAATGGTGACGGATCCGGTGCCAATGGTTTCTACTTGTCCAAATTGTGCAAGGGTTCCGTCGTCGTGACGGAATCAATACTGTAGTCTACTGCGCTATTCATTCCGTCAAAAGGACGGAACCCTTACACAACTGAGACAAACGGAAACCATTGGCACCGGATCCGTCACCATTGAAATCAATGGTGATGCAAACGGAAACCTATGGTATTTGTTTGTCAGGGCTCCGTTTTCGCGGGAAGCGCCGAAGGAACGCCAGAACGGAGCCCTGATGCAGATGTGAAAGAAGCCTTAGTCGGTGACTGAGTGTGTTATAAAGGAGCATTGTTATAAAACACAAGACTGAATGTTATCAGTGAAATATTCATAAATGACACTGTTATTCCTGCATGCATGAGATTTCTGATCCTTCCCTGTCCTATTTTACCGACACGGCAGAAAACTGCGGGATTACGCTTTATGGTATATTAATCTGACTCTCAGGAAGGGCAATCTCTTATTAAAAAGAATGTGCGGTCGTTCCCCTTTAACAGTCTGGGCTACGAGCTCATGTAAAGAAGTCCCACATTAATTACAGAGGACACGTTTAATATGAACATTGGGAGATGATTTAACTTGTGATCATTAATGTGGACAGAAGTTATAATGATTGAGTTGGAACGTTACGCGGGATGGTGCTGCAGGGAGGCCGGTCCCAGCTCTGCACTTCAGGTTACGCTTCTAAAATTATACCGGCCACGGAAATGCTTCACAGTGCAAACCCTTTAGTGACAGACGGACATATGGGCAGCGTTCTGACTTTAAGATGAAAAGGCAAAGCCTGGTGTCCGTTTCTGCCGTATACGCTGCATTTCAGATCTGAAAAGTAACCATAAATACCGATGTAGCAGAGCTGAGTTTGTCATTAGCCACAACTCATCGTGATATGATGTTATCTACTTTGCTGCATTATCACACCGCATAAAATAGTTAACAAATTCAGCTCTGCTACATCTATTCATCTGCGGTCAAGTCACGCGCAAAGGCTTCTTGTGTTCGCTCATTCCCGTATGTTATAGGTAAATCATTTTAGGCTAGGGCTACACGCGATGTTGGCTGCGACACAGATCACGTGTTCCCTTGCGTACATCGCGGTAATGTAAGTAAATGTGACCGTGTTGCTATGGCCGTCGCACGAAATCCAAACTTTTGGGATTTCTTGCGAACGTTAAAGTCGCGTTTTTTTGCAGGTCCCAAACCAGCCACGTTCACTTACATTACTGCGATGTACGCAGGGCGACAGAGCGGTCTTTGGGCTCGTGACCTCTGTCGCAGCCAACGTCGCCGTGTAGCCCTCGCCATAATCATTTGCATTATTTCCTCTACCACATACAGAGTGCTGCTAGGTATCTCGTTCTGATCACCGTAGATGCCAGTATGCGCATGTTTAGATACGCAGTCTGTATACAGTAATGTGTATGGCAGGTTTAAATGATATATCCATGTAAAATTAAAAAGAAATGAAGCAACTTTGCGAATAGTCTTGATTATGGATAAAAATCTTTTTGCTCCTTGATCCCTCTTAAAGGTAGACAAAACACTCCAGGGAAAACTTATTTAGTGCTCCTCGTTTTTTTGGGCAACAAGACCTGTTTTTTTAAGGAACCCTTGTGCAGGGCCTGAGGGGGCGGTGCATGACACAAGAATTCTCTAATTATTGTTCTTAAAATCTCTGTCATGCTCCGGTCCCTCAGACCCTGCACTAGGGATAATGCACTACATATTTCCTGGTATAACCTATAAAATTGCAGGTTGCTATGGGCAACACTATTGTTTAATTGTGGGCCAGGTGGAGAATTATAAAACCTAATGTAAAGCAGTAGTCACCCATAGCAACCAATCAGATTCTATGTTGTTGTTTTTCACAGAATTAAGAGCTGGAAAAGCTGCAATCTTATTGGTTGTAATAGCCACGCCTCTACTTTTTATTATAATTAGCAATACATTTCTTCCTAGTAACAAGCTGATGGATAATAAGCAAGGATCCGCACTAACAACTAACCCGGGCAATGCAGCCAATGAGAAGCGACTTTACTCAACGTTCTTACGTCTGATTGGATAATATGTCAGCCAATGGTGGCAGGCGACGGGCGAGCGCTTCACTAAGCGGGCATGAGTGCGGCTGAGGTAAAGCGCGGGAACATAGGCGGTGGGTCGCGTAACGGCGGCACTGATTAGATTCAACTAGTTCGTGCTGCCATTGTTTCCAGACAGTCATGTGTACTGAGGTAAATGCAGCTTGTTTGATGGTTTTCCATTCGCCCTGCCCCCGCAATCCTCCACATTTGGAGGCAAAGCTGTAATAGATAGTTAGCCGCCGGGTGCCCGGATGCTTCTGTGTATAATATTGATATTTTATTTTTGTATTCTCCACAGATACAAACCGCAGCTTTAAAAACGATTTTCTTTTTAATAATTTAATTTCCCACTTATAGGGTCAGTTCACACAGTGTACTTTGCAGGCAGAAAACTCTGTCTGGAAAAATCAGCTTTTTGAAGTGGTTTTGTACCACAGACGTTCACCAGACAAAGGGAAAAACCGCAAGCGTTTTTTGCCAAAGACTGCGTCAAAAACGGCCTTAGCCGTTCGCAGCATTTTTTTTTTGTCTCACGTTGATTTCAATGAGACGGAAAACGCTTCAAGAAAGGACATGTCGCTATTTTTTTATACCATGAGCGGATTAAAACTGCTCAGGAAAAAGAACGCCTCAGACTCCCATTGAAATAAATGGGAGGAGATATGGGGCATTATTTGGCGCTGATTCCGACGCGGTTTCTGCATCAAACTCAGTGTGAACAGGGCCTTACAGTTTGAAGTGTTTTTTTTTTTGTTTGCGTTGCTGAGTGCAAGGCTATAATGCAAATTGCTAAAATATTCTAGTCTTCATACATAAGCCTAAAAGCCTTTTTACACCGGCCAATCATCATACGAACGATCATTCCCAATCATTGATAAATGCTCGTTTTTCGGAAGTATCTTTGATGCGGCCGAGAAAATGGCCGCTCGTCGGCAGCACATCTCGTGTAACGTAAGGCAAACTATTAGGACGAGTGATCATATTAACAATCATCGTCCCCATACGTTCCAATCATTGCTGCATGTAAATGGAGATAACGATCGACGTGCTGTATCGTCGATTGGCGCTCGTTTACCGGCCAGGAATTCTGACCTTGGAAAAGCACTCTTAGGCCCCATGCACACGACCGTAATATCGCCCGTAATTACGGACCCATTCATTTCTATGGCCGACGGACACCTTCCCGTATACTTACGGGAAGGTGTCTGTGCCGTGAAACGTTCCGGAAGAAATAGGACATGTCCTATTTTTTTTATTTTACGGACCGTGCTCCTATAATTTATAATGGGAGCACGGCCCGTAAATGTGGACGGCCATGCCCGTAATTACGGGTCGTTATGGGTACGGTATTGTGCATGGCGCTTTAGAGCATGTTCACATAAAGGAACTTTGCGGCGGGTTCCGCCGCAAAGTTCCGCCTCCAATTCATTTCAATGGGTGTCGGACGCTTATTCCTGCTACCTCATTGTTTCAGCTGGGGGGAAAAAGAAGCGTCCTGCTCGATCTTCTTCGGGCAGATTCCGCCCGAACCTCCGATTTCAATGGGAGGGAGGAATCTTCCTGCCGTCGTCCGGAATAGTTTTCGGCGGGGCTCGCCATGCAAAATCCGCCATGTGAACAAGCCCCTAGGCTGGGGTTAGGCCTCATGCACACGACCGTAAAAACTCCCGTTATTACGGGTCGTAATTACGACCCGTAATAACGAGCACATAGACTTCTATTGGCCACGGGTACCTTCCCGTTTTCTTACGGGAAGGTGCCCGTGCCGTTGAAAAAAATAGAACATGTCCTATTTCAGGCCGTAATAACGGCACGGGCAGCCCATAGAAGTCTATGGAGCTCCCGTAATGACGGGTTGCTACGTGTGTGCACCCGTCATTACGGCAGCGTTGCTAGGCGACGTCAGCAAATAGTCACTGTCCAGGGTGCTGAAAGAGTTAACTGATCGGCAGTAACTCTTTCAGCACCCTGGACAGTGAATTCCGATCAGAATATAGAGCAACCTGTAAAAAAAAATAGACGTTCATACTTACCGAGAACTTCCTGCTTCCTCCAGTCCGGTCTCCCGGCCGTTGCCTTGGTGACGCATCCCTGGATGACGTTTCCGCCCATGTGACCGCTTCAGCCAATCACAGATCAATCACAGGCTGCAGCGGTCACATGGACTGCCGCGTCATCCAGGGAAGTCGGGCTGGATGTGAAGAGAGGGACGCGTCACCAAGACAACGGCCGGGTAAGTATGAATTTCTTTAATTTACAGAAAGGGCTGTCCCTTCTTTCCATCCTGCACTTAGAGGGAAGGGGCTGCCGATTTGTGCAGTGCTATTTTGCAGCCAAAAATGTGCCCGTAAATACGGGTGACACCGGACCCGTATTTACGGGCACGGGTCCGTAAATACTGGTGCAAAACGGGTCGAATACGTGTGACACCGGACCCGTATTTACGCCAGTATTTACGGGTGGGAAAAAATACGGTCGTGTGCATGAGGCCTTAGGCCTCATGCACACGACCGTAAAAACTCCCGTTATTACGGGTCGTAATTACGACCCGTAATAACGGGCTCATAGACTTCTATTGGCCACGGGTACCTTCCCGTTTTCTTACGGGAAGGTGCCCATGCCGTTAAAAAAAGATAGAACATGTCCTATTTCAGGCCGTAATAACGGCACGGACAGTCCATAGAAGTCTATGGAGCTCCCGTAATGACGGGTGGCTACATGTGTGCACCCGTCATTACGGCAGCGTTGCTAAGCGACGTCAGTAAATAGTCACTGTCCAGGGAGCTGAAAGAGTTAACTGATCGGCAGTAATTCTTTCAGCACCCTGGACAGTGACTACCGATCAGAATAAAGAGTAACCTGTAAAAAATAAAAATAAAAGACGTTCATACTTACCGAGAACTTCCTGCTTCCTCCAGTCCGGTCTCCCGGCCGTTGCCTTGGTGACGCGTCCCTCTCGACATCCGGCCCGACGTCCTGGCCGTCCCTGGAT
Source organism: Rhinoderma darwinii (assembly GCF_050947455.1). Lineage (NCBI taxonomy): Eukaryota > Metazoa > Chordata > Amphibia > Anura > Rhinodermatidae > Rhinoderma > Rhinoderma darwinii. Next base: position 8,150,500 of record NC_134696.1, read on the forward strand.
GACGTTTCAGCCCATGTGACCGCTGCAGCCAATCACAGGTCAATCATAGGCTGCAGCGGTCACATGGACTGCCGCGTCATCCAGGGATGTCGGCCTGGATGTGAAGAGAGGGACGCGTCACCAAGACAACGGCCGGGTAAGTATGAATTTCTTTAACTTTTATTACAGAAAGGGCTGTCCCTTCTCTCTATCCTGCACTGATTGAGAGAAGGGGCTGCCGATTAGTGCAGTGCTATTTTGCCGCCAAAAACGTGCCCGTAAATATGGGTGGAATACGGGTGACACCGGACCCATATTTACAGGCACGGGCCCGTAAATACTGGTGCAAAACGGGTCGAATACCTGTGACACCGGACCCGTATTTACGCCAGTATTTACGGGTGGGAAAAAATACGGTCGTGTGCATGAGGCCTTACACTGTGTTTTTAACGTGGGCTATATTTGTTATGGCTGATGAAATCCTATTGAAAAACATGGAAGTTTATTTACTAAAACAAAAAAATGGATGTGAAAATGCAACAAAAATGCACAACATGTGCCCAGACTCAAACTCTGTTTATAACGGAAACAGTGACGTACCGGCTACCTGGGACGCATGACCGATCCCATTTACTTACAATGGGGTCCATCATTTTGATTGAAAAAATTTGCAATCTTTTCCGACAAATTTATCAGATTCTGCGAAGGAGCCTCCAAACATAGATGTGAACATAGCCCAACATGTAACATCTAGCTGTCACTTTTTTTTTCCATTGCAATTTTTTTTTATTGTAGGTGTGAAGAGGCTTTACACCAAGCAGGGAGCCTTGTGTTTAATGTTAAACTAGAGCAGCGCTCCCCAACCTGCGGCTCTCCAGCTGTTGCAAAACTACAGCTCTCAGCATGCCCCGATACACTGCACCGTAATTACACAGTAGTTTGTGCAAACAGCTTCTCAACCATGACACTATTGCGGCACAGGAAGAGAAGGGGTAAACAAGGATTTTTTTTATGAAGATGCCCTATTAGAGCATATAGATGACTTAGAGGGGGTGGGTCACTCACTCGGGGCCCCCTCTATGAGCCAGAACAGAGAGACACTCTATAAGGCTTTAGGACAGGGGTCTCAAATTCGGCCTGATAAATGGGCCGCACATAGAAAAAATGTGAAGTTGATGGCTGCATTACTTTCAAATTTGATACAATACAAAAGTATTGTTAATAAATTAGTTATTCCAACTATGACACTACTACATTACTATAATAATACAACATTACTATAATAGCGCTAGGTTTAAACCTAATAGAAGTTTACTCCACGTGCTTATTTTAACAATCCAGTTTTCCAGTTTAAGTGTCGCTAAATGCAGTCTGGTGGCTCAGTTGGCAGTCATAAGAATATCAAGATTGGGCAGCCCCTTTTAGATAGTGCCACAGTGCCCTCTGTAGATATCGCCACACACTCGCCCGTAGATAATGCCACCCGTTATATAATGCCACAGTTCCCTCTAGATAATGTGTCACCCCCCGTAGATGCCACAGTGCCCTCTGTAGTTAATGCCACACACACCCCTATAGATAGTGATGCATGCACGCACGCACGCACGCACGCACACACACCGGAGTCTCAGAAAAGAGTACTAGTATAGGCTCTGCTCCGGGACTCTGGGGAAGCCTATATATGTACAGTGATGTCAGAGGCAAGGCCAGAGCCAGAGTCCCGAGCAGAGCACTACTAGCACTCTGCCTGGGACTCCTGCTCTGCTCCTGACATCACTGTCCATATATGGACAGTGATGTCAGGGGCTTCCTCGGAGCAGTATAAGCTCTGCTCTGGGATGTCATGAAGGAGCGCTGACACACTCCTTCGGCCTGCTCTCTCCTCTCCCTAAAGGAGCTACGGTGGCCCGCAGGCCGCAGATGACAGCAATGCTCGAAAAACTTTTGACCAAGTGGGTGTTGTAAAGAAGTGTATGAGGCTGACCAATCAGTGACCAATCAGTGTCATACTCTTCTCATTGTTCCAGCCCAGCAGGATCCACAGCACAGTGTGATTGTGCCGTGAAAGAATCTGGGCTGGAACAATGAGAAGTGTATGACACTGATTGGTCACTGATTGGTCAGCCTCACACACTTCTTTACAACACCCACTTGGTCAAAAGTAAAAACACGCCCAGTTGGGCATTAAGAAACTAAATCTAAACTAGCTCATAACTTGCTCAAAAATGATCGTTTTTCAAAATAAAAACCACTTCTGTTATCTACATTCCAGCGCCGATCAGATTATGTAGGAGATAGACTTCTTATAATGTGGTGACAGAGCCTCTTTAAATTAATGTATGATTTCTTGTCCTGTGGTACATATTGTCCAATGTTCAGGCAACATGTTATAGAGAAGGAGGAGCAGAGCAAATGGATATGTAGCTTTGTGGGAAAAGATTCACGATAACTTGTATTTTATCTATATAAATCTCTGCTCACTTTGGTCTTACCAGAATCGAAAATTATCACCTATTCACAGGACAGTTATCACCTACCCACCACTAGGACGCTTACCGATCACGAGAACAGGGTCCTTGTACCCCCTATACCTACTCGCTGCAGTGACGAGGAGCTTAAGGGAGCAGCGGTCGAGCATGCGCCCGCCGCTCCATTCAATGTCTATTGAACTGACGGAAACAGCTGAGCGCTCATCAGCCTCCTAGACATTGAATGGAGTGGCAAGAGCATGCTTTCTTCCTGACCCCCGTTCTCACGGTTGGTGGGGGTCCCAACAATGGGGACCCCTAACGATCAGACAATTATTACCTATGCTGTGGATAGGTGATAGTTGCAGATTCTGGGTATATCTCTGAGTCCAGTGGGTAGTCCTACTCGGTGATTGGCAACCATTTCTGTATTCCCACTTGTACAGTGATGGCTGTCAATCAATGGTTGAGACCACCCACTGGACTCTTACAGGGGTTTGCCGCTTTATACTGTATGTAAGGCTGGGTTCACACGACCACATTAACGTCCGTAATGGACGGACGTATTTCGGCCGGAAGTCCCGGACCGAACTCAGTGCAGGGAGCCGGGCTCCTAGCATCATAGTTATGTACGATGCTAGGAGTCCCTGCCTCTCCGTGGAACTACTGTCCCGTACTGAAAACATGATTACAGTACAGGACAGTTGTCCTACAGAGAGGCAGGGACTCCTAGCATCGTACATAACTATGATGCTAGGAGCCCGGCTCCCTGCACTGAGTTCGGTCCGGGACTTCCGGCCGAAATACGTCCGTCCATTACGGACGTTAATGTGGTCGTGTGAACCCAACCTAATGGGGAGATTTTTAAAAACTGGTCCAAATGAAAGGTTTCCCATAACAACTTATCAGGTTCAAGCTCTCCTTTTTCAGGATGCCTTTTGAAATGAAAGAAGCAATCTGATTGGTTGTCATGGGCAACTACTCAACTATTCCTTCGCACCAGTTTTGATAAATCTCCCCTAATGTGTTGTGAACAGTGGGAAAGGGGGATATACAGCTCACACCTCGCTTCAAATCCCGGGAATGGAACTAGATCACATCCCGCTGTTTAACCCCTTAATGACCAACCTATTTTAGACGTTAATGACCAAGCCATTTTTTACATTTTTCCATCGTCGCATTCCAAGAGCTATAACTTTTTTATTTTTGCGTCGACATAGCTGTGTAAGGTCTTGTTTTTTTGCGGGACAAGTTGTATTTTTTAATAGCACCATTTTGAGGTACATATTATTTATTTATTAACTTTTTTGGGGGGGGGGAGATAGAAAAAAATCTGAAATTTCGCGACACTTTTTTGCGTCCTAAATCTACGTTATAAATAACACAATAAGTTTATTCTCCGGGTTATTACGATTGCAATGATACCAAATTTGTATAGTTAAAAACGCATTTTTTTCAAAATTATTTGTTTTTGTGTCTCCATATTTGAAGAGCCGTAACGTTTTTATTTTTTCACCGATGCGGTTGTATGAGGGCTTTTTTTTTTTGCGGGAAGACTTGTAGTTTTTATTGGTACCATTTTGAAGTAGATGCGACTTTTTGATCACTTTTTATAACATTTTTTTAAAGTCAGGATTCACAGAAAACAGCAATTTTTCCGTCGTTTTTTATTTAATTTTTTTACGACGTTCACCGTGCGGGTTAAATAATGTAATAGATTTATAGTCGGGGTCGTTACGGACGCGGCGATACCAAATATGTGTAACTTTTTAACTTTATTTAGTTTTTTTAATAGTAAAGCAGTTTGTAAGGGGAAAAAGTGGGTTTTTTATTTATTTTTTTCACATTTTTTTTAATTAACTTTATTAAACTTTTTTTTTCACTTTTTTACTAGTCCCACTAGGGGACTTTAATATGCGATGGTCCGATCGCATTTATAATACACTGCAATACTTTTGTATTGCAGTGTATTATGCCTATCCGTTTAAAACGGACAGGCATCTGCTAGGTCATGCCTGCGGCATGATCTAGCAGGCATTCATTACTGGCAGACCTGGGGGCCTTTATTAGACCCCCAGCTGCCATGGGAGACACAGACACTCGGCGATCGTATCGCCGGGTGTCGGTGGGATGAGAGGGAGCTCCCTCCCTCTCTCCAAAACCACTCGGATGCGGTGCTCGCTATTGAGCACCGCATCTGATGGGTTAAACGGGTGAGATCGATACTAATATCGATCTCACCCGGCAGAGCAGGGACGCCCCCAGCCCTCAGCTGCCTCTGGCAGCTGAGAGCAGGGAGATTTGACAGCTCCCTGCTCTGTTTATTTATTCCGATGCCGCGACGTAAAAAGTCTATGGCATCGGAATAAGGCCCGTTAGTGACCGACGTAAAAACACTATGGGCCGGTCACTAACGGGTAAACCCCTCAGCTTTATGAATGAGGGATTATTTTTTTTTACTGTTTGTCTACTCACAGTTTGGCCATCAAAACTAGAGGCAACGGAAAAATACTTAATAAAAAACAGACGTGCGTGTATATTGTTATTTTCTTAAAGATTGCACTACACAATAATGTCAACTGTTCCACCATGATGTGTTTCTCTTAGAGTGAATCCAAGCCCCTTGTGGTGTTATATTTTTTTTGTCTCTTTAAACCAACAGGAATTCATATTTGCTAAGATTATGTCCTGAAGCTTCCTCCACATCAACAATTTTATGATTTACAACCGAGACCCCTTCTGAAACGTAAGTGCAGTTTAGAAACATCAATATAGGTCTTATGACTGTGTTTACTTCAAATCTTAGTGCTTAAAATATATCTGGTTATGCATGGGATGAAGGATTTTTTTTAGAATTTAATTTAAGCCAAAGCTGGAGCCCAGTAGCCAATATGCCTAGAAATTTACTGCTGGTGCCTTCCTTTGTGGTTTGGTTTCTACGGATGTCTATGAAAGTTCTTAGGCTGTGTGCACATCATGTTTTTGCTTTGTTTATTGTATACGTCTGGAAAGCCCCGCTAAACGTGTCCATAGAGCTCTATCAGCCGAACACGGAGACCCCCACCAATCGCTAAAATGAAGCAGCTGAAGAGTTCGTGTGAGCGCTCAGCTGCTTCGTGTCTGTTCGGCTAATTCAGAATCCTGACCACTTCTGAATCTTTTCTGTGATATTTCAGCAAGGCAAACGTAATCTCGTTTGAAATGACAGGTTACATCTTACGTTTTCCTTGCAGGAATATCAGGATTCTGAATACACATCACGCCCAGGCTGGTAGTGATGTATATTCATTATCAGGACACTGCAGTAATGTGGCTGCACGTGAATGGAGAGAAGTGTATGATGCTGATTGGTCACTGATTGGTCAGCGTCATACACTCCTCTGTACAACGCCCACTTGGTCTAAAGTAAAAATACGCCAACTTGGGCATTAAGAAACTCATTAGCATAAAGCTAAAAATCCCTCATAAAATGGTTTAAAATAGATAGTTTTTCTAAATAAAAAGCATTATTACTGTCACCTACATTATAGCGCCCATCTCCTTATATGGGCACTGTCACCTACATTATAGCGCCCATCTCCTTACAGGGCACTTATAATGTGGTGACAGACTCTTTAACTGCTTCCTTGTCCTAACTAATAGACTGCATGTATTTTGTCTTCTTGGCCTGCATTTAGCTGCTAAATTCATTTTTCACAGCTCCAATTATCTCACATTATTTCCAAAATGCAACCTTTTATAATAAAACACCTGTCCGAACTATTGGCTCTAAGTATTACAAGATTCATGAAAGATTCACAATACCAATATTGTAGATTAAAATAAAAACCACAAGCTTTATTTTTATGAGCTCCGCACAGCTAGTCCTGTTGCCCGTGTTTTATATATATATATATATATATATATACACACACACACACACACACACACACACACACACACACACACACACACACACACATCAGCTTTCTGTATAATGTTGTGACTAGATTGTTACGTCAAGATCCTGAGCTCAAGACGGGAAACAATTTCCTTTTTTTTTCTCCTCTAAAATGGAATGTTTGAAGCAATTTCTGCTGGCCTGCCTGACATTCTACAGACCTTTTTTATCTACAATAAACATTAAGGATCTTTTTCCTCTAAACAGCCATGTATCGCTTCTCCATTCTCATAATATTTTACTTAAGAGGTTTTTTGGTACCCAAATGCATTACCGAGCATTTGTCTACATTAAATCCATGCTGCCATTTATCTGCTCATTTCTGTCTTGTGTCAGTATATTTTTGGATTCCTCGTGCCAACGCTTCATAGCACTTATCTAGTGTGTTGCAAGAAATACCATCTGTAAAGTTCTAAGCTTTACTCTGTCATTTGCCTGAAAGGTGAATCCACAATATTAAAGGCAGAACGTTTCCAAATTACCTTCTAATGACCTCATTATCACATCGCTTTTACTGTACGGAATATGGATGTTACAAGCCACCTTTCAGAAGTTCTCCACCTTAAAGGGGTTTTCCCACGTGGGACATTTATGACATATCCACAGGGTATGTCATAAGTGTAAGATAGATGAGAGTCCCACTTCTGGGACCCGCAGCTATCTCCAGAACAGGGCCCCATAAACCCCGTTCTAGCTTTTTGAACTCACGCTGCCTTCCAGCCACTTACTAATTTACATGTTCGGCGGGAGTTACAGAAACGGCGTAACTCGCTGAGCTACGCTGTTTCCGTAACTCCCATAGTAGTGAATGGCAGTTACTGAAGCAGCATAGCATGTGAGCTACGCTGTTCCCGTAACTACCAATCAGTTCTATGGGACTTACAAAAACAACGTAGCTCAGCGAGTTAGGCTGTTTTCTCCTTCATGGTTGGAAATTGGCCAGAACACAGAGGTAGAACGGGGTTTAGGGGCCCCGTTCTAGAGATAGGTGGGACCCGCATCTATCTGACATTTATGACCTATCCTGTGGATATGTCATAAATGTCCCTCATGGGACAACCACTTTAAAGATGACCTGTCACTAGGTCATATAAGTTAAACTGGTTAACTCACCTGAATAGAGCTGTCTCCATTATTCCAGTGCTGTTTTTTCTTTTTGGACCCCCATTCCATAGATATGACCCATTGTTGTGTTGGCTCCCTATATGCTAATTTGATGTAGTTCGCCAATGGCGTGGAGCTAGCTTTGCTGCCTCTGATGCGGACTAATCAGTGCGAGGCAGCTTGAGGGTAGTTCACACCCTGTTAGCTAACTACAGCAAAGTAACATAGAGGGAGCCAACTGAACAGTGGGTCATATCTCTGGAAATGAGGGTCCAGGAAAAAAAAATGCACTGGAATAAGGAAGACCGCTCTATTTAGGTGAGTTAACCAGTTCAACTTATATGACCTAGTGAAATGTCCTCTTTAATGCAAAAATCTGCCTTGTGCTGAAGACCTAAGTAAGGTAATGTCTGGCATGTGCTTCTGACAGCACCAGTGAAAACTGTGGTTGTTAGGCAGTTTATCTCTAGCAACTAGACTGTCAGATATGGCTCAGCTGTTCAATTCAAATCGGAATTGGCCCTGATCTGACAGCAGAGAAAAGGGAAAGGCAGCTTGGTTGCAGTGACACCATTTTCCTTTTCAGGCTGTGTTTTAATCAGATTTTTCTAAAAATAGATTTAGGTGGTGAACATCCATACCCATATAAAGGTGCATAATCTAACTGTACAAGTTTGTGATCTTTTGGACATGAAAAAGCTCACGCTTAAAATCTTCCCTGCCGCTGTGACTGCTTCTAGTATTGAGTCATTATGTTGGGCTCTTGGAATAATAAGTCCAGGCATATTTAACAGTATATGTAAACTCTATGTCCACACGGAATCACAAAAATCTGCAAGTAAATTAGTCCTAGAACTGTGCAGCAAATAGTGCTGCACATATAGCTGCGGAAACGCAATGTTGATGTGGTTTTAACGGCGGATTCACTGTAAAAAAGTAAAAAAACACAGCTTGCCATTCTTGCAGCGGCTTTCATTCTCTTAATACAGTCTACGTGTTAAACATGCAGTATCTCTGCTTAGAATCTGCAGCATAAATGGACATGCTGCGGATTGTAAAGTCGCACAGCAGCTGAATTTCTGCACAAATTGTCTGGATTTTAGCCGCATTTGTTTAAATCTCATCCGCTTAGCTGCTATTATTAATGCTACAGATCTTCTGCATGTTAATCTGTTGCAGCAAATCTTCAGCATATCTGGCCAGTGGGAACATACCCATAAGTCTCTCAGCCAACTGGAAAAAAAGCAAAAACAGCAGGTCATGCTAAATTTTATTGGAGAAGTGGATGTAGGGCCATGTCACGGGTGGTTTATGCGTCACTGCAAGGACATGACACATTTAGGCCATCACACGAAATGCAATATGAACGCTATATCCCTGTAATTCCCTGGGATCATGATTAGTTAATAGACCGTAAAATCTCTAATAATATATCTGGTTTACACTGGGACAGAATTATCATTAGGGTGTTTCACACGGTGCGATTTTGCAGTTGGCATGGAAACCGTGGCAAATCGCGATAAAAACACATGCAGTTTTGCAGTGCATTTTTTGGCTGCGCAGCAAAACGGCACATTGTGAATACACTCTTAGGCCATATGCACACAATGCCTATTATGTGTGGATTTCCAGCATGGATTTACCTGCAGAAAATCCACAGCGTAATACAGTACCAGCCAAGTAAATGAGGTTCAAAGTACTCTCGTCTACACATTGCAGAATTTGTCCGCACCTAAATTGACCTGTGGTGCGTATATTATAAAATCTGCAGCATGTCAATTTATCTTGCGCTTCCTTCTCAAAATTGTATCTGGCAAGTTTATTTTAAAAAAATGGCACCTATTTCCGCAGCATAAAAACCGCACCAATTTCCGTGTCAAAATGTAAAAACCGCACCAAAAAACGCACTATTAAGATTTTACCTGTAGAATTACCTGTGTTTGCCTGCGGTTTTAATGCGGATTTCCCACATCAAATTATGCAACGTGTCTGAGTAGCCTTTCTGCCAATAATATTCGTGTTTTAGCATCATTATTTTTATAAATGATGCGCTCCAATAGAGGTCTCCTAAGAGTAACAAATCTTATGAAAGAGGCGAAAAGCTCTATGTCCTGTCTGACCTGTTGTATATTTAGGCAAGGACCCCACATCATCAACCACGAGTCGTGTTCAAATTATTGGATTACTGTGGCTATTGCAGCCAACCTCAATGTTTCCTTATTGAAAAAGTTTTTTGCAACCTTCTGACTATTGCAAAACAATCCAATTATGTCTTATTTTTAGTAATGGTCGCAAGTTACCTTTTTTGCCTTCAGGTCTCCCCCATAGCCGTCGTTCCTTGCCACTTTACGGTGACTCACATGTGACACTAGCGCCTTACTTTTATTCCATCTTTGTACTTTTGTAATTCTGTCATTAAACATTGATAAATATATGGGAACATCTGCTACTAAGAAGTCACATCTCTGCAAGTTTCCACTAAACTCCCTTTTAAAAGCTAAAACTTCAGTGTCTTAGTAAGGGCCTATGCACATCAGCGTTGGCTTTCCGTTCCGGGGTTCCGTCGGAGGTTTCCGTCAGGTGAACCCCACAACGGAAAGTCAAACTGAAACTACAGCTTACGTTTCAGTCACCATTGACATCAATGGTGACGGAAACTTTGCTAATGGTTTCCGTTCGTCACCATTCCGGCAGGTTTCCGTTTTTCCGACGGGATCAATAGCGCAGTCGACTCCGCAATTGATTCCTTCGTTAAACTGAAACCTGCCGGAATAATGACGAACGGAAACCATTAGCAATGTTTCCGTCACAATTGATATCAATGGTGACTGAAACGGAAGCCGTGGTTTCATTTTGACTTTCCGTTGCGGGGTTCACCCGACGGAAACCTCCGACGGAATCCCGGAACGGAAAGCCAACGCTGATATGAACAGGCCCTTAGCGCTTTTGCTCATCTCGATTTGTTAGAATCCCGCACTCCACTTACACTGTTCACCTGATGTACGACTGCTTGTTACCTATGTATTCCTACCGTTCTCAGTGTTTTTTTCTTCATTGAGGCAACTGTAAAAAACGCAGGTTTAACTTGGTCACGACGATTTCTTTTAAGCATGTTAGGCTGGGTTCACACCTGCGTTGAATCATTCCATTGTTCTGCTCCGTCGCAGGAGCAGAACAAGGGAAGAACGGACACTGCCGGTTGCCGACGGAACTGATTGAATTTGTATAGGTTCCATCGGCTTTCCGTTGGGGTGTCCGTGGTTTTACCGGACACAATAGTGCATCGTGCTGCGCTATTGTCTCCAGTAAACCCGCCCAGATCTGCGACGGAGGCCCCTAATGGGGCCTCTGACGCAGATGTGAACAGAGCTTAATAAAGACCGTTTTTATATATTTCATTGCATGAACTCCAAGCGATGAATTGCAGTGAATGGATGAACAATAGCTTGACAAACTTTTTTTATGATGAGTAATTATTTTCTTCAAGATATTTTTTATTTTTAAGCAGAGATTTATGTCAGGCATTGACTTTATCTCACACGGCAGTAAGAAGCGCGCGGTTTGTTTTCTTGACAGGTTAAGGCTGGATTCACACGAGCACATTACGTCCGTAATGGACGGAACTTATTTCGGCCGCAAGTCCCGGACCGAACACACTGCAGGGTGCCGGGCTCCTAGCATCATACTTATGTACGATGCTAGGAGTCCCTGCCTCTCCGTGGAACTACTGTCCCATACTGTAATCATGTTTTCAGTACGGGACAGTAGTTCCGCAGAGAGGCAGGGACTCCTAGCATCGTACATAACTATGATGCTAAGAGCCCGGCTCCCTGCAGAGTATTCGGTCCGGGACTTGCGGCCGAGATACGTTCCGTCCATTACGGACGTAATGTGCTCGTGTGAACCCAGCCTAAGGCTACATTCACACGAGCGTATCAGATTCACGTGCATAAATCTGGTCCGTTATGCATCAGAGTGCTTTGCGTGTGGCATGCGATATTCACGCACTCGCAAAGCACTTTTTTTTTTTTTTATTATTTTCAATTCAATTGATACGTAAATCACGCACAGCAAACGGATGTGCATCCGTGTGTGGTGCGTGATTTTCACGCACCCATTGACTTCTTTTCATAGTATTGAGCATTGAAGGTGAAGCAGCGCTTCTACTTCAAAACAGCTGATGGGCAGGTGTGCCGAGAGTTGAAAGCCCACCGATCAATTATTGATGGACCGTCCTCAGGATAGGCTATCATTTTTCTCTCCAGAAAAATACTTTAAAAGGGGTTGTCTCATCTTGACAACCTCTTTCCATATGCCTTATTAGAGTATATGGATGTCATAGAGGGAGGAACCCTCTCAGGATTCCCTCCATATGTCAGATCGAGGAGTGGCTAACAAGCAGCAGTTCTCGATCTGGCAAACCCGATCTATCTATGGATCACATAGAAAGCCATTCATATGTAGTACTACAGTTCCCCTGTAGCGGCTGCTTTCAATCTAATGTGTATGGGGACATCCATACTTGATTTTCAAACATGCCTGATACTAGGGCTGGGCAATTAATAAAAAAATAACACAAAACTGAAATCCAGTGCAATTATCCAACATCTTTTTACGCATTTCGATTCCCCCCCCCCCTCCATTAAACTGCATCTGCAAGACGCAGATACCGTTGAATCCAATGGTACAGCGGGGGCCGTAAGGTCCCTGCTCTACCATTCACTATGTATCGCGGGATGCGAGGCAGTGACGTCATATGTGAGGGGCAGCTATGGGGGCGTTTTACTGTGTGGAGGGCAGCTATAGGGGCATTATACTGAGGGGAGCACTGTGGGGGCAGTGTCAGGGGGTATATTATATACAGTAGTATACAGCAGGTTCAGGATAAATATTAATTCAATGACGTAGCATGCAGATAGGGAGCGTGGCATTCAAAAAGTGGTGTGGCCTAAGTATTCGTTCATTAATCGTTATAGAAGTTACAGGTTAAATTTTGGGTCATAATCGCCCAGCCTTACCGGATACTTCATTCCCCCAGGAGATAAGTGCTACTGGAAATACCTGGCAGTGGCTTATCCCCCTCTCCCTATAGGGGTAATGATGTTGATGCCCAGCTGGTTCAAGTATGGATGTTTATCAGCTTAACAACCGCCCACCGTCTTTTGACGGCAGGCGGTGCAGGTGCTTAGTCTACAGCGACGTCTTTTGGCATTGCTGTAGAAGAGGCTGATGAGCGCTCATGCTCTAAGATCAGGAGCTGTAAGTTACCGCTCCTGCTTAGAGAAGCCTCCTGAACACAGCTGGGATCAGAAAACATTCCAACCCCAGCTGTTTAATTCTTTGATCGCTGAGGTCTGAGACAGTGGCATGATCAAAGGAAACTCCCCTCTTTGATCTCGTCATCGGAAACCCAGTGACGTGATCAAAGACCAGGGAATCCCTCTGCAGTCAGGCCTGGGGACCTAGAAAGGACCCCAGGGCTGTCTGTTAAGTTTGCCTGCTGCTAGGGCATACTATGTGTTGCCCTAACAGCAGCCTGTGTCAAAGTGATATAGTATAATGTATTCGCATACTGTATGCTAATACATCATACTAATACATTATAAATAAAATACAAAGTTGTAAGTAAAGTTATCCCTTAATGGGATTTAAAAAAAAAGTAACAAAAAAAATTAATAAATAAAAAAAATGTCCCAAAAAAAGTGTCATTATTTTGCATTACATAAAAACCTACACATATTAGGCATCTACACGACCGTACTAACCTGAATAATTTATTTGACATGTTATTCAGTGTGAAACGTGAACGGGATAAAAAATAAACAAGAAAAACTATGCCGAGAATCGCTTTTTCCTATATTCACGCCGTAAAAATATATTTTTTTTCTAACCCTAAACTGCGAAAAAGAAAATAATATTTCTCCTGCATAAGGCCCCATGCACCCAGCTGTGCCCGTAATCGCAGCCCGCCAAAGTATAGGAGCACGGCCCGAAAAATAGGACATGCTCCATAATTCCCGGCACGGTTCTACGGCACGGACGCCCATCCGTAGCACTACGGAAAGGTATCCACGGCCAATAGAACTGAATAGGCCCGTAAAATCATGAACTGTAGTACGGTCCGCAGTTTTATGGTCATGTGCATGGGGCCTCATACAGCCATGTCATTGAAAAAATAAAAAAGTTATGGCTGCTGAAATGCGGAGAGGCAAAAAGAGAAAAATATAGCTGGTCATTATGGCCCTTTCAGGCCTGGTCATTAAGGGGTTAAAGAACCTGTGAACGGGCCTTTTGTTGTTGTTTCTCTGCTCGCTGACTTTTTGCATTTCTTATTTTTGGTCTGAGTACTGGGAGGTTAGCCTATGTAATTATGAATATATATCTTCAGTTTTCCTTTATATTTCCAGAAACAAATATTCATTAATAATATTACCACTTTACAAAGCATTAGTGAGGCCTCATCTAGAATATGCAGTTCAGTTCTGGGCTCCAGTTCATAGAAAGGATGCCCTGGAGTTGGAAAAAATACAAAGAAGAGCAACGAAGCTAATAAGGGGCATGGAGAATCTAAGTTATGAGGAAAGATTAAAATAACTAAACCTATTTAGCCTTGAGAAAAGACGACTAAGGGGGGACATGATTAACTTATATAAACATATGAATGGCACATACAAAAAATATGGTGAAATTCTGTTCCATGTAAAACCCCCTCAAAAAACAAGGGGGCACTCCCTCCGTCTGGAAAAAGAAAGGTTCAACCTGCAGAGGCGACAAGCCTTCTTTACTGTGAGAACTGTGAATCTATGGAATAGTCACCGCAGGAGCCGTCACAGCAGGGACAGTAGACACCGCAGGAGCCGTCACAGCAGGGACAGGAGATGGCTTTAAAAAAGGCTTAGATAATTTCCTAGAACAAAAAAATATTAACTCCTATGTGTAGAAATTTTTTACTTTCCCATCCCCATCCCCCTTCCCCGTCCATTGGTTGAACTTGATGGACATATGTCTTTTTTCAACCGTACAAACTATGTAACTATCTAATTAGCTGCCTATTTAACCTGCATAAAATAAAATCAGCATTGTTCTTTTTTTTTTCCTGCAACTATTGATTACAATTTAGGTCATAGTTGGGATTGTATTGTTTAAAACTTGCTTTGCATTCATTGACTAATGAGGCTGCAAAAAGTTTGCTATTCAAGCAGATCTTGAGAGTTTTCGGCCTCATGCACACGACCGTGCTCGTAATTACGAGCACGGCCGGGCACGGGCAGCCGGCCGCTTTTGCGAGCCTTGCTCCCTTTATAAAGTATAGCAGCACGGCCCATAAAATAAAAAAATAGAACATGTTCTATTTTTTTAACGGCACGGGCACCTTCCCGTGAGAAAACGGGAAGGTACCCGTGGCTAACAGAAGTCTATGGGCCCATTATTGCGGGTCGTAATTACGACCCGAAATAACGGGTGTTTTTACGGTCGTGTGCATGAGGCCTTACTGTGGCTCATTTGCCTCAAAGTATGTGTGGCTGAGTATATTTTTTTCCCACTTCTGGTGGCTTTAGTTTGATTTGTATAATCATTACATTTTACTTAATGGAAACTAGCTCTCCCTTTATCAGTTTATTCAAGTCCTTTAGGCTTTGTTCACATCTGAGTCAGGTTCCCGTTATGACATTCCGTCTGAGCTTCCCATCAGAGCAGGACCCTGATTGAAACAAACGGATCATAGGTTTCAGTTTGCATCACCATTGATTTCAATGGTGACGGATTCGGTGCCTATGGTTTCTGTTTGTCTCAGTTGCGTAAGTGTTCCGTCATTTTGACGGAATCGATACCGTAGTGGACTGCGCTATTCATTCAGTCCGAACTACGGAACCCTTGCACAACTGAGACAAACAGAAACCATAGGCACCGTTTCCGTCACCATTGAAATCCATGGTGATGCAAACGGAAACCTATGATCCGTTTGTGTCTGTCAGGGCTCCGCACTGACTGGAAGCTCCGATGGAACGTCTGAACGGGACCCTGACGCAGATGTGAACGAAGCCTAAGGGGTATGTGAACTTTTTTACCCCATGAAAATTTTATTCTATTTCAGTCGGGTTCACTCATAGCGTAAATACTGAAGATTTTGTACAATGGATTTCATAGTGGAAAATCTGCAGCGTATTACAGTAGCAGCGAAGTGGATGAGATTTGAACAAATCTCATCCACATGCTGCGTAAAAAAAAAACGCTGAAAAAAACGTTCAGAAATTGACTTGCAGTGCAGTTTATTAATCCGCAGTATGTCAATTTATGTTGAGAAATCACTGGTTTTCTGTTGCAGGTTTTCCCATAACAAATAGTAGATGTTGTGATTTCTTTAACATGTTACTTGTAAACCTGCTAGTTCAGATCTCGGTGGGTGTTTCCGTTGAAGACACGCTCTCTCCCCTCACTTACTTTAGCCTTTATATCCTCCACGTTTTAGACTTCGTTCACATCTGTGCTAGAGCTCCGTTCCTTGCGGAGCGGAGCCCTGACAGACACAAACGGAAACCATAGGTTTCAGTTTCCATCACCATCGATTTCAACGGTGACTGATCCGGTGCCAATGGTTTCCGTTTGTCTCAGGTGTGCAAGGGCTCCGTTGTTCGGACTGAATGAATAGCGCACTAAACTACGGTATTGATTCCGTCTAAATGACGAAACCCTTGCACAACGGAAACCATTGGCACCGGATTGAAATCAATGGTGATGGAAACGGAAACCTATGGTTTCCGTTTGTGTCTGTCAGGTCTCCGCTCTGAAGCAACGGAGCCCTAGCACAGACGTGAACGAAGCCTAAAACGTGGAGGATATAAAGGCTAGAGTGAGGGGAGAGAGCGTGTCTTCAACGGAAACACTCACCGAGATCTGAACTAGCAGGTTTACAAGTAACATGTTAGAGAAATCACAACATCTACTATTTGTTATGGGAAAACCCGCAACAGATAACCAGTGATTTCTCAACATAAATTGGCATTATCCCCTGAGGAAGCCAGTTTGGCGAAACGCGCGTCGGGGCGTTATCACTGCAGGCTGCAGTGTGGGAACACATACCTCGATTTTAATTGGTAAGCCTAACTTATAAAGCAACTATATCCATAGTGGATCCCTGTGGACCCACATGTATTTTTCCACTTCTACTCAATTTCTTTCTTCTGGCTGGTTGTAGCTCTTTAAGACGGTTCCTTTTTCACCCATTTTTCATCTGGGCAGTACAGGGTTCATAACCCTATGTACTTGCATACTACCACACTGAGTGTAATCCTGAAGGACTGTTCTATAAATGTCCTTTACATCATTGAGGAACTAATGACATAACTATGTACATTTGTTATATACAACCATGCTAAGTTAGAACAGTATTGCAGGATACCCTTAATCCACTGATGTTATATCCCACACTGTTCCTTTTAGATGTCCTTATATTTTAATTGCAATTTTTGTGTTGTATGTCCAATAAACTATTTATACTTTTTCATTAATCTTGTGGCTTTCTGGCTTTTTGGTTCTAATGAAGTTTGCTCATAAATTGACATACTGCGGATTGAAAAACCGCACCGCAAGTCAATTTATGAACATTTTTTCCGGCGTTTATTTTTTACGCAGCATGTGGATGAGATTTGTTCAAATCTCACCCACTTTGCTGCTACTGTTTCCGTTTGTCTCAGTTGTGCAAGGGTTCCGTCGTTCGGACTGAATGAATAGCGCACTCAAATACAGTATTGATTCCGTCAAAACGACGAAACCCTTGCACAACGGAGACCAACGGAAACCATTGGCACCGGATTGAAATCAATGGTGATAGAAACTAAAACCTATGGTTTCCGTTTGTGTCTGTCAGGTCTCCGCTCTGAAGCAACGGAGCCCTAGCACAGACGTGAACGAAGCCTAAAACGTGGAGGATATAAAGGCTAGAGTGAGGGGAGAGAGCGTGTCTTCAACGGAAACACTCACCGAGATCTGAACTAGCAGGTTTACAAGTAACATGTTAGAGAAATCACAACATCTACTATTTGTTATGGGAAAACCCGCAACAGATAACCAGTGATTTCTCAACATAAATTGGCATTATCCCCTGAGGAAGCCAGTTTGGCGAAACGCGCGTCGGGGCGTTATCACTGCAGGCTGCAGTGTGGGAACACATACCTCGATTTTAATTGGTAAGCCTAACTTATAAAGCAACTATATCCATAGTGGATCCCTGTGGACCCACAT
This sequence comes from Rhinoderma darwinii, assembly GCF_050947455.1. Taxonomy (NCBI): domain Eukaryota; kingdom Metazoa; phylum Chordata; class Amphibia; order Anura; family Rhinodermatidae; genus Rhinoderma; species Rhinoderma darwinii. The sequence continues at coordinate 8,168,233 of NC_134696.1, forward strand.
GTATTTTTCCACTTCTACTCAATTTCTTTCTTCTGGCTGGTTGTAGCTCTTTAAGACGGTTCCTTTTTCACCCATTTTTCATCTGGGCAGTACAGGGTTCATAACCCTATGTACTTGCATACTACCACACTGAGTGTAATCCTGAAGGACTGTTCTATAAATGTCCTTTACATCATTGAGGAACTAATGACATAACTATGTACATTTGTTATATACAACCATGCTAAGTTAGAACAGTATTGCAGGATACCCTTAATCCACTGATGTTATATCCCACACTGTTCCTTTTAGATGTCCTTATATTTTAATTGCAATTTTTGTGTTGTATGTCCAATAAACTATTTATACTTTTTCATTAATCTTGTGGCTTTCTGGCTTTTTGGTTCTAATGAAGTTTGCTCATAAATTGACATACTGCGGATTGAAAAACCGCACCGCAAGTCAATTTATGAACATTTTTTCCGGCGTTTATTTTTTACGCAGCATGTGGATGAGATTTGTTCAAATCTCACCCACTTTGCTGCTACTGTTTCCGTTTGTCTCAGTTGTGCAAGGGTTCCGTCGTTCGGACTGAATGAATAGCGCACTCAAATACAGTATTGATTCCGTCAAAACGACGAAACCCTTGCACAACGGAGACCAACGGAAACCATTGGCACCGGATTGAAATCAATGGTGATAGAAACTAAAACCTATGGTTTCCGTTTGTGTCAGTCAGGGCTCCGTTCCGACGGAAAGCGCAGATGTGAACAAAGCCTTACACGAGCATTTAAAGTCCTGGCAGATCTCATACACAGACTTCTGCATAAAGGCTGACTTTCAGTGAGCAGATAACGTGGACATCTACACACCCAACACAGTAAATCTGTGCAGTTTCTGCTCTGAAAGTACAGTCTAGCAACTACTCTTCTCTTGCAGCAATGATGCGGATTCCAGATTCATGCGCACTTCTACTGTATGGTAAGCTCAGTGGTGGGTGTTTATTGCAAAAATATTAGGGCACTGCGGCTGGCAATATGATGAGGCACTCTCATTTCGTACAGGAATTTACAATAAGTAGAAATGCTGCCTAATTTACTAAGGTTCTCTTTGTCTAACAGTACATTTTGTTTAAATAGTCATTCCAGTTATGCCAGATGTTTAAAGGCTATGTAAACCTTTTCTTTTTTTCTTTAAATAAATGTATGCATTTTGTGCTAAAAAAACATCTAATTGACTTCTAGTAAAAATATGCTTTACTTTTTTCAATGCAGCTTATATGTATGCACTATACATAATAGCTGCCTAGTGTCACTGTAAGCCGAAAGTCAGTCTGCTGACCATCGGTTAAACAAAGGTTTACATGACCTTTAGGGTATGTTCACACAAGGTCATTGCGTCCGTAATTGACGGATGTATTTCGGCCGCAAGTACCGGACCGAACACAGTGCAGGGAACCGGGCTCCTAGCATCATACTTATGTACGACGCTAGGAGTCCCTGCCTCGCTGCAGGACAACTGTCCCGTACTGAAAACATGATTACAGTACGGGACAGTTGTCCGGCAGCGAGGCAGGGACTCCTAGCGTCGTACATAACTATGATGCTAGGAGCCTGGCTCCCTGCACTGTGTTCGGTCCGGTACTTGCGGCCGAAATACGTCCGCCAATTACAGACGTAAACGACCTCGTGTGAACATACCCTTAGGGTCAATGTACACGATGTGTAATACTTGCAGTTTTGCCACGCATATTGGCGTGCTGCAAAACCGCAGCGTAATACAGTACCAGCATAGACAATGAGATTCCAGGGAATCTAATGTTCACGCTGCGGTATTTTTCGGGAGTAAATTGACCCGTGATGCGTATTTTCTTAACTGCGGCGTGTCAATTTATCCTGTGATTCCGCATGCGAATTCTATCCATCTAGTTCTACAGAAATACGCAGCAAAACCCGCAGCATGAAAATGGCGTGATTTACGCAGCAAAACGTAAAGACTGCACCGAAAAAAAAAACCTTCGGTTGCGTGTTTTTGCGGCAAATTCCTTGCGGTTTTGCTGCAAAATTACCACAACTGAATTCTGTGCGGAAATTCCACAGCATTTACAGTAGCAACAAAATGAATGAGATTTCAAAAATCTCATGCCCACACTTTGGAAAAAAGTTGCGCGGAAAAAGTTCTGCGGTTTGTTTTTCAATTCCGCAGCATGTCAATTTATGCTGCATGTTCTGTGCGGAGAGACTGCCTGTTTGGCCCATAGACTTCAATGGGGAGCAGAAATTCTGCAACAGATTTATGTTGTTGCCGTTTTTACACTGTTTATGCAGTGGAAACGCAGTAAAAACCGCTGGAAATCCGCAGGTGCAGGTATACTTTGCTATAACCAATGTTTGTCACTAAATCCACAGGTAAAACTGCTGCGTTTCCGCAGCAATATGAGCAGGAAAAACGCACTATTTGGTGCGGATTTCTGTGACCGATTTACCAGCGGTTTTCTAGAGATTCTGCTGCAGAAAATCTGCAGCGTATCCGGCGTGTGGGTGACCGTGGGTGATGCAGCTGGCAGATCAGGTGGTCCACTAGCCAAGGCAAACATACAATGTTGCAAAACTGCTATTAATTGTACTTGCTTTGCAGAAAAGCGTATCACTGTCTTGTCTACTGACATCACCTTTAATATTCAGTTTAGAGACGTGGTGGCATACTTATCTGGTGTGGCCCTTTAACGATCAGAATCCCCTCAGTGTGAGACATTTGTAGTCATAGGGAACACCAAGAAAGCCTTGTTTTACAACACTGTAAGGTTGAGAGCCGCAGCATGAGCCAGTGACGTGCGGTAGAGCAAAACGAAACCTTTGCAACACCCCATTGAAATGTGATGTCAATCACTACAAATAACTACATACTGTATATTATTAGACAGATATGATCTTCTATCCATTCAAAGACCGTGTGTAATTGCTGGGTCTCTGCAAAGTAAATTCGACATATAGGTAACCTACCTGTGCTGGCTGACCCTTGGAGATCTCTCCAGGCTATTTGTAAATAATTGCAAAAAGTGTCATTTAGCCATTGCCCCATAACTGCAGAAAGATAACAGACACACAGTATGTATTTTTTTTTCCAGTTTTTATTGAGTGAAAATGTCAAACCTTGCATCAGTCATGCAACAAAAAAATAAAATTAAAAAAAAATCAAATAAATAAACACATATATTAAATTTCTAACAGCACTAAATTCAAGTGGAAAAATATTCAGTTCTTATCAATGCGGGAAAGTCCAATTCAAGTATTTAGAAGAACTCATTCTTACCTGGCTTTTTAATAATAATGTTAAAAGTATATATCTGTATGTAATACATATATACATCTCATATATATCTATCACATACCCCATTATATACAAATGTACACATGCTTATACCTATATCAATATACACATAAAGTATCCAGATATAGATAGTAAACAGTCAATAGCCAGGGTGACCATAGTTTTGCTTCCACAGAAAAAAAAAGAACACATTATATTTTGCAGATGAGTTGGAGATGGCTTACGTCCTACTGTGCAATATCAGGTTTAGGAAAACCTCCAACCTGATCGTTTCTTCAATTAATATTTTTTGTTGATTTTATTCCCCTTTTTTGCTACATGGAGTATAATTATTTTGTTAGGTTTTTTTTTTTAAGGGTATTGTAAAGTATATGGTCAGAGAGATTATAGTGTCCTTAAGAGTTGTTGTTTTGACAGAATGTCGTCTCTTAACTATCCCTGATGCTTTGTAGGTCCAACTAATGCTTACATGCAAAAGAGGAAATATTTGAGTTTTAGATATAGGGGAAAAAACAAAATAGTGTATCAGAAAAGAGAGGATCTCGGAGACTACTGTGGTGTTATAGAGTAGAACTATTTTGTCCTCATACTATTAACCTTGACTTTTGAGACGCTGTTGTTTTTAACAATACAGTGGTGGTCAGCTCAGCTGCAGAAAGATTTCAGAGGCATTTATTTCCCATACTCATCTCACAGATAATTATAATAATAATAATATTAATAAAAAACTAAATGGGGGAGTTGGGAAGCACACGTAACTGATTGAGGGAGAAACCCACAAAATTAAATATATAACTACAAACTTATATTAACGATCTGAAGATTACAATCCTCCATATTATCCGAACATTGTTATTTTGTTTTCTATAAAATTCAAGTTAAAAGTCGGAATCACGCTTTTCAGTGCTAAAGTGAAGTCAAACTTAGACTTCAAGAAATCAGAAGCTAAAAACCAAAAAATATGAGGCATTAGAGCAGGGTCTGGGGGCTGATGTCTGCATCTGCCGAGGCTCAGAAGCTCCAACAGCCACCATTTGCAAGCATACTTTATTTTTTTTAATCTTTTTTTTTTGTTCTATATATAACTTTACAGAAAAAAATACTGTACAACTTTTTCATTTATTTATTTATTTTTTTAAATCAGAATGAATATGTTGCTCCAACACCGCTTTTTGCAAACATGAGGCTTTCCCCACCTAATCTTTTCACTGGCTGCTTTGTTAAGGGTGAGTACAAGGAGTCAGTGAGGTGGTTAGGGCCTGTATCACCTGTGTCTCTTAGAGAGAAAAGGCCTGTAGTGTTTTCAATATATGTATAAATGCATCTCTCTGACGGCTGATTCATAAACACAACATTTTGATCAGAGATCCTCCTCATCGATTCAACACTTCAGCACTGCATGCTTTGGCAGATGACTGTTGAATTAGAATAAAGGGCCTAAACAACTCATCTAGTGACAGATACCTAAGGAGAGGGAAGCAGAATGATTTTTAAGTGCAAAGAATTTTTTTTTTTTTTTAATTTAAAACAATCCATCTGCACTTGCCCTTATGAATGAGTTTCTTTACTGAATAGTTTCCTACCTGAGAAAGAGAGGACATCCTGTGCTTGGTCTGTGGTGTAATCTCTTAACCCTCAATATGACCTCTCGGATAAGTTATATATTATGAGGTCACCGGACTTACTGTCAGAGGGTACTACAGCTGAGCTAAACAGTGTAACTGTTTTTAGAGTTGTGGCCCTTGCTGGCCCCTGAGCAGCGATATGGAGCTTTCTCCAGAATGTGCTACAGGAATCCTACCTCTTTCAACGCATTTACTCCACACTAATATTTCCAATCTTGTCACAAGCAGTAACAGCGTGTCCTATAGGGCAGAAGGCTTCCTCCACGGATGTGAGGATCACCTGGCTGCTCTTATAAGAAAAGTTCCATTTTCATTATACCAAAACAATGCCAAAATAAATAAATATACCAGAGCAATTGGTGCAGAGGAAAGTTTTCTATATAAATATTTATAAAATAAAACAATAGCTTCCCGGGAACAGCCCAGAGAGAAACTGGAAGAACAGGAGAGGGCCTCATCACAGGGTGCCCGATAATGCTAGTCAATAAATACCCACCAACCCAGCCCATCTGACCTCCTCCCTTGCCATAACCATATAGGAGCTTTCCCTATTTTATGATAAGAGGAGTAAAAGTATTTCCTTTTCTTGTCACCCCCCCCCCCTCCCAAGAAGGGGCTAATACAAGGACTTCATATCACAAGGAGTCAAATTGATGTCCTTTGTCCTACTGCTCTCAAGCACCAGTTTGAATGGATTGTAACGGAGGAGGCCAGAATAGCAGAAATGCCCCCTTGAGTCCTATGTAACTGATGACTTGGTTGAGTTCAATGTTGCAGAAGCTGCTTTTGTTAGTTTCCTATTCCTTCACTTGATCTTTGAGTCTCTTTCGTTTCTTTTTTTGGAGGGAGGGGGGTTATGGGTGAAGACAGTAGAATAAGGCCCTCAAAGGGGATACTTATAAAACATTCAGTTCTAAGTGTAGTTAGGAGGATGTTTGGAGGTTCAGTTGAGTTTTGGAGGTATCACAGTGGTTTGTGGAATCCCCAGCACTTTCTTTGTTGTCTTTCCTTGATAAACATTCATTATCAAGCAAGGAATCCTCAGAATCTGTGTTCATATCCTCCTCATCATCTTCCTCCTCATCATCATCCTCCTCTTCATCATCATCATCATCGTCTTCCTCATCCTGAGACATGTCGTCATCAGCATCCCCACAATTGGCCATTTGATTGTTTTCCCTAAGGACATTTTCAGCCCCATCCTGTGGTTTCTTGCTAAGGTCCAGGGAGTCATTCAGGCCGACTCCTACAGCATTTTGCAGGAACAGAAGGGAGTTGTGAGTGTCTGTACTCAAATTCAAAGAGCTGTCCAAGTTTACTGGTGGATTTTGGAGGTCGTAGTCAGCACCACACTGAGTGGACCCCTCTCGCCCAGGAGAAATTGAAGGTAGTTCCCCTCTTTCCTGTTTTTCATGCTTACGCTTATGTGAGTCCATTTGGGACATTCCCACTACAGTGTGCTTGCAGCTGGGATAAGTGCAATGAAAGTGTGAGCACTTCAGCTTGTACTTGCATTCGGGCACCTCGCAGTCAACACTGGAACTAAACTGACAGAATCCTGCAGCACTGATAACATCCTGCTTTCCATGGTGCTTACGGTGAGCGGTCACCTTCGTGCTGTCAGTGCAGCGGAAGCCACAACGCAAGCAGTGAAAATGTGTGCTATTGCCAGAGAACTGGCAGTCAGGAAAGTTGCAGCTAAGGGAGGATTTGAAACGCTTAAAGTCATCAAGAACGAGGTTGTCCACTCTGTCATGGTGCTGTGCATGCTTATACATGTGGGTTCGCCCACAGAACTTGTAGCCACAGTTTTCTCTGGTACAGTGGTAGTGAGTCACCTTCAGAGAAAACTGGCAAGCTATATCCTTACAATCTTCATACAGGTCATAACGTCTGAATCCTTCTAACATCATCCCTTCATCCAGCATTTTACGTGAAGAAGCGGTCTTCCGCCGTTTGCCAAAAGGTGACATATCCTCGATGATCCAAAATCTTTTTTTGGCTCCAGAAGCTGTTGGCATGGTAATGGTGTTTCCTGCAAAGAAGAAATATCCACCATGTTAGACTGTCTATACAGGGGCAGCATTTGTACTAAAACGGTATAACTGCACGTTTTATATTTTATATTGTACATTTTAGTTTTACTTGGGATGATTATTTCAGAAACTAAGTTGTTATATGAAGCAGAAACTGCATCACCTCATACTCAATTACTTAATAACTGCAACCAAACACTTCCTATAATTTGACATCAGTCTTTTATATTGAAGTTAGGAAATTATAGCAATATGTATTATAATATTACGTATAAAAAGTAAAAGACTATGTACAGCTTTGATGCAACTTTATAATTAAATTTTATTAAAAATAATTTTTATTTGAGATACAGCTGCTTTGTATCCTGTATCTAGCACTGAAACCTGCATCTGTCAGGTCCGCAGGACTGATGGGTTAAGCGTCAGCAGATCCTGCGTGTCTCTGACACGCAGGGACTGATGGGTTAAGCGTCAGCAGATCCTGCGTGTCTCTGACACGCAGGATCGAGCTGTTACCGATCACATCTAAATTCATAGCTTAGATCTGATCAATAACAGGTGGATCACACAGGATCGGCTTTCACTTATCCCTTCAGTACTGCTGACCTGACTGATTCAGGTCTCAGCATAAGATAGTGTGTGTGTGTGACCAAACACATTTTTATTAAAAAAAACGACAACAACTTGAGTGAACCCGCTCCATACGATGCGGGTGTTGGCTGTTTGTTGCAGCCGACACTTCAGAGTAACGAGCGGCATCGCGCTCAAGCGCGATCCCGCTCGTTTAACTCGTTAAATGCTGCGATCAATACCGACCGCAGCATTTAAATCGTTAGAAAGAGGTGGGGCAACCCCCTCTAACAGCTCATTGCGCCCCCCGCAACTCAATCACGGTGGGGCGATGGATGCTATGGCTGCCTGGGGGCCTAATGAAGGCCCCCAGTTCTGCCATCTTTGTACACCTATTAAGCCTTGCCTCCGGCAGGGCTTAATAGTTGCCTGTCAAAATCACGATATACTGCAATACATTAGTATTGCAGTATATCGTGCAAGCGATCTAACGATCGCTGGTTGAAGACCCCTAGGGGGAGTAATAAAAAAAGTAAAAATTAGTTAAACGACGGGGTTTTTTTTGTGTAAAAAAATAAATATAGCAAATTCAAAAAACCCCCCTTTTCCCACCATTTTCTCCCTAGAGCATAGTAAAAAAATAAACATAATTGGTATCGCCGCGTCCGTAAAAGTCTGAACTATTACAATATAACATTATTTAACTTGCACGGTGAACGCCGTAAAATAAAAATTGTAAACGCCAGAATCTCTATTTTTTTTGGTCACCTCATCTCCCACAAAAAATGAAATAAAAAGTGATAAAACCGTAATAATTATAGACCTCAAATTGGCTAATGGACATGTTGAAATCTTCTAATGGTGAAATAGATTCTGTTTTCTAGTGAAATGATGTAACCATCTGTTAGATTAAGACTCCGGCATATTTATTTGAATTTTCATTTTGGAAGAAGGTGAAAGTTGAAAGGTACCTGCTGCATCCTGTACTAGTGGGACATCACTTTTGACTGGAGCTGGAGTAGTTATAACTGGTGTAAAAGTTGGAGCGTTGCTTGTTGGCACCACAATGCCCCTGCTCACCCCAAGGCTGGCAGTGATCAAGGAGTATGAGAGACAGGATGGAGAGAGCAGGAACGGTAGGGAAGAGAGGGGAGGCCTAACCAAGGCAGGAGGAAAGGAAGGAGCATGAGGCATAGCCGCTGCTAGAGGTGCATTGTGGGTGAGAGCGTCGTCAGAAGCAGAAGGGACCAGGCAGCCTGGAGATTGTGAAGAAGCAGGAAAACAGAACAGAGAAAGGAAAAAAGAAACAGAACCAAATAAGAAGCTGAAGATAGAAAATGGTGAGATAAAAAAAAACACTAAACAGAGGAGGGATATCCAGTATCACAAAATGAAAGAAACTTGATATGGAGGGTGCCACAACTTTTGTTTATGTAAACAGACTGGAAATGTTTCGTTCATGTCATGGTAATTGTTACAATACATTTCCTGGTTAGTTTGGAGAAGCTCTACACGTTATCTAACCAAAGTAGATGAAATATGACAATTACATTTTGTAGTTTTTTTTTACCTGCATCCGTACTTTCATTGCCCACTGGAGTACTGGAGCAGCTGCGATCAAGGTTGGAGGACTCAGAGGACAATCCACCAGGGCTGCCAAAACCAGTGTAGTCCATGCACTCATCAGTTTCCGTGTCCATCATGGTATGGGGTGTGGCCTGGTATGATGAAGGATTTTCTGTAGAGGAAGGACTGTGGGCTGTGCTGCCTCCCATTGAATGTGATACCACCTAAAAAACAGCTTCTTGTTAAATGTGTGGTTTTAGGTACTGCGTTAATGTAGGCTGGAGCAATAGTTTTATGCGTAGCAGTCTAAATAAAGTAAATATATTTCTCTGATTCACCTGGCCAGGTACCCGGTCAAAATTCTTTCCCAGCATTCTCCTCATGTGCTTGCGGGAGTGTGATGTCATTTGGTGTTTAAGGAGGAATGAAAACTGACAGCCGTCTCGAATGCAGTGGAAGTGGCTATTTACCTGATTGTACTTACATCCTGCCAGGAAAGAGGGAAGAAATATTAAATACTTAACCTGATTAGACTAAAACAACACAAAGTCAAATTTGAAAAATCTTTGTATTTGGCTGCTCTTTTGTAATCTACTCTGCCCGCCCAGCATTTCAGAGATTCAGAATGATAAAATGTTCTCTATTCTAATTTTCTGACCGTTGCTACTCTAGCAACCAGAACAAACAGGTGGAGGGTTTGGCAGGTGAGGACTTGCAGTCACCATGACAGCACTGCCTGACTTTGTAAGCTGGCCCGGCACCTGTAACTCCAAAAGGTGAGCAAATATGAGCAAGAACCGTTTCCTGACATCTGTAAGAGGACACGGGACTGGCTCGTGTATGTTGATACTGATCACCGTGGTTACTGCAAGCCACTATTAACTTGGGACATAAATACTTAATGAGTTAACAGGGTGAGGTTTTCTGTTTTGTTTGTTTGCAAAGGTTTTAGTTATGCAAGAAAACCAAGAAAAACGAGGGACACAAAAGACGTGACATGGTGACTAATATTTCACCGTTCTTTTTCTATTATTTTTAAACAATTCGTTTTGTTGTCAAAGGACTGTTGCAATAATTATGGAGCTCTATCTAAGCATTCTAATGACCGACCAAAATGCCGTTCTTAAGAGTTACACTATTTAATGCATTTAGCATATACTCTTTCTGAAGAAAAGCAATATGAAAAAACTGAGCTAGCAGATGCAGAATTTCTCCTGCCAACCACCCTTCACGTCTACAGATGCTGCAGAGTTTATGGCAGTGTGTAGTTGGGTGGTCATTAGTTCATTCAGATACCTAAATTTTCTGAAAATGATCACATTTGTAGTTTATTTTATAACAATTAGCGTTAAAGGCTGTGTAAATCTTTTGTAGTGTTTTTTTTTTAAATTAAATGTATGTATCTTGTGTTTAAATACACTTTTCAAATTGACATTTATTCATAATGTTATTTCGTTTTGCGCTGCAGCTTCTGTGTATCCACTATACATAGGAACTGCTTAATGGCACTGTAAGCCGAATCCGTTAGTCGGCTTGGCTGACAGCAGCTCCTGGGTGCCTCTAAATTACATTTGATCAGTATTAGGGTTATGGTCAGTGTTCAGGGCACCCAGGAGCCGCTGTTAGACGAGCGGTCAGTCAAGCGGTCTGATGGATTCGGCTTAGGCCCTATTCACATCACGTTAGGGGCTTCCGTCGGAGGTATACGTTGGGAAGACCCCCGACGTATACCTCCGACAAAAGGCCCAAACGTATTCCACTGTATGGAATACAGTGGGATAAATTGCCTCGGTGTCCGGCCCTGGCAAATCGACTAAAGTCACTGCATTTATGGACAGCGACTTCAGGACTTCCCTTTCACTGGATTCAGCGAGCAGAGCATCAGCTGATGCCTTGCTCGGGGGCTCCAGCACTCCTCCTGATGTCACTGTCCATATATGGACAGCGACTTCAGGAGTTTTCAGGGGGCCGGAGTCCCGGGACAGAGCCATCTAATCGTGCTCTGCCCAGGGACTCCAACACTGTGGAAGCTCCTGACTTCACTATCCCTATATGGACAGTGATGTTAGGAGCGCCCCGAGTTATAAGTTTAACGTATACCTGTGGCAGATACCATACAGTGGCAACCGTCACTCATAGGCTCCCATGTTAAAAAACGTATACAGTGTGGTATACGTTTTTTTCTGCAGGACCTCTCAGGATGGAATATAGTAGTCTACTACGCTACTCCATCCTTCAAAAAAAAGTTATACGAAGTATACCAGCTCGACGGAGGACAAAAGGACACGCTTTTTGGGTCTCCGCCGGGATAATGGAGCCCTATGGACACGTTTATCTTGTACGTCGGGATCTTTCATTACGTACAAGATAAACGTAGTACCTTAACGTGATGTGAATGGGGCCTTACAGCGCCATCAAGCAGTTTCTATGTACAGTGGATACACAGAAGCTGCAGCGCAAAGACGAAATAAAATTTTTAATAAAGGTCAACAGGACAAATGTATATAAACACAAAACACATACTATTAAAAAAATAAAGGCTACAAAAGTTTTAAATAGTCTTTAAGCATCGACTTTTAGGCCTATAAGCCTTTTTCTTTCCCCCCAATAAAGTCAACCTGCTGTTGTAACGGTTTATAGAAGCCATTAAAATCACAATGAATGTTTCCTAGTTTATACATACCCATTCTGCCACATTCTTCTCTTTTAGTGAAGTATTTGAAGCCATTTGCTGCTCTTCGTTCTGCCTTCTCATGTTTTTTCACATGCCATGGAAGCTTAGTGGTTATATTGGTGACGAAGTAACAGCTGGGCCTTAAACAGTGGTAGTGTCCACGCATCCTGAACTCGCAGTGCTAAAGATATTGAAAAACAGTAGAGAAAAAGTGATTTATTAGACAGGCTAAATTTATTACAAAATACATGGAAACACAATGGGGGAATTTACCAAGACTTGCGTTTCATATACCAGTCAAACTAAAGAATGTCAGCATGAAATGTGGCAATTTTTTTTAATAGGCGAATGCCGCTTAATTAATGTGTCGAACCTTTGGTTGTCCATGGGCCAAAAATGCAAATCTACGCCTGCTACGGTCATGTGTAGATTTGCAGCATAATTTAAGATAATTTCTGGCATTATAGAATGGTAAATCTAGATGTTTGCGGGTGGCCCCTCCCACTAAGCCCCACCCACTTCTCACCACTGTTGAAAAGTGGCGAGAGAAGTGAAAGTCGCAAATTTTACAGCAAAGAGGATGTTCGCCAAAAGCTGGGACGTTTTAAGGCCACAGAAGTGTAGTAACGCTGTTGATAAATTCCCGCCAATGTCTTTGCTCATGTGCTAGGATTTAACGCCTACTGTTTATATACTCACCTGTTTAGGGCACAGACACTGCAGCGAGTAGTATGCAAACTGGTCTCGCACATTCACTAGACTATTGTTGGGGTTGATGTGGTCAAGGCAGTGGGACTCTGCTTTCCCTGATGTTTTACAAACATATTTGCAGTTTCCAAACAAACAATGAAAATGAAATTTGTTTGCATATTTGCAGTCGGTTGCCAGGCAGGGATCACTGCAAAACCGATAAAAAGAGAAAAATGCAATTATTATAAGCATTGAAATTGGATTCCAGCTAAAACTATTTACGAGTATATTAATATATATTTTATCCCGAGGTTTTATGTTGAGTTTGTTCACCTGTGTACAATATATGAACAGAGAGATCGGTCACTGGAAATTTCCATCACAACTATTTAAGCAAATAGTTATAGAAAGCATTGACGCTTTGTGTAGAACATTGACCGGTTTCTGTGACTGAAATCCACAAGTGGTGCCAAAGGGTTTACAGTGAACCCCCAACAATGATCATGTGATACGTCAGATTAATTTAGTTTAAAATCTACTGTTACTATTGAACTCACTTCTCATGGAACTGCAGGAATCCCGGCTTTACTTGAGGTTTAGCGTTTTCAAGAGAAGTTGTTGCCATGGGAGATGAGGCTAAACTGGGAACCGATGCTGGTATTTGGGGTATTTGTGGTATAGATGCCGCCAGCTGTTTCCATGCTAGTAGAGTTGGTGTGGATGGGACAGCAGCGGAGCAGAGAGCAGGAACCTCACATCCAGGTGTCAGAGTTGTGGGCATAGGAGGTGATGTGGACATCGGAGAGACTTTGGAGTCTCCTGTAAAAGGGATTTCTGAGCTGCCTTTTGTTCCTACATCAGTCCGAAAATGAAAGCTGCAATTAAGACAAATATATTTATAAATGTGGAGATTTGAATGGTACAGACAAGGTATCACAAAAATCATTCTATAGAGAAAATGTAGATACATTGCTCTAGTTTAGCCACTTACTTTGCATGTTTTATGGCCCCATCCTGAGTGCTGAAAAGAGCTCCACATTCCTCCACGATACAGTGAAAATGCAGTTTATGCAGGAAATCACACTGATGGTCACACACGTCAGCCGGATCAAATCTGATGATACATGTGGAATGTTAACAATAAACTAGACCGCTTTCACAATTTTTTACAGCTTGCCCTTTTGCACGATTTCTGCATGTTACCTGCGCAGGTATGTCTTCCAGAGCTCTGCATTCTTTTCACGATCAAGGGCCTTCATTACCTTGCCCAGATAATGCGTTGACTCCCCAGCTCCAGAGTCACTGCTCTCCGCATCTGCTTTCAGACTTAGTGAGCTCCCTGCATTAAAGTGTTGGATCTGCCAAAAGGAAATATGTCAAACTGTGAGCCAAATCTATAAAAAAAAACTAAATTCTGTGCAAGGCTGTACATGAAGCAACAGAATTGGCACCAGTTATTGAAAACTGATATTAAATACCATCATTACCTTACTCACAAGAGAGGGATAGAGCAGCGGATCACATACAGTGTCTTGACCGTTGGGCACAGTACTATATAAGAGAAACACAAGGGTTTTAATCGATTTACCTTTTAAAACTTTCCGTACAATGTGTATAAATTATTTCAGTGTTAATTAAAACTAGATTATTTAAAAAATAATAATAATAAAACAATTGCACGGTTTGCAGCATTTGTTAGTCCATAAGATCTATGAAAAATGTTGGTTTTCTGGGAAGCAATTCTCACCTGTTCAAACTCAGGTCTAGGCTGTGCTCCTGAGAGCTGTTTTGTATTGTTCCCTCTGCATCTGAAGTTTCCGCTTTGATGCTAAGGCGACCTGATGCTTGACCATTGCCTGCTACAAAATGGAATTTAAAAACTGGGTAAAGATGGTGTAGGAAAGTGACTGCAGGTAATTCTATATAGTTGTCTGATGGTTGGTGATGACAATCCATGTATCAATGTGGAATACTTAAAATACTTAGAGGCTTGGTTTTCACTAATTGCTTTAAATAAAACACTTGTTTTACCGCGATTTGATGATGCGGTTTTCGGCCGTGACGCTATTACATGTGTTTTTAAAATGTATTTTTCAAAGAAATTAAGAAACTTGTTAAAACGGCAATAAAGAGGCCCAGTGGAAATCAAACCTGAGAGAACAATAGCAGAATGCATCGTAGTAACTCTTTCAGAGTATGTAATCACATTATCTTAACTAGTATTCTATAAGCGGTGACAAATCGCTGCACAATTTTGCCGGTAATACATGGCCCAATGGTGCGGCCATTGGCTACCTCAAGTGAGCATTGTTTTGGCTGCACGCGGACGCTTCTACATGTGACAGTACCCAATGCCCTGTTCACACTGTTTTTTGCAGGCGGAAAAATCTGCCTCAAAATTACATCAGGAATTTTGAGGCAGATTTTGTCCTGCCTGCACACTCTTTGCCGCATTTTTCAGCCACTGAGCGCCGCGGGCAAAAACTGCCATGAAAACTGCTTTCTCTGCCTCCCATTAAAGTCAACGGGAGGTCAGTGACGGAAAGCCTGAAGAAAGGGCATAATGTTTTTTCTCCGCAAGAGTTTTTTTCCTTTCGCTCGAAAAAACCGCCTCCACCTCCCATTGAAATCAATGGGAGGCATTTTCGGCGCGATTTCCGCGTTAAAAACAGCGCCAAAACATCAAGTTTGAACATACCCTTTGGAAAGTAACTGAGGTAATCCTGAAATAGACGCTCACCTGCTTCAGGAGAGGGGGACTGCTTGAGTGCTGCTGCTGCCAACCGTGCCATCATTGGGGAGATTAGACCCTTACTAGCAGAAATCTTCTCCATAATGGATGTAGCAGCTGGTGAAGTGCTGTTTTGATCACTGGCGCCAGAAGCGGACTGTGGAGAAGAATCTGGGGCAACTACAGGCATTATAATACCTGCACTCAGAGGTAACGTGGTGCTTCCACGGCCACTCATTATAGGGAAATATTGCCCAGTTCCAGCAGGAAGTGCGGAGCTAGACAGGGCTAAAGCCAGGGGCATATTTGGGGGCAATGTCTGGGGTAGAAGAGTGGAGATCTTTGTTGTTGGTGGAATGGTGCTGGTGGATTTATGGGTTTGTGGTGAAGGTGCTTCAGAAACAGTTGGGACTAGGGATACGGAAGACTGCTGGCTTGTAGGGGAGGCACTGAGACTAGAGTTCTTGCTACTCAGAGCAGAGAAGTCAATGAGATCATCATTGCTAGACTCTTCCAGGTCATTGTCCTTTCCTCCCATGAGGGAAGACGATAGCCCAAGCACCCCTGAGCTACGGATGTGTCGCCTCTCGTGTTTGCGTTTATGTGAGGTCATCTGGCTGGTGGAGGTGAATGTAAAGCCACATCCAGTGCGTATACAGTGAAAGTGGTTGGTAGCCTTGCTGTACACACATCCCTCAAATTTGCATTCCTCGTATTTGTAAAACTTCTTGAATCCATCTTTTGCATATGCATCATCTTTAATATGGTAGCTCTTGTGCTTTTCTATGTCACACTTGTTCTTGAAAGTAAAGCTGCATCCTGAACGCCTGCAAACAAATGGAAAGTATTCTCGTTTCTGGAGTCAGGGTTGTTGTTTTTTTTTTTACAAGAGTAAGGCTGTAATTCCACAAGATGTTTTAATTGCATTTGTATCGCCGTTTTGTAGTAATTTTCATCTGCTGCTTAATGTTGTGAAAAACGCGTGTGTTTTACCACGGATCACCACAATTTTTGTGATGCGGTTTTCGGACGTTCTACTATTACAGGGGAAACACATGATTTCCATATGCTTCACCTGTAATAACCACACAGAATTGTGTTAAAACACATGGCAGTTTTACAGCAATTAATAATTGTATAAAAATCGCTACAAAACTGCAGTAAAAATGCAATCAAAACGCCATGTGGAATTTCAACCTTAGTAAAATACTGATTAAGAACATAATAATAAATGTGCCCCAAAGTGTTAGCTTAAAACTGGACCAGGCAGAAGATGCGTCAAATTTATCACAGTGGCGCATGTTGTATGATAAATTTGGCGCATCTTGTTAAACTCTTCCTATGCCTCATCTTAGTTGGCTTACTTTACACCAATAGTTTGGCGCAGTGTGAGTCACTCCTCTTTTGACACTTTTCAAAACGGTCAAGTGAGGTGCGAAAAGTGTCTTAATACACACAATAACTCTGCAACAAGGCACGTACGCCATTTCTGTGGCGCAAATTGAGCCAGAATTCTGGCGCATTTTGCTTAGTAGATTTCCCATTTGGTTTTGATTGAAAAGCTGTAGTCATGCCATTACCACTAGAAGTCTCAAGTTCAATGATTGATCTATGCACATATGTGGACGGTTCATATTGATTATGTGACTCAACTACCAATCCCGTAAACATCCTGTGAGCGAATGTGAACAACATGATGGACGTTATTACCTGCAATGAAAATGAGTGGTTTTCTGCCCATAGAACTGGCAGTCCACTGTACCACAGTCTTCGGTGGCTCGGAAGCGCTGAAAGCCATCATTAATCAGCTGAGTGTTCTTCTTATGGAAGTTTTCATGTGTCATCACATCTGAGGTGCTTGTGTACACTTTGTTACATCCCACCTGGGAAATAGAGCAAGTCACCTTAATGCCAATGTTACAAATACAAAAACAAGAGAAGACTGCTCAAAATAACGAAGCATACACTTGATGCCAAGAAGTGTATTGTTTTCCTGTGTATTCAATCCACAACTTGTAAGCTGCTACACTTTTTTTTAATTTTTTATTTCAAGTAAAGAGAGCAGAAAAAGACAAGATATTATTAGCGAGGGTCTACAAAACCACAGCTGAAAGTGAACTAGAGTCCTGTAAGTCCAAGTCATCACGTCACTAATGGAATGTTCAACTTGTCTTCCCTCTGGCATCTGTCTTCAGGATAACCGGGCAACTTTGCCATATTGAGTAAAAAAAAAAGTGCGGAATCTGTAAATGCGGCAGCGGAGGGGGGGAAAGCAAGAGCCAAGTGCCAGGGTCTGCACCATCTCACGAGTGAAAGGGGAAAAAAAAAAAAGGAGTACCTCCCATGCCTTTCCCTATTCACTCCTGTCTTGCTAGCAGGTTGATGAGAACAGACAATAACAAAACCCTCTGACAAATACCCAAAACGAAAAAAAATCTCCAGCTGTTTGCTGTACAAAAGCATACTCGCTGTTGACACCTTGAAAAAAAGCAGAACCCCACCACGGGATCAGAAAAGAAAAAAAGAATTAAACAAAAAGCTGCAGAGGAATAATTTGCAATGTGGCACTAGGTTCTAAAGCTTGAAAAATGTGGGCTTTGTATAAACAAGGACCTGAAATTTATCCACACCAATTATGGACATAACCAAAGTGTGTCCTACACAAATCTTGTTGCTTCACACCTTTAAATTTAGTATGGAAAAGTGTATAGCAACCAGAGGTGCAAGCAAACTACTTGACTTGCGGAAAAAGCCATAATAACCCTATAGTATTGCACTTATAAACCGTGAATATCCCTATCAATAGGAAACAACCCAACAAGGTGGATGCCAGCAGCAGATTTATAGGCTTCTCGGATTTGTCCATGCTGAACACTAATTGAAGATATAACGTAATAACAATACAACAGCTTGTATTCAGTGTACTTGTAGATGCCTAAGTAGTCAGATTTCAGATATCAAATATAAATGATATCCTCCTCATAGAATCTAATGGGGAATAGTGAGATGTCAACTTTGTGCAGAATATAAGAGGGTGTTGTCTGTGTATTTGGGCTAGATACGACCTGCATGCCGCATCAAGGAGTAGGGTGTTACCTGAGCCGTATCATGGGTCTGGGTGGGGTGTATTTGTATATTGTATTATAAAGCTGGGTGCTGGCTCTATAGACTTTAAAGAAATCCACTCTACATATGCAGCTGTTTGTTAAATCTTTTCATATCTAATTTTGGGCTGACCATTTTCACCAACGATAGAGGCACATAGACCGCAGTAAGAAAAAAATAGAACAATGCTCTGAAGGTAAAAATTTTAAATGCTAAATGGCCTAGTTCGAAAGCACAGGATGGAATTTTTTTTTTGTTTAATTTGTTTTTTTTAATTAAAAAAACAACATAAAAAACACACACACGGCTAAAACCCCTGTTATAAACCGTATTGCTAGTGCAATGAAAAGTTTTGCAGATTTCTAATATACGTTTGTGCTTAAAGTGCTCATCCGTTTCATGATTTCTGCTTATTTACATCCAGAGGCTACTTCTCACATTTGAGAGGTGAATACAATTGTATCCGGCTATACAATACTCTGTGAGCTGAATACATCAGCAGCACAAATAAGACATATTTATAAAAAAAAATTCCCATAGCAACCAATCACAGTGCAGCTTTTATTTTTCCAGAATAGTTAAAAGAAATAAAAGCTAAGCTATGATTGGTGACTACGTGTAACGAGGCCAGGTCTTCTGTTAGACAGTTTTGATAAATAAGGCCCATTATATGTTAGAAGGTTGAAACACTTTAATGCAGGTCTTCTGTATTGGGCAGTCTATTGGCCCCACTTTCCACAAGACTTACCTGCATACAGTGGTAGTGTGTGCTTTTGCCATTTAAATGGCAGCCATGATAGTAGATGCTGCAGTCATCTAAAGGACTGAAACGCATGAATCCGTGTTGCAGAGAGTTGTCTCGTTTCTTGTGCATATTGTAATGACGAATAACATCTTGCTTACTGGTAAATCTCTGAGCAAGGAACACAAAAATAAAGGAAACCATCACTCTTACGTACAACTACTGCCCACAATATGTACTTTACAGTATAACTAAAGGGCAGAGGCAATGGCAGGATGATATTACCTGGTAGTTACACTCCGGGTCCAGGCAGTGGTAGTGCTCCCGGTACTGATACGCACAGTGAATATGACCACAGTGTTGGCTGCCTGAAAATCTACAAAGAAAACCATGCTACCAGTGAGACGACGTAAAGTGAAGTGCATGACAATAGTGAGATAATCTTAAAGGACTAGGAGATCAATCACGCTTAATAGCTACTTGGACTAAATTTATAATAATACACAGAAGATGATGCACACATACATAGACAGAATATTCTGGGGATGGTTTTGCTGACTTCAGCAGTGTTAGATTGGATGTTGGCAAAAACTTGCACATGGGCTTATGTCATATGGTCCTACAGTCAGAATCATTCTCATCTCCATACAAACCACTCCTACCTGGAAATGTATTTCTGGTAAATATTTACATCTTCTGGGGGCTTGTCTGGGGGCAGTCCATTCCTGGTGAGAAAGACAGGCCAGAGCTGGTTAGAGTCCACTTAGCTCCCTATCCAGCTCCGTCTCATGCCACACTCCCGGATCTGGATGTTAGTAATCCACACCCAAATTACTTTAACCCTATATAATCATAATCTGGATCCCCTTTGCTGTGACAGGCACCCCCACACATACATTTAACCTGCCTGCAATGTTCCTATTTACTCTATCCAGCCATAGTCAAAACTAATAATCACCATTCCCATCATACAAGCTTCATAATAAATAAATACTAAAAAAAACATTACTGTTTATTTGTTGTTTTTTAATAAAAACCTTATTTGCTCCTCTTACATTCTGTAACTTTCAATATTTGTAAGACACTTTCTCCTTTCTTCACCATGTGGAGGCCTTATGTCCCATGTTCTATGCCTCTCCTGTCCTACAAATGACGTCTTGCGTTCTGAACTATTAATAATGTCAGCAAAGTTGATATCTATAGGAGCAATATAAGCCCATCTGGAAAGTAGTCACATGACAGGTACTTACTTAACAGTGGAGACTGTCCCTGTAGTGATGGAGTCGGTCTTGGAGAAGGTTGACTTTAGATATTCTGGAGTGTTGAAAGTCAATGTAACTGGTTGCTCAGCTGCGGGCGCAGGGGTGGTGGGAGTGCTTGTTAGAGGAGCAGGGGATATACTTGGGACAACTGCTGCGGCTTTCATTGGAGTGAGTTTTTGGATATTGCGAACATCATACTTGGAAGGGCGCCCAACTTTCCCTGTTTTAAAAGCAATAGATCCGCCCATGTCTTGGTTGCCTTCACCGGGCTTAAAAAGATGAAGATACTTGACATTCTCCAGGTCATATTTGGAGGGTTTTTTGTAGGTGTTTCCATTTTGTGGCCGCAGAGACTCTCCAGTTTTTAACTTCTGAATAAAAATGTCATATTTGGAAGATCGAGACATAAGGCTTTGCATTTGCGAGCTGCCAGCGGTTGTCAGAGGCAAAACAGTAGTTTTAGGTTCTTGCAAAATGATTGCCTCGTGTCCTGGTCCTCTGCTAGTCAAGGGCTTCTGAGTTGGCTGCAAAGTTGAAGCGATCTCTTTGCTCTGTACAGGTTTGGAGTTGGGTTCCTCAGCTTTTACAACAACATGGGCAGGCCAGGAGAGGTTCTCACCAGCTTTCAGCTTTCTGATGTACTCCTCGTATTTGGAGAACCTGGCTCTTTTGCTGAGAGGGTCTTCAGCAGAGTTTGGCTCTGAGGTAGCAGCATTGATCTTCTCAAAACAAATCTTCTTTGCCAGCTCATCTCTCACATTGGGTTGAGCGTATCCAAACATCCCCAGAAATTCACTCATAGTGTTGGCTGCATAATCTCGCAACGAAGATGTTTCTCCTGTATGCATAAAAATGAAATGTTCAGATTCACAGAGAACAGTCGGCCCTATCCTTGCCTAGCACACACATCTGGCTCTCTCGTTAGGTTTTATGACTTTTAAATTAATTTCTTTTAAAAAAAAAAGTAATTAATACTGGTAAAATAAAATGGAGTTCATCAATGGCAAGAAAATCAATTCCCTGAATGTTCTCTGCGATGGCTTTTCAGTACATTAAACAAAGTTTTCATAAATGTCTCTGCTCTCCCATCTTGGCCTAATAGGAAAGAGAGTCATTTTCCTGGAAGGGTAGCCAAGTCTTATCTGTCAAAATGCATGGAAATTTCTAAAATATATATGCTGGGTAATGTGTGTCCATGTATTGATTCTGTACAAAATGTCCTCATTGCAAGTATGGGTTTGTTTTTACAATTCTTTTTGCAGTAAAACACATGGAATCAGAAAAATGAAAACCTATGACAAAATAAAAAATGCAGAACCACCTATCAAGATCCTAATACATTAAAATAGTGTAGAAAAACACATTGGCTTTATCCTGCGTTCATTCTCCCAATTCTATATTCTCTAAGCTCTGAAAACTTTTCAGTGCAATTATTCTATTTATTTTTTTAATCTGGGATGAAGAATTAGTTTTAGATGTGAGTTATCAACAAGCACCTGAAAAGTTCCTCAGATTATTCTCTTAAAGGTTTTTGAAACCCCCTCAGTGCAGAAGTGCTGAGTATGGGGCTAGGCATTTAAAAAAATAAATAAAAAAAAAATAAAATAAATTTCAGCGCAGATAACCGGCGTAATCTCATGCATTTTAGTTTTTTTTTTTTTCCCTCCTGGTTTCAAGTTATCTTGGTCCTGAGGATGCAGATACGAGTATAATAAAGTGGTAGAGCAAAGGCTGTTAGGTCCCTGCTCTACCCTTCACTATGTAACGCCGGCCGTTCAAGGCTCTGCACAGACAGGCACAATGACGTCACTGCCTCGTAGCTGTCTTGCGCCAAGGCACATGGACCTGAGGAGCAGAGGGATCTCCTCCACTCGTCGTTGGAACGGGGTTAGACGAGTATGTACTTTATTATTTTTATTGGACACTATTAGGGCAGTGTGGGGGCGGCTATGGAGCATTATACTGTGTGGGGGGTACTATGGGTCATTATACGATGTGGGGGCATTATACTGTGTGGGGGCAGTGTCAGGGGGTATATTATACACAGAAGTATACAGCAGTCTCAGGGGATATATATTAATTCAATGGTGTAGCATGCAGATGGTGGGGGGAGGTGGTGGCCCTAAATAATCATAATCGAGGTTACATGTTCAATTAATCGTGACTTTGATTTAGGTCATAATCTCCCAGCCCTACTCAGGATCTATAATCTAAACAATGAGAAATATCACGGATGTAAAATCAGTTTTTCTCTGTTGTAAAGTAAAGTGGAAGAACAGATTTTTAAGACTGATTTGTTGATCAGAATGGAAAAAAGTTAACTTTCTTAAAATCCAGCCCGTTTAGGAAGCTTGAACATTTCTTGTAAAAGTAAAACTATTCAAACTGCATGAACTCCAGTTAGTAAAGAGTTTACCGTTATCTATAGCCTCTCACGCCTGGATCATAGTCTAGCCATTTGTTTTGCAGACGTTTTTTGTACATAACAAATATCTGAAATACAGCTTGTTCGGAATTATGCACAAGGCAATGCCAAACTGCACCACAGATCCGCAGTACAGACTCGGAGGCACAGTGCGGGCCCACAGGTTTCTATGGGTGCTGTTTTCGGGACTTATGTTATATGGATCCTGAATATGGCTGTCTGCTTGAACCATTGAAGAATAAATAGCTGATAAACTGTATTTGGAACGAGCACTGTAGTTTCTATAAAGAAAAACACTTAAGCTGTATTAGGCAGCGTCATTGACTTCTAGCGGTGAAGCACACCATGCCAAAAAAGAAACCGGGGGAGACTAAACTGGTGGGTTTTTTTCTATCATCACATAAAAAATTTTGAGCATGAAGTTCTCTATCACATAGACGTTGCAATGCACATTCAGTTTTTGACTATTACAAATGTAGTGGTAGGCAAGATCATTAACAAAACTGATTGCTTCCATTCACTGACAGGGAAGTAAATTGAGCTCTGTATTTATTTTTTGGGATCGGCATTATGTTAAATATCTGTGGTTTGAAAGCAATTAAAAGAGCTCTAGACCTCTCTCTGTTTGCATATAGTGCAGGAAAAAAAGCCCCCAGTGTCTCTTGGTTAGATGTCAGGGGACACAGGACTCTGATAAAAATAGCACTTGCTGGCTATATTTGGAAAGAAAACACTAAAGACACAGAAATCATTCTTGATCCAAGATCTCACTCGAAGTAGCCGTGCGTATTCCTGCAGTCGTGTGTTTATGCCACTATCTGTGCACACAATGAGCGAAGTCACCTTGTCCCATAGAGGGAAATGCTTTCCTATGGGCGTCTGTTGAAGGTCACACATCTTCCCATTGATCTCACAATGTTTGTTAATTACTTTGTCACTGATGTGGTGAAGGATAATTAAACAGCTCTGTTTATATCTTCATGCATAATTATGAGCCCAGCACTGCCACTCGCAGCCAACCAGCAGACAGCCAAGCCAACAGTCTGACCGCCTAAACACTCACACAAAGATATATAGACAGGGATTACAAGCTAGCTCCTGTCATATTGAAGAACAAGTGCTTCATGGTCAGTAAAACCAGAGGAGGGACACTATTAAGAGACCCTCTATGAGAGCTGAAGGGCAGGTTAACAAATGCATTATACTAGTTACTAATTATTAATACAGTCATGTTTGGGAAAATTGTATCTTCAGCATAATATAAACGTGATAAAACTATTTGGTTTTTTTACATTTGTATCGAATATAAATGCTACATGAATCAAATACTCCTATCACAAAATACAGACAGGATAACCAGTATAATGCAAAATATAACATCTTTATTAGATATAAGATAAAATACAGAATATAAAACGGAAAGACAAACCCACGATGCAAGAATCCCCACACAAGAATACTGAACACCTATAGAAAAAATGCATGGGTAAATACAGCAAAGTGCAAGGGTCTGAACAATAAATGCAGCAGCCCTATAGTGACAAGTGTCTAGACAGGCACAAAGAGGAGGACAGACTACAGACCAAAAGATCTGATCCCCAACACGTGTTTCGTCACCTGATTCATCCTGGGGGGGTGGGGGGGGGGGGTGTCTGAGAAAGCAGTTTGCTGTATTTACCCATGCATTTTTTCTCTAGGTTTTTAGTATTTATGTGTGGGGATCCTTTCATCATGGGTTTGTCGTAGGGCTGGGCAATTAATCAATAAATAATCCAATTTGAAATTCAGCGCAATTAATCGATGTCATCTTGCCAATTTTGGTTTTATCAATTATTTTCTCCCGGTTTAATCTGTATCTGCATCTTTAGGACGCTGATACAGTTAATCCAATACTGTTAAATCCAATGGTTGTGCAGGGGACGCGAGGCATTGACGTAATCACGCCTGTCTGCGCCATGCTGCACAGAGCAGAGGGATCTCCTACACTCTTCGTTGAAACAGGGTTAGGGGAGTATGTATATTATTTTTCTCAGGCACTTTTGGGGGCAGCTGTGGTGGCATTATACAGCGTGGGGGCAGCTACGGGGGACACTATACTGTATGGGGTGCATATATGGGGGCATTATACTGTGAGGGCAGTTATAGGGGCATTATACTATGCAGTGGCAGCTGTGGGGGCATTATACTGTGTGGAGGGCAGTTATGGGGGCATTATACTGTGTGGTGGAAGCTATGAGGGGCATCATACTCTGGGGGCAGCTATGGGGGAATTATACTGTGTGGAGAGCAGATATAGGGGCATTATGCTGTGTGGGGAGCACTATGGGGGAAATGTCAGGTGGTATATTATATACAGCAGGCTCGGGATAAATATTCATTTAATGGTGTGGCATGCAAAAGGAGTGTGGCCTAAATAATCATTCAATAATTGTAATCGAGGTCACATGTTCAATTAATCGTGATTTTGATTTAGATCATAATTGCCCAGCCCTAGTTTGTCGTTCCACCTTATATTCTGTATTTTATCTAATAAAGATGTTATATTTTTCATCATACTGGTTATCCTGCCTGTATTTTGTGATAGGAGTATTTGATTTGCTATTCAGGTGGGATCAATTATTGATTTTTGAGTCCTCTTTTGGAGGAAATGCTTTAACATTGTAACGGAGCGGTTTGGTCTGTATAAAGGTGTTACTAATAGAAAGATCCACATATTCTCTATATAATCATTCCAGCTGTATCCCCCCAACAATCCTTTGATCTGTCCAGACTCACCCCGTTAATGGTGTACATTGTCGTCGTCATTATTTCCCTTCACTAATCAGCTAGACATCATTTTTGAGGTTGTGTATATTATGAAATCACTTACCGGATGGTGCTCCTGAGGTTTGCTTTGCAGGTGTTTCTGCATCCTTGGAGACTGTCCTCTCTGAATCTCTCCCTTCCAGGGGTCTACTCCCTTGGGATGCTTTGGACTCCTCTGTGTTATCTTCTTCATCACTGCACCCCTTAGGCTGTACCATATAGACCCCCTCAGGGGCAAGCTCGGGAAGTCCTATTCTTTTGCAGTCTTTGTTCGTCCTTTCAGAGGGTTCATCTGTGTACTCCCCATTCACCCATTTCTCGATCACTTCCCTACGTCGCTTATCTTCCTCAGCACTTCTTTGATCAGTGCTAAGGTCTTCAGTGGGATTCACTATTCGTTTCTGTTCCCCATCTCTTTCGTTGTTTTCTTGAGGTCCAGCTTCAGCATCTCCTGTATCTGATCCATGTTCTGATACAACTTGCCGGCTCAGTTTGGCACAGATAGCATTTAGTTTCAGGCCGCCTTTCCGTTTGGCAGCCATTTTCGGCTTTCCTGAGGTTCCGTCAGTGCAAACACTTCTTTCAGCTATAGGTGGGGAATAGAGAAAAAAAAACCAGTAGTAACTGATCTTTGGCACTTCCGAGAGTGCAATGCAACATTAGAATCACCAACATTACTAAAACTAGTATTAACATTTACTACAATCCTCACAGCAAACTGCAGACCAAACCGTTGCTTAAAAGGGGACTCTCGTAAAACCATGGATTTCAATGGTAGTTATTCTAATGGCTGTCAACTAGTAGTGTTTTTGGTAGGCAGCACCTGAATAAGTTTGGGCAGATGCTTTGCCTCCGGGGGGTGGAACAACCAATCTGCCAGTGGGTTTATTTAAAATATGGTTTGATTTTTTTTTAGCTTTTTATTTTATTACATTTATGCAATTATTTCCAGTTGCCTAAAATTTATCATAAATCTTTTCTTTAAATAATAACCACAGCTTTATTTTCAATGCATGCTGCAAATATACATGAAACGCTGCAATTCAATATAAAAATGGGAAACCTCTGTAGCAGCAGCACTTGGCTTGTCCAGCAGCTTCTCCTCTGGTGCATTTCCAGACATGAGACATTTTTTTTTTTTTTTAAAGGTGTTTAATGAGGGTGGAGGGGCCACTAACTGGCTATTATTGCCTCTCAGAGACTCAATCTGCTATGTCGTTTTTGGTATTTTAAAATACTGTAAATTACAAAGTATCTGGGGAAAAAAAACCGAAAAAAAGTTTTTGCAGTGCCAAAAAGATAAAAGTAAGAAATGTAACTGAATCATCAAGTTGCCTTATTTTACTTTGGCCTTGTCTAGTACTCAATGGGGCAGATTACTACTGTATGTGCATCTGGAATGGGACGAAAAATGCGCCAAAGCATGCCTATGTCCGCATCCTGCCAGCAATGTACTGGTAGGTCAGAACCCCCTCCACTCGCAGACAGGAGGTTAGACATCATGAGAAGCGGCCAGCACAACTACAACAGGGCCGCTCACAGCTCCTGGACAATGACTTAGTCTCAGGTGAGAGGCAGGTCACTATCTCATTGGGATAGGAAGTCAAATTTGGCTATAAATAAATCAATACAAAATGGGCAGTGTGAATGTGGGCATCTTAAGTAGGTGACCATGATTAAGATGCAAGATATGGATGTTTATTGCTGCAGTTAATGTTTATCATAGTGGACTAGAAATGGTTAACTGGCTGCTCCCACACTGGTCGAACGAGCCTAGCGTGTTATTGCTTTGTTAAAATAAACATCCCGCTTTATTTCATTTAGCCCAAACAAAAATTCTTTTATTTTACATCAATATAAGGAAGACATTCATAAAACCGGCCTGTCAAACTGAACGTTTTCATCTTTTTCCCAGCACAAACTCACCAACTACTTTATTTACACACACAACTTCCTCTTAAAACAATGCCAGCGCAATTTAATTGCCTCATGGGCCTGCCGTCCAAATGTGGTGAGATGCACAGAGGAAAGGCTTGTAATGAGAAACTCCACTAGATTTGTTCTCTAGTCTATGGAAGAATCCAAAGCTACCTGAGAATATTCTGTGTTAGATAATTACATTAACCCATTGCCGCCGCAACCATTTTTGTTTTTCCTCTCCACCTTCTATAAGAATTTTTTTTTTTCTATCAACGTAGCTGTATGAGGGCTTGTTTTTTTGCAGGACAAGTTGTAATTTTAATGGAACCATTTAATGTACATTATAATGTAGTGGGAAAGTTAAAAAAAAAATATTTGTTCAGTGTCATTCTGAGAGCCATAACTATTATTTTTTCGTCGATGGACACGTATCAGGGTTTTTCTTTAGTCCCCCCTAGGCAATTGCTTGGTCAGTGATATAATACACAGTGTTACTTATGTATTGCAGTGTATTGTCACTTTTACCAGGAGATGCCAGAACTGGTGGCTTCGCTTAGGCCCCCTGCCAGCCATGACACCCGCAATCTTGTTGCGGGGGAGGTGGGAGGGTTGTTGTGCATGATTATTTTTTAGCACCTAAACTACTATGAACCAGGCAAAAAAAACTCTTTCAGATTCCAACATAGAGGATCTGCTCTGAAGTAACCTGATCAATCTGCATAATGTACTCATCTAAAGAAATCTCGTAGGAAGCTATATAAGAAACTATATAAAGCAGATGTCCTATGGAACAGAGTTGTGCTACTTCATAGACACTTTCCCTGGGTAATGCCTACTCTACTTACTTTATCTAAAGTGATCGTGTGCTGAAAAGAGTTATCTAGGATTAAAAAACACAATATCGGACTCATCCAGTGCCATCTATGGGGAAAAAAAAAAATATATCCATGTTTTCAGGCAGCCCCTTTACCTATAGATCTTCAATAATCTTTATTTATATAGCGCCAACATATTACGCAGCACTTTACAATTTAGAGGGGACATGAAACAAACAATATCAGACATTACATAGTGACAAAGTTCATTTACAATTCAAACCTGGGGAGTGAGGACCCTGCTCGCAAGAGCTTACAATCTATGACAATCTTCAATTTGTTTTTAGACATCAATGACATATATATATATATATATATATATATATATATATCTTCAATAAAAATTTCCTACAACTGTTGCACAAGAAAATATTAAGGAGAAATGTGGGATAAAAAAATTGTCATGAGACAATTGAAATGTAATTTTGCCACGTTGTCTAGTATAGCCCCGGCGTATGTATACATGGAGGTATTTAATGAAAAACATTGCGTGTACAATGGCCTAAAATATATAGCGCATTCTACCATCCAGATTATCAATAAAACACATTATTGCTTTTAGTTCAAGCAATGACCTTGGAAATGCACTGTCCCCTGTTCGTGTCCTTGTCAGTTTTATGCTTCCAGAAGTGTAGGAGTTTTCATGTCTAGTGAACGTGCTGCAATGAAATGTCGTTGCTTTTTTGCTTGTATTGTTGGATTATTTTTCTGATAGAAGCACACTTTCACATCTGTAGACTGCTGACATGCAGTAAAATGACCCATACAACCATCTTGAAATAATGGAATCAGACAAAATCAAAGTAATTCATTCAGTTCATAAATATGTGTAGCTCTGAAAATGCCTTATCCAAAGCCCAAGCTGAAGACATCCGCAATACACTTTGGCCACACTAAACATATCTTGAAGTATTTGGACACCGAGGTCACAGAGGTTACACGACAGTAATGGCTATATTAAAAATAGAAATCATTCCTGCCTCTTTCGTAATCTGTAAGCCCTTGTTAAATCTCACCCTTGTATTGTGCTACCTGAAATATATCTGGAAGGTCTCAGTGTGTGGCTTATTCTTTAAATGGAGGGGCATCTGTTTCCAGCTGTCATTCACACAGCCTGTTAGTACCACGTCTTCCAAATAGCCAGATGAAATATTAATCCTGTGTATTTTCATTAGATAAACTTAATTGCTTGCATCTGATGAACTGATTGTCTCTGCAGTACAGGCAACTCACCCATGAGCATCAACACTTGTATCACTGGCACAAACTAGAACCTGTCACCTTCATCACATGGTGATCCCCAGGGATGGAATTCACAGTTTATGCCTCTTTAAGTCAAGAGAACTACAACAGCCAGTACAACACAGGCATTACAGTAATAGTAGGTGTAGATGATTACGTACCTGGTATATGCAAACATTGACACCTATAAAAAGCTCAATGGCAAAAACAAAACTTGTAAGGCTACATGAATACGGCCTTATACACATGAACGTATTTCACATCCGTGTGCTGTCCATTTAAATAATAGACCGCACACTGACCAATGCAATTCAAATGGACCATTCACACATCTCAATTCCTTCACGGAGCATGTGTCCGTTGCGTGAAAACGCACGGCATGTCCTATTCTGATCCGTTTTTTGCAGATAAGACTATCTTTGAAATCTGTGGGTGTATGAAACACACGGACGACATCCATGTGCTGTCCATTTTACACACATCACTTGCTAAGGAAATGCAGAAGAAAAAAAAAAAGTAAAACCAGAAAGTGCTTGCAGAGGATAAAAACGCATGCCACCCAGAAACCACACTGATACTACTCTACACTGAACGACTGCAGGCGCACCAGCTATGGGAAGTCCTATAAGTGCAATTACATATTATATAATCAAAGTCTTCCACTTAATACCAGAAAGCAAAATGTACCCTTAAGATTCATACATACGAGACTAGACACACTCTCAATTACACATGCAGTTGCAGTAAGCAAAGTGTTAACTGCAATTGTTAAATGGTACGGCAGATTGCCCCAATAAATAATTTACTGATATTTATAAATATTCAAATCAGCAGGCATCAGAAATTGAAAGGGAGGTGACATTAATTCCAGAGCTTTCCAAATTCATTTGAGAATCGTTTCTCATTTCAAACAAATATTAAATCTTTGGCGGCAGTCCTGAAACATCCTCGGTGCTGCGGTAACTCCCACAATGCATCATGGAGGATCCGGGATGGTGACAAAGTAACGTATAGATGTAACACACATCCAAGAGCCTAAAACTGAAATAAGAATTTATAGTAACCAAGATGGGTCCGTACCGAAAACACTGAAAAGTAAAACGGATGTCAGGTGTAATTTTTAGTAAAGCACCAAATAGTTTATGGGTAACAAACATTCATATGTAAAAATTATAGACCAGGCCTGAGGCGCAGCTCGGTGGTCCGTTTTGACAGAAGTGATTATATGCTGCACAGATCTTTCTATGGTCTCATCCATCTCAGATTTAGCCACATACTGGAATCTTTTTGTGCTTATGTTAATGTTCTGCTGGGTTCCGGAGACAAATGTAAGAGAAATACTTTAAAATAAATAATAATTCCATTGACTATGACCAGTGGAGGGGCCAGGCATCACCAAGTTCTGGCTAGTGAGGCCCTAGTAGAAAAAGATTAAGAAGCCCTGGACCGGGATAACAGTACAGACTTTGATGGCATCTTCCGTGCACACAATTAATAGTATGCTCTAGAATGAATACGTCCTTTTACATTATTAACCATGCATGTTAGGCCGCTTTCACACCTCATTTTAGCCACTCATTTGACGTATGTGCCGTGAAAGCTCACGATGCACACGTCACACGTACCTATAGGCTTCCATTATACCGACGGAGAGCAAAAGGGTGTTATTTTGTCTTCAATCGGTGGGTATACGTCAAGTATGCCGTATTTTTTCTGAATAGAAGACAACGCTATTCTATCCAGAGCTATCCAGTAAAAAAACGTATACGTTAAATATATACTTTTTTTCAACATGGGAGCCTATGGGTGACTGATGCCACTGTATGGCATCCATCACAGGCATAACAATTTTTAATAAAAAGTAATTTTAAAGTTGCACCAAACACGCTGACAAAAATGTTTTCAAAGGTGCACAAAGCCTTTAAACAGATACCATTATAGTCTATGGGTGACGTATCTGTTAAACAGACATCTAACAGTGGCATCCGTCAAACAAGGACTATAATGGTATCAGTTTAACGTATACATCGTAAAAAAGGTCACGAAAGTTGACGATGTATCCGCTAAACAGATACTATTATGGTCTATGGTGGCGGATGCCACTGTTCGGCATTTGTCACAGCCTCCGTTTAACATATTTGTCGGGTGCTTTTCCCGGCATATACATCAAACAGAGAGTTTAAGATGTAGTGTCAAAGGGGCATAACAACTATCCAGGTGTCCAAGGACGCTTTAGGCTGGAATCACCTTTGGCGCTCATCTGTGATATTTAATATATGCACTTGACAATCGGCCTCCTTTCAAGGTGGATGGAATCTCGGGAGCACCATCCAACCACCTCTACATTCTACTGTTATAGTTACACTGGACTCCAGTAACTGCTCTTGTACTTAGAAGATGGTTGTATCAGGCTAGTGACGGTCACCCACCATACAGTACATTATAGAATGTGATGCAGCACACGCAGTCAGGCCATTTTATCAATGCAGTCTTGTCTTTTCTTGTTCCATTTTTAGAAGGTTACCGTGTACTTTTTTCTCTCTTTCATATTCCTGCCCTCATGATCTGCTGATTGTCCTAGCCTTTCTATGCTGGTCCAGAGAAATGAGCCCCCTCCCTTGTTGTATCTGTAAATCAAAGTGTGGAAAGAAAGTGGGGGTCGGACCTGGCATCCCTGCTGAATTATAGGTTTTCTAATGCAGGGCCGGCTGTCAGCTCCCCGTACTCTGCTTTATAGCTTTGTCTGTGTGTCTCTGAACTCCCTGGTAGGAAATAAAGTTACCCCTTGGCGAGACTTCTAAACATTTCATTCAGTGTGAATGCGGTTTAAGAAAAATGAGCATATATTTCTTCCAAAAGATGTATCCTCGTCTCTGGATGAAGCTTGCACAATGCATGAGCTGTGGTACATGTATTACAATACAAAGAGCTAGAGCCAGTTTAGAGGCATGTACATTGGCAGGACAACATATTTTAATATTACAAATGATATAGCACAAAATAAAACATTTTATTGATCGGGCTACATTATAGGAATGGGCCATTGAGGTCTAGACTTAGGTAGGGTTTTATTTACAGTTGCACCAAACTTTCTTATGGCTTATTATGCCAATCTACTAAAGCCAAATAACCAATATTTCATTGGTAAATCATGGGGCTGTTACAAAAAAAGGGAAATGCCCGCTTTGTAGCACTCTATGTGCCGCCATATGGCACGGAATTCACCTCTTGTAGTAATTCCATTGCATAACTCTGTGCAAAACAAATCTTCAGTATGCCTCGTAACATATCGGAGGTACATTGTAGGCCATAGATTTCTATTCCATATTATGGATCTGTTCAACATGCGGACTGTGAAGATCTTTATGATGGAAGTGTTCATGAAAGCCTAAAAACCATTTTCCAAATCAGTCCATGTAAACGAGCCTCGACCAATGTGACTAATATCAATCTCCAGAAGGGCAGATTTACTAATGCAGTGTAAGATTTAGACAGCGCAAAATTAGACCAGGCCGTCTGAAAATGCGTCACATTTATCACCGGTGCACGCCGTATAATACATTTTACGCATTTTGCTATACCTGTTAGACACGTTTTTATTCCTTATACCACCTTTGATTTGACTTATTTTGCGCAATGTTGGTGCTCTTTGGCACATTTTAAGCCATGCCTCTTTTCACTAAACCATGACCACCCCCCTTTTTAATACTTTTCAATAGGGTCTAGTGAGGCACAAGTATCTGTTCGTTTTAGCACATTTACTAAACAAAAAGTTCCAAAACCTGATGCAACATTTGGACCATTTTACGACCTATCCTAGGTGCAAACACATTAGTAAATCTGCCCCATAGCGTGTATATAATCTATTTAACAGATTGAAGTCTGTCTGACAGTTGCTTTTATCACAACGATCAAAAATAAAAGGTGATCTGAAAATATCTGACGACAACACCTTTACAGGGAATGGGAATCAATTGTTCCTATAGAATTTGGTTGTATCCTAATAAAAAAAAATAAATCTGTGCATTAACCTCTGGCTCTTGACCAACCATTCAGCTATTGTTCTGAAATCTGTGTGCACATCAGTAACTCAACGTGCTGCGATAACCATGGAAATGTATATGATCAATGTTGTCGTCTTTTTCTTATATCAGTCAGTTTGGTATCTTATTCATGTTGCAATATCCAGGTCCCGACAGGCCAAACAACAACAGGAAAATTCCACCAATTTTACCAATAACATGGTAATGATACATTTGTTATAAAGAATTCAAAGAACGGGGTATTCAAGAACTGAAAAAAGATAAGTCTCTATTTTCTTAAGAAAGCTTGATACTTGGTACATGTGCTTGCCCAATAATGGAGCCCAGGCGACCCACACTCCATCTCTTATGTAAGTTAGAATTGTCAATTGCTAATAAAAAAGGACCCATATTTATCCTACGTAATGAAAAGAAAGCCAACAAAGGTCCTGCCATTAAAAAAAATCCAATTAAATCCTTCCTGCCATCTCTGTGGTGTAG
Source organism: Rhinoderma darwinii (assembly GCF_050947455.1). Taxonomy (NCBI): domain Eukaryota; kingdom Metazoa; phylum Chordata; class Amphibia; order Anura; family Rhinodermatidae; genus Rhinoderma; species Rhinoderma darwinii. Next base: position 8,202,333 of record NC_134696.1, read on the forward strand.
GTTAGAAGCTCCTTAATGGTTTGGTGTGGGCAACTACTCATTTTCTTTGCACTCGATTTGATAAATTAGCCCCATTTACTCCTTGCTTGGCAACACTTAGGGAAATCCATGTCCAAAATGACACCCCACCAGAAGACATCCCAATGGCCCACCTAGCCGCACATGCTTCATCCCCTCGGGGGATAAAAAACAATGCCCCCTAGGTTTCCTCACAATGGAATAGAGAGAGAATAATCAATCCAACGTGTGCATTTTTTTTCCTCCATAAACTCGATTTCTCTCTCCTTCTGAAAACAAGTGAGCTGTAAATACTGTTTAACCTCTCCCCCTCCCCTCAGCTCTATAAAAACACAAATATGCCATAACTCAGCCCTTCCAGCCCTGGCGTCTCCGCCATGCCCTGCTGCAGGCCTCACTGGAAGGTCAAAACAAACGACTTTCCGATTCACTGCTCCTGAAATAATTTTGTGTATTAAAACCTGAATCTGCACTTTCTGGACCGAAAGGCCCTCTTAATTATTGCAGCCGTCCTTGGGACGGACAGTGATCCTTCACGAAGACACAGTAACCACCCCCCCCCCCCTTCACCAATCTGTTTGCAAAGTGTGTCTGTCCTTTATTAAATTGTTTTCTTTTCCACATTATCAGTTGCCATGGAGACCTCATCTCTCGGATTATTTGAATTTCATTATATCTATTGATTTGGGAGCATTTCATCTTTTTTATTGTTTTTCTGTCAATTTTCAAAACGAATAACCATCTAATTTGCGTCAGTGCTGATTATGTTTGTTCCTCAATAGAGGTCGGCAGCTGCACCATGCACACAAATCAATGTACAGCCAGCTCAGCGCTGCCTGCCTGCCTGCCCGGGCATCTCACAACCACAACAGATACACAAGTGCTGCACACAGACACACAACACCGTGTATACATAACTGATGCCTAAAGTAGGAATTAATTATTTTTTTTCAATTAGCAAACTGCACAGGCAAATGTGTTTACCTAGTCTAATTTATCAAGAGCCACAACACAGCATTTTCCAGGCAGGCTAGGAAGACGTATTAAGATAACACAATTGAGTCAAGTGTCATCCATGCCTTACTTCTCACTAAAACATATCAGTTGTTAAGAAAAAACAGGCTCAGATGACAGCAGAAAATACAAAGATGAAGAAAGAGCCAGTGGACGGATTCTCATTCATTATTCCTATGGGACGATAGCTCGCCCTGCTACACAATTGTTCCACCAAAAAAAAAAAAAAAAGTAATTTTTCATTCTTCTCCCCTCTGCTTTTACCGGATGCCATTTTTTTCCTCATGCACATGTGGATTGTTCTTGTAAATTAATTCCTGGCCTTCTCATTTCATAAACCTTCATTACTACTAATCTCTGCTTCCCGCCAGTCCAACACCTATGGGGGTGTTCGTATTCCTTGAGGAAACTTTGGTGTGACCCAGTGGGTGACAAAGCCCTGGTTACTACAGTGTTGTCGCCTGCTTGATACTACACATCTTACCAGACCATGAACCAGACATATGTGGGTACTACCTGCAAAACCAAGCGCATTCAAACATTACTCATTAGGTAAAAATCCAACCTTATGTTCAGTTTTGTAGAAATCTGGAGTAATCGGTTACATGGGCAGAGCATTATACAGGTACGTTACCTTACACAACATTCATACAGCGAGTAAAGTGAAACTTAAGAACTTTACAACTTTTATAACTATTAATATCTCATCATGTGAAGGAGAAAGGAATGTAAGAAAACACTGAAACGCAAGGCAGTTGTGAGCAGAGATCATACAAAGTCCGAGACATGACGCAACAAAATGCTGCAGTTTATTTCCTTCATTGTCACTTTGTGTGGATGGTAACAGAAGGGGGGTACAAGTCATTAAAGTGCTTACTTGTTTTTTTTTTTTTTTTCCTAAATAATTTATGCAATTTTAAGCATTTGTGTATAAATTTTTTAATAAGCCACCCTGGAGCAAAATGGCCATTAGCAGCCCGTGCACCGCTGTCCAATCATCTCAGACCAGGATCACTCGCACAGCACTCTTGCTTTTTATGACAAGATAAAATGCTTTTAAAGCAATTTGCACGAATATGGAAATTTCTTTGCATTTTTTTTTTTATAGATGCTTTCTTTAGCCATGGGGGACAGATGTGCGCATTCTTAAGTGTTCATGAGTGTGTTTCAGTGTATAATATATGTAGCAGAGCTGAGTTGGTCAGTGCATATAATGACATCAGTTTGTCAGTACGTATATGTCATCATTCTATGCATTTCTGAATTTAGGTGCACAGTTTGTCTCATAGTTCTCTAAGATGGTATGGACATTTCTTGTGGGGAGGATGATTGCTTATCCTTTAACCCCTAGGGATCTGCACTGCAAACAATACAGGTTTGCTCTCATTTTACAGAACGTGATGGCTACCAAACTTCTGGAGTTTATTTCCTTCTGATTGCATTTTCTTAAAACTCCCAGGACGAGTGAATATAAAGTTTAAGCTCCTGTCACGTACGGTACGAGTAATTCTTTGTGCCTGGGAAAGGATGGTGGTATATATCTATATTTCTCCACAATCCTCGCCGTCTATGTTCCCGTGTGTCCCAACAGCTTCACATCCACTGTGCTTTCTGCAGCTGTCTGCTTCACAGCCTTGATAATTTAACTGTCGCAATTCTTGTTTTCTGTAACTGTCCCTAAAATAACAGGTTTCCATCTTAAACAAACATTCCCACGTTGGAGAAAAGGCTGTGAATTAAGCGGGTCCCTCCGAGTGCTCTGTTTGCACAGATCTCTTCACTAGAGGTCCCCTCCTGACGAAGTGACTTATTAAAGTTTAAACAGTAATTAACAGAACAATAAAAATAAAGGGATGTTTGGGGAGCTGTAGCACACACTGGGTTTTTGGCAGCGCCAGCACTTTCCAGTGCCCTGTGTTGGCAGGGAAAGTCTGTAGCAGAGCCAGGGAAATAAATCGTAGAATGAGAGGATGGATGAGAGGCAGAGGGTGAGGTTGATGTGTTGGGAACCTGGGCTACAGGGGTCATGACACACTGTGTGACCCAAAGCACAGGATTTGGGAGGCATGTGTGTGTGGCAAGCAGCTCAGCACATTCATCGCGTGGCACAGACGTGTATGAAATAAATGGACTAGTTGCTGTCACAGACTGGTGAGACAGATAGAAGTTATTCTAAAGACACAATGCGTATGATAATTAGTGTAAGTAGTGATTCCTACTGCCTGAAACAGACGAACATGGTAATATCCATACTTCACAGCAGTGAGGATACATCGCGTAGCTGCACAGAGCTTAATATATATTTACTCCAATTAAAAAGATATCATTGAGTTCATATAGAAGGAGAACATAGGATCTCAACTGTGTGGTTCAGCAGTCACCTGTAAAGACATTACTTTACCAGTGAAAATAAAGTCTTGGGGGGGAGCGATAGTTTCTATATTATCCTATACTTGGAGAAGGATCTGTTACAATTGTTATGAACACCAGCTACACTTGCCTGCTATGTGCCTGCATTTACTAAGTCTGTTGTCAACCATCTGGGGATAGGAATTACAGTCACCTTCCTAATCCTATATATACTAAACCCTAAAGCGGGTTACAGAGGATAGAAGAGGCAGGTGGAGAATACTGACAAAAAATTCAACGATTCAGCAAAGTTGTGTCTGTCCGGTCACAATAACACAATAATAAGCATTACAAGCTAAAATAAAAACAAACCAACAGACAAATAATGACACAGGTAACACAGACACAGGGTATGTTTTACCCAGACAGACATTCACACAGAAAAGCACAGACACAAAGTCCCCTCTCCAGCGCGAGGCTGTCAGGTAAATTAGATCTGAAAGCTGACAATTTCTGACCATATTTCCTTGATTATTTCAAACAAATGCACACCAGCCGCTGTAAGGAGATTAAAGTGACATAAACGTCCCGGGTGGGAGGAGGGAGGGCAGAGAATTCAGGTCACCCCCATCCGTCCCCCATCTGACAGCCGCTATATCGCTATCCAATCCAATAAAATCCCCCCCCCCCTTTGCTTTAATTAATTTTACAGCTAGCTTGCTTAATTACTTTCAATCAAAATCCTCCTGCCATCACAAAATTAGAAATGGTTGAGCTCCATTAGCCTAAATTCTTCATTTCCATACAGATCTCGTCCATGCAATTCTCTTCTACATGCTCCCTCACTTTGGGAGGCCTAAGCTAGTCAATCACTGGGGGCTCATACTCATGGGAGGCCAGTGTAAGCCAGGGGCTCGGAGATCATAGACCCAGGGGACTTGAGTATAACAGAGGTTGGAGGATTACATGCATGAGTGAGTTGAATGCAGGGGCATTACTGTACTGGAAAGCCTAATAATACAGTGGGGGAACCAACAATACTCGCAGGAGGCTGGGGAACCCGGATCACATTCCTGGGAGACATGAATCAGCTAAGCAGATCATACTCCCGGGAGGCTTGAGTAAGCCATTTACAGGCCTGATAGTGCTCCGCGGTGTGATATCACACAATGAACTTGATGTATGTGGGGGATTATACAGTTAGAGGATCATACTCATGAGAAGCCTGAGTGAGTTGGCACAGTTGGAAAAGGCTCAAGTCACTTGGGGGTAGATGAATGTCTTAATCAAATTAGTGCCTTGAGATCACTCAACAAGGGAGGGCTGGGTCCAGACCATGCTATGGGATCACACTTTGAGAAACATGAATGAGTTTACTATAGGTGGATTAAATACCATGGAGGTGTGAGGTCAGGGCAGAGGATATCATGCTTTATTGCTGTGAGATCACAACCTGGGATGCATCTGTGTGAGTCAACGGACTTGTCAGGATCCAGTAAAGTTTCACGGAGGTGGCCATAGAGTTTAGATAGGAGCCTGAATCTCCTACTAACATATATGGAGCGGTGGCTGCCGGACGTGGGCCGTGTAAACGAGTGCCGATCAGCAAGACAGCTTGTTGATAGACGCTCCTTTGCTCCTTTCACAAGGAGCTATGTTTGGGGACGAGTGATTGTTACTCCGACCGCTCGTCCTCATACATTTCTTTCATGTCGGCAGCGTGTCTTCCTGTATGTGCTGCTGACAACGATAATTCTTGCAGCATAAACTATACAAACTGCCGATGAACGAGAATTGCTCGTTTTTCGGCCGATCATTGCCCTGTTTACACAGGCCAAGGATCGGGAATGAGCGTTCATATGAACGCTCGTTTACCTGATAAGTGGCCCATGTAAAAGGGCCTTTATAGTGGCGCTTACTGTATCTAGCAGGAAAATGACATGGTACTGTCTGGGTAACTTTTGAATCACATCCCTGGGGCCAGAAACTTGGGCATTAAACTGGAAGCCTGGGGGCTATTTATTGATGTTTTTATAACCATTAAAAAACACAAAATAAGAATTGTCCCCCACAAAAAATTACCTATGTTCGCATTTATTATTATTTCACAGTGCAGCTAATATCAATCAATAAAAATGTGGCATTATTTAATGTCATTTAAACAGCCGCTTTTAAACGCCCTGAGAAGATGCACAGTAAAGGAGGTCCAAACCCCGCAAACGCGCCCTACAGAGCACGGGCCGGTAATGTGGCTTGACACATAGGAGCCTGTTATTTTTTCTGTCATCGCTTGGATGAAGCTGTTCAAAACAATCAGCGTTAAATTCTATCTAACCAAAAACAGAGTTGCTTGTGTGTTCATGTACTACAGCACAGCAAGTGTTAGCGACACAGGCAGGTCCAGTAAAAGAAGAAACAAAATTGTATGCCAATACTCTCAATGGAATAATTAGATTACAGGAGACAGATGTCAATTATAGATCTTCATCCTGCTTTTTCTTTAATGTGGAATAATGGGGGTACTCCCCCACATGAGATTTTTATCAAATGTATTGTATTGTAAATGCGTAAAACTATTTTGTTGCGGAAAATCGGCAGCATAATCAAGTAGTGGATGATATTTGAACAAATCTCATCCACACGCTGCGTAACTGCGGAGTGGAAAAAACGCTCATAAATTGACCTGCGGTGCGTTATTTTAATCCGCAGCATGTCAATTGTATTTGTGTAATCGCTGCTTTTGTGTTGAGGGTTTTCCCCATTGAATTTGATGGGAGGTAAAACCTGCAACAAATAGTAGTAGATGTTGCTTTTTTTTGCGGCGGAAATTCTGCGGTTCTGCCACCCAAAAAACGCAACTCAGAAAAAAAACTGTATACTTACCCAGAATTCTGCGCTTCTTTGTCCTGGGATGATGTTTCATTCCATGTGACCACCGCAGCCAATCACAGGCTGCAGCAGTCAGATAGGATAAAATGTCATCCCAGGAGGCCGGCTGCAGGACGTCAGAGGGCAAGTATGTTTTTTTTTGGGGGGGGGTTTTTTAACGTGCAGTTTTCTGCAGCGGACGTTCCGGCTGAAAAACAGCTCCCATTTTTGCGGTATTTTGTCCAGTATTCCCTTTAGGCTGGGTTCACGCGACCAATTTTCAGACGTAATGGAGGTGTTTTACGCCTCGAATTACGTCTGAAAAAACTGCTCCAATACGTCGGCAAACATCTGCCCATTACTTTCAATGGGCTTTACGATGTTCTGTGCCGACGACCTGTCATTTTACGCGTTGCTGTCAAAAGACAGCGCGTAAAATTACAGCCTCGTCAAAAGAAGTGCAGGACACTTCTTGGGACGTAATTGCAGCCGTTTTTCATTGACTCCAATGAAAACAGATCCAAATTACGTCCGTAAAAGACGCCCCGCAAAACGCGAGTACATGCAATTACGTCTGAAATTCAGGAGCTGTTTTCTCCTGAAAACAGCTCCGTAATTTCAGACGTAATTGCAGTTATCGTGTGCACATACGCAGCGTATCCGCCCTGTGTGAACGTAGCCTAAATGTATTTTAGTTCTGTAGAAACACAGAACGGGAGCTGCAGGCTGTAATATACACAAGTAACAAAGCTAAGCTATACTCATGAGTGAACCCAAGAACAAGATTTCAACCCTGCTTAGAGCCTCAAAAAAAAAAAAACAACAAGAAAGAAAATAACAAAAAAATCTTAAGAGTAAAGCAGCACGAATAATTGTGCCAAGGCAGTGCTGCCCTAATAGGAACATATTTCAAGAATCAACTTTAAAAGAAAACTATATACTATATTTCTCTCACTTACAAATCCTGCAGCCGGTTATTGGTGACTACAACCCAATGCATTAGGTATCCGCAGCGCTATGACTTAACACAAACAACCTATCGCTGCTCCATATATATCAAAGGTGTTCATTTGTGCAGTAATAAGTTGGCGATAACACAGAGTCTGCTAGAGTTCATGTCAGTCTAGCGCATACAGCCAGGGACTCTGGGGCATGCGTATAGTGAATACTTATGAGCATTCATCTGTCAGCTTGCTGATGGTCTCCAAATAGGAGTAGGTACATTTTGTTTCTTTCTTTAAAGGGGTTTGCCTCAACCAGACAACTGATAACCTATCCACAGGATGATAGGTCATCAGTATATGATCGGTGGGGGTTTGACACCCGGACCCTGCACTGATCAGCTGTTCCGGCTGCTTCCGGGCACCTGACGTCCATGCTGGAAGCAGATTGCGCCGGTCACAAAATAGCGGCCGAGCTGCAGTATTCAAGTGAATAGGAGCAGAGCTGCAGTTCGGTCGCTATGCAATGTACGGAGCCAACTGCTTCCGGCTCCATACACAACATAATAAACACAATGACATCCGGTGCCCGCAGGCAGTTGATCAGTGCGGGGTCCGGGTGTCGGACCCGCACCGATGATATACTGAGGACCTATCCGGTGGATAATTCATCAGTTGTCCGGTAGTGGACACAGGGTGCTAAAACAAGGTGAAAATACCAGAAGAGGTAAGAAACATATTAGAACAAAATAGCCCACATATGTTGCCATGACACAGTCAACCATATTACTTTAGACTGAACAGTAAATCCATTTTCTGAAGTGTTGGGGAGGGTGTGTGTGTGATTTGATATCAGAAGAAATTATCTAAAATTAAAATTATCTATTAATTAAAATTAGGAAGCAGTGACTATTTTTTTTAAACATGTTAAAGACACAGCGGCAGTGAGGCTACAATGCCCTCTTAAGGTACCCATAAACATCAGATAAAAGTTGGATAAAGAATTGAATTTCAACATGCCCGATCCTACGTACTTACGGGAGATAAGCCATGGACACGGACTTGCCTAATCGTATAGTCATGGCCACTGTTTGTCACAACACTAAAAAACGTAGCCTTATAGGGAGACTTTGTCTTTTAAAACCATTCACGTCTTGCAGAAGAAACAGTACATGTGTTAAACATATGTTATCTCTCCTCTTAATTTAGGTGCAAGTTTCCCTTTAAGACTAAGAGCTATAATTTCTCACTGCCATTCTAATGGCATAACTAAGTCAAAAATGGAGATGTGTCCTTTACCCTCTAAATGTCCTCCCTGAGCCAGTAAACTCATAACTACACAATCCACAGTTGTCCCGACATTTCTCACTTTGCAGAACAACTGTTACTATTCCGCATAGAAAGAACAAGCAACTGTTCTAAAAAGTGATACTCCCCTCACCCTAACAAAGCTACACAATCCCAAAACAAGGGCTCGTCTGCCGAAAAATGTTATTAACAAAAAGCTCCGTCAAAGCCAAAAGGACAAACCACGGCACCTGTTGAATGGAGACAACTGTCTGATTCTGCAGTTAGCAAGTGACATTCAGCACATATAGTCTACCCTGGAGGAGAGGGCAAGAAAGATTCAGTATATAAATACTGCAGGCTATAGTCTCCTATGTGTGTGGCTCAGGTCAGTCATGTTCCACAGGGACATGACCCCTCATTCAAGTTTACCGTCCAGAGGTTAAGACTGCATGATATAAACGTGAAATGTTGCATATACACGAAGCCTGTGATAAAGGACAATGATAAATAAGATGTGGAAATAGAAGTCCGGTATATAGTAATATATCCAAGTGATTCCATACTTTAAACCTTTCGCTGCCGCAGTTTTTTTTTTAAACGTTTGGAACCTCTGGTAGCCAGGAAAATGTCATGTACAAATAAAACCTAATTTATAAAATAATAATTAAAAAAAAAATCATACTAAACCCCCATAGCCATATATTTTCTGAAATCAGACACCTGGCTCATTGTTAAGATGCCACTCAGCATTTTGTACACACAGGCACCTTCATGCAATTTAGTGCCAGTGTAATGTTTCATAAAAAATGCATTAAAATTCACATTTGAGGCTAAAAGTGTGACCCAAGCAGAAAATTATATGCACAACTGTTCCTAATAATAAAAGTTCAAGATGTGCAGAGTTCACCACTTATGTCTATAGGCGCAAGTCTTCACAAAATCACCAATCAATAAACCAAAATTCTGTCTTTAAGTTGGGAGCACTTATAAAACACGAGTATACCCCCAAACCCTATATATTTCCTGTAAGCAGTTGTCTTGGCGTGCTGTTAATAACTTCAAATAACTTTATGACAAATGGGAATTATAAGAAAAAATAATAATAAATATATATATACACACACACACACACATATATATGAACTAAATTATAAATCTACACACAAAAACAATGTAAATATAATAGATCAAGGTGTGCAAAGTTCATATAAACCACGAGTGTCTACATCAACAAGAGCTTATCCACAAATGTGCTAAAAATATATACAGCAAATAGCTACTATGCTGCAAAAATCAAAATTTTTGGAGAGTGCACATCATGTCGTGTATAAAACACAACTTAATAATTTATACACACAACCACCGTCACGCAACTTTGCATCAAACAGTGATTAAAAGCAATAATGTTAACAAAAAAATTCAACTTTGTGACTAAAATGCTTACTCCAGGAGACCCCTTAACAAAATGTACTCCGCAAAGAACTGGAAGATGTGAGGAGTTGGTACATAGCACATGTCCACATTCACTGCAGCATCAAAATCACAGGAATATGCCAACCAATTTTTACATGAAAATAAAATTGAGGCTTATATATGTATATCATTTTCCATTCCCTTGTATGAACTCTAATCTATGATCACAAATTACCAAACTTAATCTAATTGCTCAAATTCATATAAAATGAAAAAATAGTCTTCATGGTATCAGTCTACATACAATCTGATCCAGCAGCCACACTCCCTTCATCTACCCCCTACCCTCTTGCTAACCTACCAAATGTAAGTCACCAAAAAGTAGGGGACAGATGAAGGACGTGTGACTGCAGAGGGTCTATTTGTAGTCTGTTACCATGGACGCACACAGGTCTGTATTGGAGCTGTAGGACACAAAATGGTGGGAAATTTATAGGGTAACTAAACTTCCAGAAAACTTCGGGTGATCGCGGAGCCGCTTGGTTTCTGATTGGCTTTTCTCAGGAAGCCGATGTAACGGTGTACAGGCGCATAGACTTTCCTTCGAGTCCATACTCCGCTATATCACCTTTCCGAAAAAGACGATCAGAAACCAAGCGGCTCAGCGTTCACCAGAGATCTTCTGCAGCTTCTTTTTAGCGATCAGTGGAGGTCTCAGTGCTCGGACACTATGACATGTCAGAAGTTTTCTGAAAGTTTATTTACACTTTAAAATCAAGACTATATGCAAAGTTGCTTCATTTCTAATTTTAGATGCATTGGAGCTATATTCTTGGTTGCAAAGGTGAACATAGCCATTAAGCCCAAGAAGAATTACGGGTTTTGATTCCCCCCCATTTGTAAATATAATGCAATGTAGTGATGTGTATTGATTTACCTGGTGCTGTATTTCATGTGTCATTGTGGGGACACTCCCTGTATCCTATAGCGTCTGTTGTAGGGACTCAATGCAAGTCTAGGAGAGCCTCGATGTGAGTCTCATAGACTTGCATAAAGAGACTGACATCCGGTTTAAACAGAAGATGCTGTAGGATTTGTGTTGTCAAAGTACGGATCACGTGACCCCACAGCGGTCCGGAAAAGGGAGTGGAGGCCTGTGAAATACAGCACCGGGCAAGTCAAAACACATGACTACATCACATTTACAAATGGAGGGGGGGACGACAAACCCAGGGGGCTTTCTATAATGTAAACCGGTGTGGAGTAGTACATATTGTTAAAGTACTTTTCTTCCCCCAAAAAACATGCAAGGAGACCTCAAGACTATAGCTTTTGCATTTGACCCGTCTAGTCTCTGCCCAACTATTTTATTGACTCTGCAGGCCAGTTGAAGAAAAATCGGTATAGATCCCATATCTCATCTATATAAAAATGCTACTTCCTTCTCAGTGTGTTAAAGTATTCATCAGATTACACATAGGAAGAGGAGATCGCAGCGATAATAGAGGCACAGAGCTGACCCTGGCTCTTATCTGGTTATTAACGTTGCTTTGCTGTGTGCCCTGTCACATTTCTCGCTATGTCCTCTCCAGGCCCAAAATGGCCTTAATTTTTTTATTACCTGTTTGACTCTGCTGCCTTATTGCTCACTTCTACTTAATGGTCCCGTAACCACGGAAACCAAACGAATACAGAGTCACTAGAGAATGGAATGATTAAACAGGTTGCCCTTGCAAAACAAATTTACTTCAAGTAGAAATTTGTGCGAGGAAGAGTGCTGACATCGCGGAGGCTCAGAGCACCCAGGAGTGAAGCCCTCTGCACCTGCGGACAATAAACCTGCATCCTCCACATTGGTTCATCCAGCCGGCCCTTATCACCATCTTCTATACATGTATAGCACGGCTCCAATACCATTACCATCCTATGTCGCTTGCAATTCTTTTTTTTTTACATTTACACTACTAAAATGTATTGTGTGTGTGTGTGTGTGTCTTTTTTTTCACTGAAATGCTTTTATTTAGTGATGAAAATCACTTTGTAATTGACTTTTATGAAGAAAGACTTTCACTTCTGCAGCTTCTGTGTATCACATATAACTTTTCTAAGCTCAGTTCTGATCCAGTCAAAGCAGATCCACCCAGAGGTGTCCTTTAATTGCCATCTTTGTGGTGAACCTTCAGCAATATTAGGAATTGCCATTATTCTTGGTGACCTCCAGCTAATACTCTTTGTATGAATTTCACATCAACCTTGCCATAGAGATGGTCCTGGTTATAGTTCATGTGGGTAAAACTTCCACATTTCATCATCAGGGAGTTAAAAAATCACCCTGCATGTCGCTTCATTCATTCAGGAGACACAAAAACCGGCAATATGAATATGAATAAGCTATGAGCACGGATGAGGCTGATGTTCTGTTTATAAGTGGAGATATGTTCCGTTTGGGGTTTAGCACACAATATTCTTGGTGACCTCCAGCTTGTTAGAAGCTCCAGGAAGATCCTATACGAGCCCCTCCTTCATGATCTTACAGGCCCAGCTAACAGGTGTCCCCAGCTCTCCAGCACTGATCAAGTGTCACACTTTTTTTAAAATTTTTTTTTTTTTTATTCAGTTACAGAACAAAGTCAGCTTGTTCCCCCCTCCCCAGAAGCTCAAACTGACAGCTGGTTCCCTGCAATCATTATTTCATAAGATATCTCCTGCTGCCCTTCACTAAGTGATATAGAGAATATGTTCTTACTCTTCAGACCATAAAATAATAAGATAAGCTGCCTTCCAAAAATGAACAAATAAAGCGCAGTTCCACTTGAAATCAGATGTACAACAGAAAATGTCAGCCACTACAACACCTATAGGGTCAACACGTAAAGGAGTTGTTTGGGGTTAATTTCCTCTTGTCACACACACTAACTATATATATATATATAATTATATATGTATGTATGTGTATATATGTATGTATGTGTATATATGTATGTATGTGTATATATTCAAAAAAATATATAATATATATTTATTAATTGGTGATTTGTTGCTTCCAAGTTCTTATAGTTCCAATTCTTATAAATGTTTTTGGATATGGTCACACTCCACACCTTGGTCGGGACCGTTACATCTGTTCTATGCCTCCATGTATGCAGCAAAAAATGCCTCTAGAGTCAATTGCGCTGATAAAGTTTTTTTGTTTTTTTTATTACTTTTTTTCCCGTTAATGTTAGATTTTTGTACGGATGCCCGGCTTTATACATATCTAATTGACCACTTTACATGATAAAGCAAGGAAATATATTTTTATGTTTATTACTATTTATTAATATTTAATATTCTGTAGAAACCACAGGTTTATGGCACTTCTTTTTTATGTTACACATCGGTGAACCATGGATTGCCTCGAGATGAAATGAAGAATAGCGTTTTAGATAATAATAGATCTCCATTGTTACATAGAGTTTTAGCTATATCTTTATTGACGTTCTGTCGTATCACAAAAAATACAGATGTTGCCAGGAACTAAGCATAGGATCAGGATAAGGGTGCAGTCCACCGCTCATTTATGGGCCACATTTACATCATTTTGCTTTTTTACGGTTCTTTACTCATTACGATAGTTTCACTGTAAACCTTCACTTGGATGCAGGAGATTCATAGGGGGCGCCACATTCCCTTCTATGGAGAGTAAGGTAATTCAGGCCAAGACTCTTGCAATTACTTTCCTTGTCAAGTTTTCATTTTCTACTTCCTAAAAGCTTTCAAATGAAGAGCTTCTGGCAGTGGGAAAAACAGATTATGATAAACATGAAAATGTTTTATGAGAACTGGACTTCTCTGCACCAATGATAAATATGTGTGAAAAAGGCAATCCACAATTTACAAGTCAGCAGATGTACGAGTCGCTGTTGCTTGTAGTCTCACTGGTTTACTGACTCCAAAGTGTCCACAGAAAGTGTCTTGAAATTTTGAGGCTCAGGATTATTGCTTTGTGTCTCTTTTAATAACTTATGTTTTTTTTTTTCATTGTTAGAGGTTTTGACTAGTTAACACATTAAATAGTTACACAAAACATGAAAGAATAAGTTTTTAGACTTCTGTGTATTGCTGTCTGAAGCGCTTGATTAACCTTGCAGCAAATCAGATACAATACACATTCCTTTTCGTTTGACAGGGTTGAGATAAAGCTACATTTTCTATCGTTTTTAATGTTCTCTCTGGGTGCGGTGTTTAGAAAACGGTTCGTAAAATGTAAACAAATCTTGTACCTAAGGTAACTTCAAATCTCCTTCTAACTACCTGAAGCCACTTCCCTTGGTCCCACCTGTAACAGAGCCAGAGCCTTGTATGCCGTTAATTCCACCCTCAGGCCCGGACAACCTGTAAACAGGAGGCGGAACTGGAGCTGATATTTGTTTGGACACGATAATCTGCTTTTCCATCGCATGTCACCTCATCTTCTGAGAGAAACACATTCGGTGATACATCCAGCACCACAACACAAACACTAGAAGTAATGACCCCCCCATATGGCGGCGACTTGTCACTGCTCATCTGGGGGGGTCTGATCACTACCTCAGCAGGGATACAGCATATTGGGCAATGGGATGTTGTAATGCATCAACCATCACGTTTCTAATGGTATCAAGTACCCACTTTGCTGATCCTTTTATATAGACACGGTCACTAGTTTAGCTGCATTTTACCAAGTTTCATCACTTGTTGCCATTTCAGGAGACCGGATTACACATAGAACACACAGAGCTTCCTGAACTATAAAGTGTTTTGTGCATTAATGATAATCAGGCCTGACATGGTTGATACTCGTGCTACGCCCTGGACACAGGTTGGCAAAGTTACTGCTACTTTTCTTTTGTTGGTATATTTGAAGGGGAGCCTTTTGAGCTCTCAATAACGATTGTAATATAGATGCCGGGGGTAAGTTAGTGAAACTGCTACAACTGTCTAAAATTTTGACAGCGAATGATCAAGATGCATATATACAGGGAAAATTGTATGGTGGCGTATACAGTGAACTGGTACTGTTTGTCTGTAGCCAATGATGACCATATCCATGTATCAAAGAGAATTCCTGTCCGATTATATTGAACTGAAAAATTCTGATGAGGTGAAAATCTGGAGTAAAAGTTATCATTTTAAAGCCACATTATATAGCCTTAATATTCCGGTATGAACAGACGGTAGTATAACGTATATACACAATGTGTATGTTATGCACTTGTCATGTTGTAAACTTACGTATGATGTCACACACAAGCAAGCGACTATTGACAACATAACGTAAATTTCTCTTCCAAGCTCCTCCCAGCCTCTGGGGAAATCAGACTAAAAGAGGCTAATGCAAAGCAGTCACTTTTTTTTTTCTTCCTCTCCTTTTCATGACAGTGTTCACAAAATTTATTTTCCAACTCTTCTAATCTTTGGTACACAACCATTTAATTTGCATAACCCAGCCCTCTCGTAAAGCACAGGGAAAAAAAATATCTCGGCACTCGTTTAATTAAAAAATGTAAATTTGCTGTCATCTTGGGGCCTGGTGAGTTAGGGACGACAGTGGCATCTTTTACTGCTGACAGCGATGCACTGAACGTGTTTTGTGAACTGCAGGAAAATGAGATGATAAGGGACATGTGTGGACCTAGGCCCAGAATTCCTCAACCTTCATCCTTGTCACACACCACAGGGGTAAATCCAGCTCCTCATCCTGGCAAGAACATTATTTATCTCACAAGAGTAGAATTTATATAATGGAAAATTATCTTTTGCCTTCTAAATAGCGTTTACATATATATTTTATGCTGATAGTTCTCATTAACTGTAACGGTTTCAGGAAAATGTGCAGAAAATGTAACACAACAATGCTACTGATGCTGATATTACAGTGAATGTACATTAAAGAGAAGTTTGTTACAGTGTTGTCCAGCTAAAGCCAGAATAGAGTTCAACCATCAAATTGTGTGGCTACATACACTTGTCACCTTTACAGCACATTCTAACTAATCTGCATATACAATGAGAGTTGTAGTCCGACAACTGGAGAGACACATGTTGCACAGATGACGCTCGCTCGGGGTCTGTGTCTTTGACACTGAACATATCCATCACTCACGGCCACTTAAGTCGTTTGTCCAGAACTGTGCACACTGCCACATTAATAAATAATAGATGATACATGGAAGTTCAGTGATCGCGCTGCTTAAGCCAATGCAACATTTTTACATTTCTGTGAGTTCTCTGTGCTAACGTAGAGTTCTGTGTCCCAGAGAAAAGTAGAGAAAAGAAAGTAAGAGTGCTCAGGCTTTAATAGTGTGTTATATGGGATGATGTTTGGATTTAGAGACTCCATTCCGTTTTTTGTTTTAAAGCTGAAACCTTGATCTCCTGTGTGTGATCTCAGTCACCACAGAAACCCCTCAGCACATGTGCTGCTGTAACCGTCTCTGCAGACAATGCCTGCGAGGTTCAACCGCCACCGGCTGACTGCCCCCTCTCCTGCTTCCTCCCCCAATGCTACCTCCACCTGAGCTTCCTTCACATAAGAGAAACAGGGTTCCTCCCAAAAATAAAATATTAAATTACAATAATAATCACTCCTCACAGCAGCCACTGCCTTGTCCCAAATTAATGACATTCCTATCAGGTTACACAGACTCTTACAAATAAAACCAGAAGTACCAGAACCTGGGATAGAATAACATGAAATGAGCTGCCCTACACCATCGCTCTCTCCCCTCTGCTTCACACCATCTCCCAGCACTGCAGTCAGGCAGTTCCGCTGCCATCCAGAGCATTGTAAAAGTCACACAATACGGCAGCCTATTGTAATAACAACCACAATCTCACCGCTACACAATAAGTCCACACAAACACAAGACACTGATCTGGCAGCCGGAGATCACCTCGCCTGAACTACTATAGTCCCAAGTCCTTCTGTAATCACCAGAGGAACCGAAAGCGACTTCTACAGCCCTCCAAGTGTTAGCATCGTATACCATGTAACTCTGCACAATGCAGTGCCCTCTGTGACAGGCATAAAACTTTTTGAGGCATCAGTGCCCATATATTATGGGATGGGGGTGTCTGACTGTACTATATAAAGCTAAACAGAAACTAGACAAACAATAGCTGTAATCAAAGTGGAACGACACCAGTGAGTCAGGAAGAAACACAATGCAAATAACACACAAAAGCTCGTTTATTAAAACTTATAATACATATTAGGATCAAAAGAGACAAGCAAGTGCCAGGTACTCACCATAGTCAGAGAATCCAAAGCTGAATTCACTTAAATAATCAACTTTCATAATACTTAATTAGTATCTAATTGTGGCTGATTTGCTTCCCGGATCACAAGTTGTTTGACTGATGTCACTGTGTGTGTCTGTGGGAGCTCTGTCAGTGGAGCAGGCGGGCAAGCTAGGATTGGCACAGAAGAAATGGCACCGCCTCCTCCTGGCCTTACCAACTGGTTAGAGGGCAGGTGAAAGATCAGAGAGTGTTCCTGCCCATTTCCCTGTATGTGTATGCTTCCCTCTGAACGGCGCTGCCTCAGAGGTAGATGTGAAGTGAATGAGCTCCCAGCATGGAGTTTGCAAGGAGAAAAAAAAAACACACACACACAAGCCCAGTCACAGAGACTCAGGCTGCCCTATCAGTGTGTCGCTCTCTCAGGGGCTGTCCTTCCTGCTACACAGGCTTGTTCCCAGAGCATGGAGTCCCTGATAGCGGAGGCGGCACAAGACATTCCCAAACACACAGGACACACTCATTACTAGTGTCCCAGTGTCCTCCACTGCACTAGCACCACAGGAGCCCTGTACTGACCCATCACACAAAGTGCCAGGAAATCGAAACATACAGGTTGTGTTTAGTGCTGAAATTATCAACTAGAATGGAAAACACAGACTAAGAGAAGAAATACAATCATTAGGAAATATTACAGATGTCTTTCCAATAATGTAAACCAGACTTGATAAAAAGCAACAATTAAAAAAGATGGCAAAATGAAGTCATTTCCACATCTACTGCTCTACTGAGACATTAATAAATTCCAAATGTCTGTAATACGCATAAAATCCAGGTGCAGATACTTTCCTGCAAACTGTGGAGAAAAATCTCACTAAGAGATTACATTATAATAATCTATCCCCCGAGCACTTTGTCAAATAAATACATGGGGATAAACGGTGTTTAATCTTTGTTGCCCACAGAAATTTAGGGTAGATGGAAAAAATATTCTGCAAATGACAATCCATGAGTTTCTATGAATATATACCCTATACTGGAAAAGTGGGCAGAAGTCGGCTACTTGTGTAGACATTGTCATTCCCCGGTCTCACAATACTGTAATGTTACCTTCTTTATTTCCGTTTTCACACAGGGTTATAACGAAGACCACAACATCCTGTATTATGACATTAGAGGCTGATCACTTTACATCTGTCATTGAAGTCTTTGTGCAGATATAAAGTTGTCAATCGAGAATCAGTGACAGGACAATAAATAATTCACCTGCATCCAAAAGATGGAACCACCTAGAATGTTCACTACTTTTTCTAGTTATGTCAGTGTGTAATGGGTGTGCTGCGTATGTCATAGGGGTTGGTGTTCCTCTTTATTTTGTATAACTGAAGGATTCATTTAGAGGGTATTCATACCAAAACCATTTACAGGATATCTAAAGATTTTGCCATAAATCATAAGTGGGGGACACACCTATGAGATCCCCACCTCAAAAAGCCTTGGCGGCCCAGTGGCAGCAGCAAATAGGAGGACAGGAGCAGAACTGATACATGGCTTCTCCGTACACGTTTATAGTACTTATTGAGACAGCCAAGCATGCCTGGGGGCACGAGACCCCCACCTACCACATATTGATGACATAGCCTGTGGAATGCCAGACATGGTTTTGGCCAGAATACCCCTTAAAGGGGTTGGAACCTATTTTCAAATACGTTATCAGGGCATTCACAGTCTTTTATTTTGGAGCTCCATCTATTATCCAGAAGGGAGAGTGGCTACAATAAGAGTCTCTCTCACAGACCTGGCATATCCGTGCATTACACAATTGATGTCAGTGGGCACCATGTAATACTTTATTTACCCTGTGGTGGCGCTGCAGATACTACCGTATTCCCCCACAGATTACAGATAAATATTGAGGTTCACAGCAGCAAGATACCGGTGATCATTTTATTTTTTAGGAACTTTTCAAAGTTAAAAGGATTGTCTAATGTTTATTTACGGGAAGGTGTCCAGGCCGTACAAGTGTACCGCAAAAGATAGGACATGTCCTATCTTTTGCGTTTTACGGGCCGTGCTCCCATACTTTGTGATTGTGATCACAGGCACGGTCGTGTGCATGGGGCCTTAGGCAGCCCGCATTTTCGGGCCGTTCTCCCATACAAAGTATGGGAGCACGGCCCGTAAAATACAAAAAGTAGGACATGCTCCATAATTCACGGCACAGTTCTATGGCACGAACACCCTTCCGTAGCGATACGAAAAGGCGTCCGCGGCCGATAGAACTGAACAGGTCCGTAATTGCGGACCGTATTGCGGTCCACAATTACGGAGATTTTTTACGGTCGTGTGCATGGGGCCTAAGTCCTAGACAGATTAACCCCTTGGAGACACCAGTTTTTCACTTGAGAACTGTTAAAGTATATTGTGTGAGGTGGAACAGAAAAAAAGCCGGCAATCCCTTCATTGTTTTTACGGCGTTCACTGTGCAGTAGATTGTAATTTTTTTTTTTCATCTTTTACTACTTTTACAAAATAAAAACAGTTCAACTGTTTTGTTGCATCATATTCTGACACTCAAAACGTTTTATTTTTACGTTGATTGAGCGGTGTGAGGGCTTGTTTTTTACAGGGCAAGCTGTACTTTTTATTGGTACCCTTTTGAGGCACATGAGACTTTTTGATCACTTTTTATTCTATTTTTTTTCCTAATTTTTTTTTGGGGAAGGCGAGTTGACCAAAAAACAGCAATTCTGCCATTGTGAATTTGTTTCCAATGGCGTTCAACCAGCGCGTTAAATACTGTGATATTACTTTTTTTTATTGCTTCCATCATTTTTTGCAAAAAAAATGGGAATGTTTTTTTTTTATTTTTAAAAATGTTACTACATTTTTTTTTAGTCCACCTAGGGGACTTTACATTTAGTGTTTATGTATTGCCTTTATTTGTGCCCTACTATGAAGCCCTTCCTCTGGCAAGGCTTAATTTAATAATCAAGAACTGATGGCAGACCTGGAGGCCTTCAATAGGCCTTTGCAATTGATAGGCACCAGTGAAGGGATTTAAAGTAACCAGGCAGGGAAAAGATGCACCAAATGTATCACAGTAGTGTATGCTGTATGTTAAATTTGATGCATCTTGCTAGACATGTTAGACACTTTTCTATTCCTTACACCACCTCTTGGTTGGCTTACTTTAGATCGATATTTCGTGCTGTAATTTGGCACATTTTAAGTCCCACCCCATTTTGCTAAGGCACACTCACTTTTCCAGGCGCTTTTCAAAACGGTCCAGTGAGGCGCAAAAAATTTGCAGCTAGAAAAATGGTGGCTTGGACAATCAAGACACAAATCTTCCTGCCACTGAAGCGACTATGATGCCATTGTAAGGCTATGTTCACATGTTGCAATTTTTGCAACTAACATTTATAGGATATTGAAAGGATCTACCATAAATATGATACGTGTGGCTCCAACCCCTGGGAGCTGCAGTGATGTCACGTCTGGTCACACATTGGTCCTTTGTCTAGAATTACTATGTTACTTCCCTTTAACTGGATCTATTTGCCGGATTACATGGCATGTTGAATTTCAATGCCCAGTCCTTAGGTTCTGAGAGGAGATAAGCTGCCGCCATAGGTGTCTGCCAGCGGCTTACTTCCCTTGACCCATTGAAAACACATGCATGTTTGGCCGTACCAAGCGTGCATGTGTATGGGGAGTTCCCTAGGAATAGCTGTCAGCCAACAGCTATTGATGGTGTATGGCCACCTTTACCTATTCTTACTTCATTACAAGTTGGTTTTGTGTTTTGATACGGAAGTTGTGGCTTTTAAAATAAGTATATTGTCAGCCAGCATAACACTGAAACAAATAGGAAACACTGTTCACCTGTGTCACCAAGAGAAAGCACAGTTACTATGACGCGATAAGAAAAGCATTCTTACTATAGTACTGCTCTAGCGGACATGAACACTGGAGTTTTCAGGCCAGAATTCTATGGGTAGAAATATCAACCTGACATCATGTACTAGAATTTACACGTTAAAGCAGGTGCCAGTTTAAAGTGGAACTCTAAGCGAAAAATGAAAATCAATCTTGCGTTATGGAGCTCCACTTGCCCCCAAGTTTTACTAACCTGAAGAAAACTACTCAAGATCCTCCCCCTGTGCTCCTTTAGGCCATAGCCGAGATACTCTCCACTGTGCTCCTTAAAGAGGCTCTGTCACCAGATTATAAGTGCCCTATCTCCTACATAATCTGATCGGCGCTGGAATGTAGATAACAGCAGTGGTTTTTATTTTGAAAAACGATCATTTTTTATTTAGTTTCTTAATGCCCAACTGGGCGGGTTTTTACTTTTGACCAAGTGGGTGTTGTAAAGAAGTGTATGAGGCTGACCAATCAGTGACATACACTTCTCATTGTTCCAGCCCAGCATGATCCACAGCACAGTGAGATTGTGCAGTGAAAGAAGCTGGGCTGGAACAATGAGAAGTGTATGTCACTGATTGGTCACTGATTGGTCAGCCTCATACACTTCTTTACAACACCCACTTGGTCAAAAGTAAAAACACGCCCAGTTGGGCATTAAGAAACTAAATCAAAAATGATCGTTTTTCAAAATAAAAACCACTGCTGTTATCTACATTCCAGCGCCGATCAGATTATGTAGGAGATAGGGCACTTATAATCTGGTGACAGAGCCTCTGTAAGGCCATAGCCGAGATCTTCTCCACTGTGCTCCATTAGGCCATAGCCGAGATCCTCTCCACTGTGCTCCTTTAGGCCATAGACGAGATCTTCTCCACTGTGCTCCTTTAGGCCATAGCCGAGATCTTCTCCACTGTGCTCCTTTAGGCCATAGCCGAGATCTTCTCCACTGTGCTCCTTTAGGCCATAGCCGAGATCTTCTCCACTGTGCTCCTTTAGGCCATAGCAGAGATCTTCTCCACTGTGCTCCTTTAGGCCACAGTTGAAGCTTATACTGGCTAGGACAATCGAGCAGTGTTGTCAATGAGTTGGGTGTAATTCCTATACAAACTTCCATGTGGCTCACGACTGTCCTACTCACTTATGTTGTCAGGGCCAACACGGGCATTAGCTGTGGTCTACAAGAGGGACGTTTTTCAGAACTATAAGTGAAATCTTGGGAGCAGAAGACTCATGGAACATGGGAGGAAGCACCGGTCTGGCACACCGGTGTGCTAATGCCCAACATTAAGCAGAGGAGTCTTCTCTATAGAGCAGAGGGGAAGCTGGTGACAACCTCTTACTGGGCCTACTGGACCACTGCTCACTGAGGAGAGCTATCTAGCGCTTTACTTAGTGGGGGAGGGGGGTGCATAGTTGCGCTAAAATGTATGGCTTTTTACTTTAGTGGGGCTTAGCCAGAGGTTTTGGGCCTCTGGCTGAACAACAGATTTACCATAATTTACACCAGGTTCTGGCGTAACTTATTCTGCAAATCGACACATGCTCGCACAGCCAGCCAAAGATGCAGCAAATTTATTAAGAAGTGTGCACCGCCTAATAAAGTTTGCTTATTTCCCACCGACGTAAATTAGTTTAACCCCTTAATGACCGGGCCATTTTGCACGTTAATGACCAAGGATTATTTTTTGTTTTTCCACGGTCGCATTCCCAGAGTCGTAACTCTTTTTTTATTCCGTCGACATAGCCGTATAAGGGCTTGTTTTTTCCGGGACGAGTTGTATTTTGTAATTGTACCATTTTTAGATGCTTATAACATATTGATTAACTTTTATTAACTTTATTTTAGGAGAGAATTGAAAATAAGCAGCTATTCCAGCATTAATTTTCACGTTATAAATTTACGCCGTTTACTATGCAGCGTAAATAACATGTTAACTTTATTCTATGGGTCGGCACGATTACAGGGATACCAAATGTGTAAAGGTTTTATATGTTTTTTCTACGTTTGCACAATAAAAACCCTTTTAGAAAAAAATTACTTGTTTTTGCATCGCCGCGTTCCAAGAGGCGTAATTTTTTTATTTTTCCGTCGATGTGGCCGTACGTGGGATTGATTTTTGCGGGACACTGTGTAGTTTTCATTAGTACTATTTTGGGGTACATAGGACTTATAGATGAACTTTTATTTTATTTTTTATGGGGGGAATGGGAGAAAAGAGAGAATTTTGCCGTTGTTTTTTGCGTTTTCTTTGGACGCCGTTCATCCGGCGGTTTAATTAATGTGTTGATTTTATTGGTCAAGTTGTTACGATCGCGGGGATACCATATATGTGTAGGTGTGATTTGTTTTGACCGTTTTATTAAATAAAACCACTTTTTGGGGCAAAAAAGTAGTTTTATTTGACTTTGACTGTAATTTTTTTTATTTTTTTTTTCACAAACTTTATTTAACTGTTTTACTTTTTTTTTTTTAGTCCCACCAGGGGACTTCACTATGCGATGTGCCGATCGCATATATAATGCTTTGGTATACTTCGTATACCAAAGCATTATTGCCTGTCAGTGTAAAACTGACAGGCAACCTGTTAGGTCATGCCTCTGGCATCGCCTAACAGGCAGATGCTGAAGACAGACCTGGGGGTCTTTGTTAGACCCCCGGCTGTCATGGAAACCCGACGGCGACCCGCGATTTGTTTGCGGGGGCGCCGATCGGGAGACAGAGGGAGTTCCCCCCTCTGTCAAACACATTAAATGCCGCTGTCACTGTTGACAGCGGCATTTAATGGGTTAAACTGCCGGAATCGGCGCGCGCTTCGATTCCGGCAGTTGCAGCAGGAGCCAGGCTGTGTATAACAGCCGAGCTCCTGCCGCTGATCGCGTGGGTAAACTGTCAGTACCCGCGCGATCACAGGACGGATATATCCGTCCTCCTGCGCGAACTAGCAGCTGCTGAGGACGGATATATCCGTCCTTCGGCGTTAAGGGGTTAAGACTGGTGTTTGAAACGACAGTCTTAATATATTCCCCCAGTGAGTATAAACGTAACTTTTTTACATGTAGAACTTTGGCCGTGTTTGCATCTTATGTGAAGACGTTCGGGACAGTGACGACACCTATGCCGATCTTGGCTCTAGGCCCCCATTCATCGATGCAGGCCAAAAGATTGTACATTGACCTTTGTCATGGTGGTATGTGTCGTCATACTTTTTTTTTACTATATATACGCCAAGTATGGCTATATAGTGGCATACCTCGGACCCTTCCGTTGGATATATACATATTCTCGACATATACCTCAGACGGAAGGTTTTGACTAGGTGTGAACAAAGCCTACAATCTAAAACAGAACACCAGTCCAGTCACTGCATTCACATCATGCTGGTCCTGAATTTTTTTAAAATTTACAGTGGACAATTAGGTGCCTCATCTTTTGATTACAGATCACATATAAAAATGTAACGTTATTGAAAAAAAATAAAAAAATGCTTCAACGGGAGTTAATTAAGGAAGCACGAAAGAGCAGTCTCAAAATACACTGAAATAATGGGAATGTGGCGGAGTTCCTTGCTGTTTATTATTGGTAACCTGCTGTGTTTTCAATAATGTTCTTCTCCGCTGTGTGAATCCTCTTATACCATGTAGACTTGTGCCACTACATAGGTCTAGAGTGTGTATAAGCTGTGTGTACCAGTTTGTGCATGTATGTTAGTCTGTCTTTGTGTACTAAGGCGTGGCAGTGTGTTTACATAAGCGCAGTTGGCACACTGGCCTCTCCGTCTCTATAATCCTATTAGCTGGCAGCCTCCTTTCTCTAGGCTTCTTAGTGAGTATTTGTAAACTAGATATCTAATGGAAAATTATAGGAAAATTATAGTGAAAGCCATGATGAGAAAATCAGATTACCCCCAATTCAATTCTGCCATCCCAGCCCACACAGTGCGTTCTCCATTTTTTTCCCATAAATGCCAATGCCAGGGGTCCCTATAATCAAATAAAATTGAAAATCATCTTCCCATTAAATTCAATTAGCTGCAATTTCTAAAGCCTATCAGAGATTTTAATTACTAAATTATAAAATTCTCCAATGCTAAATTGAAGACCCGAAAAAAACGTGCATCTTTGCATTTCAGTGAAAAATACAGCATGAGACCTTGGATGGCTGTGTTCCTGCATCTTCTTATCTGAATGTGACAGTGTCTCCATGTCCTCCTGTAATTACAGTAGTCAGTATGCCGGCACTGTACCCTGCATGAGGACACCGTGTAACCTAACCCTTACCTGTCGCTTCACCTCGGGTATGCGCCCTTAGGCACAACGCTAATTGTAACATCATCGTTGTCTATACGTAAATGAATAGTTATGTCAAGGTTATCGAATCGCACCTCCAAGTTCATGGTCATAGGTGGAGACTTTCTGGGGGGGGGGGGTCTCCACTGTTAGAAAGTGTAAGCTCATATGATCATTGGACTCATGTTGTGTTCGTGGGCTGCATTATCAATGACATTTCTATATAAGCTTTGTTTTTTTTTTTATAGTTGTTACATCACATACTACGCATATTTACAATCAGCCCATGGCAGTGTCGGAGGTCACCGTGACATCAGAGTTCCTATCTGAGTGAGTAACATACGGAGCTCTCACTGCTAACATCATGGCAGCAAACAAGGGAGAGATAAGAGCCAAGGATGCACAGATTGTTTGCGGTGTTAGAACATAAATAATAATTTCTGAGAAAAGGTCAGAATTCTCTGTGGTGAATGGATGTCATTTGTAATCCTACACGAGATTAGCGGGATTATACACAGGGTTTTGCCAGTGAAATCCCATCAAATATAGAACGGACGAGATTCAACAGTAACCAGTCATTCCAAAACTACGTAAAACAAGGGAAGTTTTTAGAATGATTGATTTTACAGGGAGGATCTAGAGAGCTGAAATAATCTGATTCCATCTATCGAAAAGGGGCTCCCCGGCTTGGATATCCCATAAGGTCCTTTTAGACGGCCCGATATCGGCCATGAGAACGAGGGCCTTTAATAATATTGTGTGCTGCGCCCAGCAGATCTGGGCAGCAGGTGGGTACTCGTCTCCAGTATCTGGGAGTGTGTGTCCAAATGTTAGTGCCAGGGAAACTACAACGAATGTCTTTATTTTCCTTGTAAAGCCACTGTGGGTACAGGGCATCCGTTGAAATTGATGGGCATCTAGTTTTCAATGGATACCTGCAGTCCTTGAGACCATGGCTGAAGCTGATGTGGGAGTCTCAATCAGCAGACACCCTCCCAACACCCTGTATAGGACACCACATAGGGTCCTGTATTAACCCCTTAGTGACCAGCCTATTTTAGGCCCTAATGACCAAGCTTTTTTTTTTTTTTTTTTCGTTTTTCTATAGTAGCATTCAAAGAGCTATAACTTTTTTATTTTTCCGTCGACATAGCTGTATGAGGACTTGTTTTTTGCGGATTAGTTGTACTATTTAATGGCACCATTTTGGGGTACATATTTTTTGATTAACTTCTATTAACTTTTTTTCGGGGGAATAGAACAAAACCCTGAAATTCCGCCATTGTTCTATGCGTTTTAAATTGACGCCGTTCACTGTGCGGCGTAAATAACATGTTACCTTTATTCTATGGGTCGGTACGATTACGGCGATACCACATATGTAGAGGCTTTTTATATTTTACGACTTTTGTACAATAAAAACACTTTTGAACTAAAATTATTTGTTTTGCATCGTCGCTTTCCAAGAGCCGTATTTTTTAAAATTTTTCCGTCAATGTAGTGATTTTTGGTTTGTTTTTTGCGAGACGAGACATAGTTTTGATTGGTACTGTTTTGGGGTACATGGGACTTATTGATTAACTATTATGACTTTTTGGGGGGCAATGGAAAAAAATAGCACTTTCGCCATGTTTTTTTTTTACGGTGTTCACCTTGCGGTTTAAGTTACATATTAACTTTATTGTTTGGGTCATTACGGTCGCGGCGATACCATATATGTGTACTTCTATTTATTTTTTACACTATTACTAAATAAAACCACTTTTTATGGAAGAAAAATGTATTTATTTTTTTTACTGTAATTTTTATTTCACATTACTTATTTTCTTAGTCCCACTAGGTGACTTAACTATGCGATCTTAGATCGCTGCTATAATGCTTTGGTATACTTAGTATACCAAAGCATTATTGCCTGTAAATCTGACAGGCAATCTATTAGAACGTGCCCCCGGCACGTCCTAATAGGTATATACCCAGGGCAGACCTGGGGGCTTTTATTAGGCCGCCGGCTGCCAAGGCACCCCATCGGATGGGTGAGAGGGGGAGCTCCCTCCCTCTAAACAAGTTAAATGCTGCGGTCGCTATTGACCGCGGCATTTAACGGGTTAAACAGCCACGGTCGTTGGAGCCAGACTGTCATTAGCCAGCCGAGCCCCGGGACACCCGTGAAGGGCTTAGACTGGGCCGCCCTAAAAAGGTGACGGCCTAGCCTAAGGCCCCTTAGTGACCGACGTGAAAAGGCGTGTTGGTGGTCACTAAAGGGTTAAATACTTGTCTGGGATTAAAAACAGACCAAACACCTAAAATAAACTAAACAGAATTTAGGGGTCAACTGGTGCCCAAGGTGTAAACAACCAAGTCAAATATCTAAAACCACACAATCTCCCAACAACTCACAAGAGTGCAAAAAAAAATTGGATAATAATGATTGATAAAAAGTCCAGTCAGTGAAATTTATTGTATTTGTGGATGAGAACATTATACCTTGTTACGTTACTATTTTACGCCCAACATGGGCTATGTAAACTAGCGCCGATCAACGAGACAGCTTGTTGATTGCCACTTGTTTGCTCCTATCACACGGAGCAATGATTGGATATGTATAGGGACGAGCGATCGTTACTCCGATCACTCGTCCCCATGCATTTCCATCGTGTTGGCGGCGCATCTCCCTGATTACACACCAAGATGTGCTGCCGACAACTATGATTTTTACTTCTGCATAAAAGAGCAGATCAGCCGATGAACGAGTGTTTGCTCGTCCATCGGCGGATCGTTGACCTTATTACACAGGGCAATGATCGGGAACGAGCGTTCATATGAATGCTCATTTGCCTGATCATCAGTCCGTGTAATAGGTAGGGCCTTTAGTCACTAGGAGATCAACGCACATCTGGATTGTGAATAGCCAAGGTTCATTTACACGTCAGTCTACTGACAACTGAGACAGGTTATTACTACTAGTCCCTCAATGATCATCTTTATTTCTGGGGTGTTCAGCTACACATCCAGCAAAGCCACTACTATTCCCATCATCTGTACACTCACAGCTCAGTCAGTCCACGATTACCAGATTCTAATCCTTTGGTGAGGAGACTACATATTTTAACCCCTTAATGACCGGGCCATTTTGCACGTTAATGACCAAGGATTATTTTTTGTTTTTTCACGGTCGCATTCCAAGAGTCGTAACTCTTTTTTTATTCCGTCTATATAGCCGTATAAGGGCTTGTTTTTTGCGGGACGAGTTGTATTTTGTAATTGTACCATTTTTAGATGCTTATAACATATTGATTAACTTTTATTAACTTTATTTTAGGAGAGAATTGAAAATAAGCAGCTATTCCAGCATTAATTTTCACGTTATAAATTTACGCCGTTTACTGTGCAGCGTAAATAACATGTTAACTTTATTCTATGGGTCGGCACGATTACGCGGATACCAAATATGTAAAGGTTTTATATGTTTTTTCTACGTTTGCACAATAAAAACCCTTTTAGAAAAAAATTACTTGTTTTTGCATCGCCGCGTTCCAAGAGCCGTCATTTTTTTTTTTTTTCATCGATGTGGCCGTATGTGGGCTTGATTTTTGCGGGACAATGTGTAGTTTTCATTAGTACAATTTTGGGGTACATGGGACTTATAGATTAGCTTTTATTTTATTTTTTATGGGGGGAATGGGAGAAAAGAGAGAATTTTGCCGTTGTTTTTTGCGGTTTTTTTGGACGCTGTTTATCCGGCGGTTTAATTAATATGTTAATTTTATTGGTCAAGTTGTTACGATCGCGGGGATACCATATATGTGTATATGTGATTTGTTTTGACCGTTTTACGAAATAAAACCACTTTTTGGGCCAAAAAAGTAGTTTTATTTGACTTTGACTGTAATTTTTTTTTTTTTTTTTTTCACAAACTTTATTTAACTGTTTTACATTTCTTTTTTAGTCCCACCAGGGGACTTCACTATGCGATGTGCCGATCGCATATATAATGCTTTGGTATACTTCGTATACCAAAGCATTATTGCCTGTCAGTGTAAAACTGACAGGCAACCTATTAGGTCATGCCTCCGGCATCGCCTAACAGGCAGATGCTGAAGACAGACCTGGGGGTCTTTGTTAGACCCCCGGCTGTCATGGAAACCCAACGGCGACCCGCGATTTGTTTGCGGGGGCGCCGATCGGGTGACAGAGGGAGTTCCCCCTTCTGTCAAACACATTAAATGCCGCTGTCACTATTGACAGCGGCATTTAATGGGTTAAACTGCCGGAATCGGAGCGCGCTTCGGTTCCGGCAGTTGCAGCAGGAGCCAGGCTGTGTAGAACAGCCGTGCTCCTGCCGCTGATCGCGTGGGTACAGTGTCAGTACCCGTGCGATCACAGGACGGATATATCCGTCCTCCTGCGCGAACTAGCAGCTGCTGAGGACGGATATATCCGTCCTTCGGCGTTAAGGAGTTAAGTCAAGATGGCTTCCTTGGAGACATATAGCCCACAGTGTCCTTGTAAGAAATAAACCAAGTGAGTCAAAGCAAACATGTAACGTATACGCTGCTGTTTACATTTGTCAGTGTGTCTTGGCTACCATTCAAACTATAAAAGAACGTATATGTAATCTACCATTGTCACCTTTTATACCATCCGCCATCTTTCTTTATGTCATTAATACGTCACAACGTTTCCCATCTGCTGCTCCCTACGTGGCTCCTGCTTCCACCCACAGTTTCATGTCGCAGAGTTTGGGCAGTTGCATTTGGCAACAAGCAAATAAACACATTAATTATACTGGTAAAGGTTTTTTGTTTTTTTTCTTCAAATAAAAATAAAACTGGTCGGACTTGATTCTCCTGTTTAAATCTTTGCCTTTCTTTCAGAATTAGTAATCAGTTTCAGTTGAAAGCTCCCAAACTTAAGTCTGTTTTGCAATAAGACAGTTGCAAAATACAGTGATCACCGCACAGGTTTACGCTATTTATTATCGGTATCTCAATCGATATCACGATGATCTGAACAGATGTATGTGCGCTGCATTCAAAGATCGTCTTTACGTGAATAGGAAAAAGAAAGATGGGGGGGGGGTTTATTAAGCACTCTATGCCAGAAAAATTTCCGACGTAGAAAAGATGGATTTAATTTTTTTGCTTTGCATTTTTCCGCCGCCTCATACACTTTTTTTAAAATTGGGTGAGGCTTAGCGAAGGGGGTGTGGCCTGTTGTGGCGTTACTCATTTACTATAATTTACGCAGGAAGCTGGCGTAAATTATAGTGTGTGAATTCATGCTCTCTTGTAACTGGCCTAGATTTCCCTTATTAGGCACATGGATGACCAGAGATGCGCCTAATTTAATCGGTGGCGTGCACAAATTTTGTGCAAGCAATTTTGGCCGGTGCAACGAGCGCCGATCAACGAGACAGCTTGTTGATCGGCGCTTGTTTGCTTCTGTCACAAAGAGCTATGTATGGGGACGAGCGGTCGTTATTTAGATTGCTCGTCCCCATACATTATCATCACATCAGCAGCGCGTCCTCCTGTTTACACACCAAGATGCGCTGCCGACAACGACAAGGTTTCAGTTTTTTTTTAAAAACACGATCAGCAGATGAACGTTTGCTCGTTCTTCTGCTGATCGCTGCCCTGTTTACACAGGTCAATTATTGGGAATGAGCGTCCTATGGACTCTTTTATCTGCCCAATAATTGCCCAGTTTGAAAGGGCCTTTACTCCAGTGATCTTCATATTAATACTGTTGTATAAAACTAGCACACTGTTCCCACCGTAACATATTACCAGTTTAGCGATCGCAATGGTGGGATTATAGACTCTATACAGGCAGATATGATTGGGTCCATCCAATCCAATCATCTCTGGCACATTCAGTTGGAATGTATGTAAACCTGGCGTTACACACACCAGAAGAATGAAGGATGCAACATAAATACCCGACTGTTACTAAATATGGCAATGTCTTGTATATGAATCTATGAGGAAGTCAATAAAATGTTAAAAAATAACAACTTTTAACTGTCATTTGTATTTTTATTTTATCTGTTCTGAATTTTAAATGGATCCTACCATCGTAGCTGCCTCTGCCCTGAAGTTTACCACCGTCTTGAGCTCAGGACACCGGACACTTGGAACCCAATTTGAATGCAGCGTGTGGCACAATAATGTCCTTTTATACACTGATGCAAGAAGTAAACTATCTAGCAGAGGTATGTTGCCACTGCTTTCCTCTAGACCCAGCTAGCAGTGACAGTCGTAGAGCTAATACGTATGGGGGCAGACAATGTGGGAAAGACTGAGGTGGGCATGGTGTATTGCAGCCGCTAATTCCCCTCTCCCCATTGAAATAAACATGCTTGTGTTTGTCAGATAGAGGTTTCCTAATGAGTGCCCAGGTGATGGCTATTTGATATCCATGGCCAACCAGTCTCTGCTGTATGGACGTGTATGTGTTCTACTATTTACAGAAAGAAACAATAATAACTGAGCGCATTTCCTTGCATATACAGGAATTTCATTGTATGTGAGTGATCGTTGTGTAGTCTTCCGGTTAGGTCTTCACCTGCTGGCACACACAAGGTAATACCATAAGGTCTTCATGTCTGTGTGCAGTGAGTTCTGGTTTGGTGTATTCACGCTACTGAGGATCTATAGTTTTATTGCTTAAATACGCCTTGTGTCTACAGTTGTTTACAAAGCAAGAGAGCAAATCTAAGCACTGTCTCTTTATACCGAACAAACAACATGGAACAGAGAGAACGTCGCAGGACTGTCACTGTGTATGTGCGAGGCTGTGTATTTGTTTGCTACGGCACAGCAGCCGCTGGCTTTGGATTAGTTTGTATATTCCCCCTCCTTTCTCCTCCATACTTTTTTTTGTTGTCTGACAAACCTATCATATTTTCTGTGTTTAGCAGACCATGAATTAACCTTCATACCAGTTACAGGGCTATTTAGTTCCTGCCGCTAGTAATCACCAAATTTCGCTGTCTGTTGTGCCTTTTTCTTGCAACAAATCTCAGCACATCACCGCAGACAGATCTACAACCTCACCACTGTACAGATGAGGCAGAGCTGAAGTAGTGGACGGCAGGCTGACTGCATATTGCTCTGTACACATCTGCGTCGAAGGCTCTGCAAGGGCATTTGTCACAGATCCGGTGAAAAACATCAGAAGAAATAACAGCATGCTGCGCTAATCCTTCCCGGAAACCGGCGGACAGCCTCACGAAAACCTGACTCAACCCATTAAAATCTATGGGCTCTATTGGGCGCCGTTAGTGTCCGTGACACAATGGCTCCGACACTTAAGGTTTTCATTCTTCTTTTCTTAACTGGAAACTTCTAGAACCTACGGCAGAGATGCGGGGGGCGCTTCTCATGAAACTGTAATTACCTGCAGATGGCAGTTTTCTAGCACAAACTAAAGATGACCATACACCTTAGAAAGCTTAGTCTAGCGAGCATGTGTACTCAATGGAGAGTGGGGAATACGACGCTACTAGACGCCCTTGGCATCGGCTTATCTTCTGATTCTTCTTTCCCTTGACATCATGTTTCAAACCTTTGGACATTAATATGGAGTTGTTTGACCTCCGCTGCTTAACTCTTTTGGGAAGGTTTTCCAATACATTTTGAAACAGTGTTTAGTGAGGATGCCTAGGTCAGAGTCAATTCATACCAAAGGTGTTTGATGTAGTAGTACTGCCATTTCCGCCATATCCATTCCTAATTCCGAAGGTGTGTTATATACATTTGGCCAGTATAGCTTATACTACCATAAGATGTCGCTTTCAGTGGAAATCAATGGGAATAACAGAAACCTGTGAATTAGAGCCCTTATAAGTATCTGTAAGGCCTCATACACACGACCGCATTGGTTTTGCAGTCTGCAAAACCACGGGTCCGTTGCGGTCCAAACCTTTGTTGTGCATCCATGTGTGATCAGGACCCAGGATCCTCAACAATTCACCAGTATTGGTGAATCCGCAAATCCGTACTGTAAAAGGACTTGTCCTGAGTTTTTGCGGTCCAGATTTGTGGTCCCCACATGGTGTGCATGGGAATATAAAATAGATTCCCATAGAAATTAATGGGTCAGCGATTTATGCGTAAAAATGCGTATAAATTGAAGACGCAAAAGCACTGTCATGTGCAAGAGGCCTAACTTTTATTAATTTCAGTGGAGGGTGACTGATAGCACCAAGATAAGCCTTAGAAAAATCATCCAACAAAACTAAAAAAGGCAGGATATAAGTAGTAAGGTAAGAAGAGCAAACACGTTTCGAAGTTGTTCTGACTTTATCAGAGGTACCGGATGAAGAAGTCAGAACGATTTTGAAGCACTTTTGTTAGTTGGCAAACAAATATTTTTAACGATACTATGATTCTTCGTTTTTCTTAACTTAGGGTGGTCTTGCAGGGCCCGATGTGGGCCGTGTAAACGAGCGCCGATCAACGAGGCAGCTCGTCGATCGGTGCTCGTTTGCTCCTTTCACAAGTGCTATGTATGGTGACGAGTGCTTGTTACTCTGATCGCTTGTCCTCATACATTTCTATCATGTTGGCAGCACGTCTTCCTGTTTACACAGAGATGTGCTGTCGACAACGATATTCGTTTCAGCATTTAAAACTATACAAGGCTATGTTCACACGGGGTATTTTGCCGAGTTTTTTGACGCGGAAACCGCGTCGCAAAAACGGCCCGAGAACGCCTCCCATTGATTTCAATGGGAGGCGTCGGCGTCTTTTTCCTGCGAGCAGTAAAACTGCCTCGCGGGAAAAAGAAGCGACATGCCCTATCTTCGGGCGCTTCCGCCTCTGACCTCCCATTGACTTCAATGGGAGGCAGAGAAAGCGTATTTCGCGCTGTTTTATGCCCGCGGCGCTCAATGGCCGCGGGCGAAAAACGGCGCGAAAATCGGCGTGCAGGGAGAGGAATATCTGCCTCAAAGTTCCAAACGGAATTTTGAGGCAGATATTCCTCCCCCAAAATACTCCGTGTGAACATAGCCTTAATCAGCCAATAAACGAGCATTTGCTCGTTCATCGGCTGATCGTTGCCCTGTTTACACTGGTCAATGATCAGGAATGTGTGTTCCTTGAATGCTCGTTTGCCCAATAATAGGCCCGTGTAAAAGGGTCCTTACTGGTTGCGCCTTTTAAACCCTGGCTTTATTTGTTTTGTTGAATGATTTTTCCTGGTCCTGTGTAGGAGATCTGCGGGTGGAGCAGCAACCTACCAGTGACAGAGTTGTGCCTGTAAGGCTTCGTTCACATATGCGCTAGGGTCCCGTTCCGACATTGGACCCTGACAGACACAAACGGAAACCAAAATTCCATCATTATTGATTTCAATGGTGACGGATCCGGTGCCAATGGTTTCTGTTTGTCTCAGTTGTGCAGGGGTTCTGTCGTTTTGACGGAATCAATAGCGTAGCTGACGGAAAGCTCAGTCGGAACGGGATCCTAGCACAGATGTGAACGAAGCCTAACTCTGTCTGGTGAGTGCAGATCCGTTTCCTCCAGCCAGAAGATTACTACCATTAACTGTTATCTACAAATCACACTATGCAGCACTTTCTATCCTATTTGGTTTTGGGACCAGTGGGAGTTCCAGCCGACTGATCCCAATGATCAGGATAAGTACAATCTAGACCTTTTAAGGTGTCAGGAAAGAGATTTGATCGAGCTGAGACTATGTTCACAATCTTTTTCTTAGGATTTAGTCAATTAGAAACATCGATGGCATATCTCAAACTGCAACAATAGCTGCTGCTAAAATTTCTTACTATGTGATATTACACAAAGTATATTTGTACGTGTCATAATGTCAATGTGAGAATGCAAATCAGTAGAAACATAAAAAGGATGTTTGCAAGGTGAGGTACTTGGAGTTCCTGTTTAGCTGGACAAATAATGAGAAACAAAACACAATAATCTAGTGGCATACGGAGACCCTTGAATAATTTTTTTTAAAGAGGATCTGTCTCCAGTTTAGCAATGCCCAATCTCCTAGCTAATCTAACAGGTGCTGCCCCACTGATAATGCTACTGAAAATGGTGTCCCAAAAGTTTATTATTTTAAAAGTTATGAGTTTTTTCCCCAAATATGCAAATGAGTCTATACTAGACAAGTGGGAGGTAACAGCAGCTATTCTCCTGAGGTGGAGCCTCCTCCCAGCTGCTGTCTTATCAGCATGAAGCTGCTTCACACAGTGTGAGAGACTGAGGCTGCAGGGAAGGGGGATCACTATAAATAGCCATATCTCAGGTTGTGGACCACCCAGAACAGTGGTTCTGGTGACATATGAAAGATGAGACTCTAATCTTTCATATGGCACCAGGATCGCAGTTCTAGCTGTGAAAACACAGTCTAGAATGGGAGTTGTATACTATATGATCACTCTGTGTTGCTGGGCTAGAACGAGAACTGTTCGATGCTGATTGGACAGCGTCATACAGAAAACATTACTCCGCCCAGAGTGAAGAGTCACCTCCCATTTGGCAAGTATAGACAAATTAGCATATTTAGAACAATGTACGTAACTTTGCAAATACAAGTTTTTGAAAAAAAATGACACTGTAGTTATCAGCATCATAGCGCCTATTAGATTAGTTAGGAGAATTAATAAACTAGTCACAGATCCTCTTTAACCCCTTAATGACCGCCGATAAGCCTTTTTACGGCGGTCATTAGTGGGCTTTATTCTAGAGCGCCGCCATTCTACGTCGCTGCTGTAGAATAAAGTAAACAGAGCAGGGAGCCGTGAAATCTCCCTGCTCAGCTGCCAGAGGCAGCTGAGGGCTGGGGGCGTCCCTGCTCTGCCAGGTGAGATCGATATTAGTATCGATCTCACCCGTTTAACCCTTCAGATGCGGTGCACACAGCGAGCACCGCATCTGAATGGTTTTGGAGAGATAAAATCGCCGAGTGTCTGTGTCTTCTATGGCAGCCGGGGGTCTAATAAAGACCCCCAGGTCTGCCTGGAGCGAATGCCTGCTAGATCATGCCGCAGGCATGACCTAGCAGATGCCTGTCCGTTTTAAACGGACAGGCAGTAATACACTGCAATACAAAAGTATTGCAGTGTATTATAATAGCGATCGGAGGATAGTGAAGTCC
Organism: Rhinoderma darwinii; assembly: GCF_050947455.1. Classification (NCBI taxonomy): domain Eukaryota; kingdom Metazoa; phylum Chordata; class Amphibia; order Anura; family Rhinodermatidae; genus Rhinoderma; species Rhinoderma darwinii. Next base: position 8,238,836 of record NC_134696.1, read on the forward strand.
CCTAGTGGGACTAGTAATAAAGTAAAAAAGTTGAATAAAGTTAATAAAAAAAAAAAAGTGAAACAAAAAAAATGAAAAACCCACTTTTTCCCCTTACAAAGTGCTTTACTATTAAAAAAAACTACAATAAAGCAAAAAAGTTACACATATTTGGTATCGCCGCGTCCGTAACGACCCCGACTATAAAGCTGTTACATTATTTAACCCGCACTGTGAACGCCGTAAAAAATAAAATAAAAAACAATGGAAAAATTGCTGTTTTCTGTTAATCCTGACTTTAAAAAAAATGTGATAAAAAGTGATCAAAAAGTCGCATCTACTCTCAAATGGTACCAATAAAAACTGCAAGTCGTCCCGCAAAAAACAAGACCTTATACAGCTATGCCGACGCAAAAATAAAAAAGTTACAGCTCTTCGAATCGAATGTGACAATGGAAAAATGTAAAAAATGGCTTGGACATTAGGGCCCAGAATGCAAGCAGGGGGAAAGGGTTAAAGGGTTATAAAAAATTATAAGCAGTATTCACCTCTCTCTATATCTATATAGGGGGTCCGACTGCTGGGATTCCCATTAATCTGACAGATATCACCTTATCCAGAGAATAGGTGAAAACTGCTTAGACTCTTTACAATCAAAATATTTGCGGAGAATACAGCTGGACTAAGCCCCACTATTCAAATATATGTGGCTGAAAAGCATAATTACTGCTCATAAAGATATATATATATATATATATATATATATATATATATATATATATATATAGCAGTGGATTAAGCAAAAGGTTCTCTTGCAGCCCCACCAGCCGCATCTCTGACACTACACAATGCTGCTGCAGCAAAGGTCTATTCCACTTCTTTCAGGTTGTTGAGCCAGCGAGTGTTCATATGAGCGCTCCTTACCAATCATTGCCCCGTGCAAATGCTCATTCATCGACTTATCTGCTCGTTTATGTGGCCAGAAAAAGGTTCGCTAGTCTGCAGCACATCTCCCTGATGAGATGTGCTGCAGACATGGTGGAAACATACTGGGATGAACGATCGTAGAAGCGGTCGCTTGTCCTCTTACATAATCCATCATTGCTCCTTCTGAAAGGAGCAAACGAGCGCCGATCAACGAGCTGCTCATTTTCATGGCCCATATTTGTTTGTGTAAAAGTACCCTTATTCACGGACTAGTACTATGTAGTGTGGACAGCCATTTACATTGACCGGATGTGATATCTGACACAGCAATTGTAAAGGGCAATCTGCTGTATATCCCTAGAAATTTAAAGGAGGCCTCCACTCTGATTATATTCTTTTACCGGTCATCTTTACCTAAGGACAAATATTTGTGGGGAGACAATTGATATACAGTGATGGTGAGACCAGCCAACATGTGAAAAAAAAGAAACACCTCATAGGACAATGATCTGAAAGCAACAGTGTCCCACAATGAATAGTCCAGTTACCTAGTGTTACATTGACTGTCACCCAGCTTTCTGAAAGTGCAGATCGGACTTATTTACAGGAAGCAAGCTGTACTTTACTGACCCCACCATAGGAAAGTGGGTCACCGTATATTACCAGGCCAAGCACTACACACAGCGTCTACGAGAGAGCTCGGCTTATTCAAAGACTCACACACAGCATGATGCTGTCTCATTAAAGCAACTTATTGTTCCTCCTACTCCACCGTAATGTGCCTAATATAAGGCTCCCTCTAGCAAGTGCAGGCTACTCGGCCCTTTTAACCCTTAACAAACAAGATTATGTCTCACTGATCATGGCGTCTATGTGTCAGTAAAACACTTGCCTGCAGGTCAGGTCTCACAGTAACAGCAGGATGCCCCTGGACAGCAGTGACTGCTGGGGGTGCAGAGGGATCCTATTCTACTCTGATTATATTGTAGTAAGTCCGTCAGAACTCGTTTTTTGTTTCTTTCTAAACAAAATTTAAACCTGAAAATTAACTTTCTAAATCAATGTTGCCTTAGAGAACCAGAATGAGGTACGTGTGTGCGTATATAATAAGTCATGGTCCACTTTCCACAACACCTGAGATTGTGGATCTCAGGCGGAGGAGCGGATCAGTGAAGCTTTTGCGGTTTAGGATTTCCCTTATCAATAGTGGGGGGAAAGCTGCAATGTATTTGCTTGTCTATGCCTTGAATTGATTAAAATGGATATAGCTTCATGTTGTCCTTTTGGAAGCATGGCTTGAAGTGGATCCCTCCATATAAAAGCAGTCATCTCCTGACAACTAAACCGCACTCTACCTCAAAGCAAATGTAAACCTCTACCCATCTACTTGGAATAAACGGCTTCACATATTTTATTCTTTTCACAATCACTTAACTCTAAGTGGACTTAATTAGCCCCATTGTAAACTGATAAAATGTGACTTGTATCTTCTCTATCTGGGCTTGTAACCCACAATAAAGGCCAACCGGAAAGTCTTTCTGCATAGCAGGGGGGGCCTATTAGTGTCTGAATGGAGTTAAAGAGAGATAAGCAGCTGCAATTATCGAGAATTTTCTATATTATTTTGAGTCTCCATTATCTAATAATCTTTAATTCTGTGTTTTCCAACCTCATCTCCACAGGACACCTCTGAAGAGCAAAGAGACGGAGCTATGTATGTATAAATCAGTGGAATTTCCATACTAATTCTCCTAATAACTACACTAGTACATTGTCTGCTGAACACCCGACTCTTGTACAAATATACAGATCACTGCAACTAGCCAGTATCCAAGTCCTAACAGAAACGTGCCTCTATAGTGTCCACGTCACAGGCCACAGGTTTAGTGAAGCAAAAATTTTGACCTGAAATCAAGTTCCCAAGTCCACCAGACATGTATGTAGGTAGGGATCGAGCAAGTCCCTGTCTCTGAGGTTACCGGCAGAGTATGACGGACTGAGGAAAAAAGAGCATGTGCAGTTTTTACGGCTATTAGTCCAAATGACACCAATAAAAAGTAGTGCGGGAACTTCATCAGCAACCGATGTCCGTGGAGTTGTCAGCAATAAAAGGAATCATCAGGTGGTTGGTTAGAAATAGTGTAAATTCTCCAATCCTAAAAGCAGATTAAAGCAGCAGAGAAAGTTAGTCTAAATTATAATGGGTCACAGGTACAAAGCTGACTGGAAATACACAGGACTCTTCTTCCTTGAACTCCAGTCCTATAGCCGGCTGAGGAACGCTGCAATGGATATAGAAGTAAAGGCAGGTAACTAGGATCCAGGGCAATGAATAGTAAGAATCTCAGAGCAGCCATTCACACTGGCAGGCACGTTGCCCTAACGTGACCTGCGGTGTGCTCTCTCTGTGTTCCTATTTCAAGGCCACTGCCTGGAGCTCGCAGACAATGATTGGGGAGGGCTTTGAAGTCAGAATAGAAGCCGAAAGCTAAACAAGCAGGAGGGGTGTATACAGGAGGGGTTAAGTAGGGAGGGGAGCAGAGGGAGGGGGGCGTATATTTATATATGTAAAAAAAAAAGTTGACTGGAGAAAAGAAAAGTGGTTCACAGTTGGGCATCAAAATGTAAGAAGACAAAAGAAAACCAAACAGATCCAGGGCAGGGCACATGCTGCTAATGTCTGGATGTTCCTTCTGTGCAGGGAGGATGATGGATGGATTGCAATGGCCTCCAAGACCTAAGCATGTTACATCACCACTATTTACATAAACTGCTGATCTACCCGTAACCCCTGACACCGGCCAGACCAAAGAAAACAAGGGATCCATCACTAAAGGCTGCTAGATTTATAGAGTCTTCACCTAGCAGACGTGGACGCCGCAAAACGTTACACCTGCTAAACATGTCTATTTGGTACAATCCTACTTTCCAATCACTTCTTATTCATTTATTCTAAATGCTGCTTAAACAAAACTATTTTTTATACATATAAGACATTTTGGATCCACATCAAGTCAATAACTCAGGATGCACTTGTTAAATACTTGCTCTCCGGGGTACAAACATGGTGTTTAGAGCCCTGTACACTCGAGCGGGACCGCTGACAGCCTGGAAAGCGAGGATTGTGGTACTTTTTATATTCGTCCCTTCTCAGCAGACGCATTCATGTCCCTGATCGCATCTGTGTGCAGCATTGTATAGTGTTTGACAGGACGTCAGTCACCTGTTATGCACTGAGCGTTGGAACTACCGCATGGTATTTGACTTAAAATAAGGAACAAAAATCATTACTGGAATTGTTGAACTGGTAAAAGGTTACAAGTGTTTAGGGAGGGGGTGTCCTCCAGATCCCGGCACTGCCTATGGTTTAATTTGGCCTTTTGTCCAGTCAGACCAATCTTGTTCTAGGCATTATATCAGACAGCTACTGGGTATGATGGATGACACACATCAGTATGAAGAACCAGAAGGGACGGGTCTTACCTTGTATTGAGACGCCCCAAACACTTTCACTGCTCCAGCCTTCACTTCATCCTAATTTAAATAAATTAGAAAAAAAGGTTTTAGCGGTTTATTAGCAATGGTTAAAATAGAGAATGTAAGGAGATGTTTGCCCAGCTAGGGACATGGATGTGTATATACAGTAGCATGTGGTGCGCAGCAGTGATATTGTCTATTTAGCAGCTGTACACGAGACTCCTAATGTAACAGGTGTCAAGTGATTATTACAGGAGGGGCGCAGGTGCCGGGGTGTACAGCAGATGTATACAGGGAGAGAAGAACAAGTGCTGCCTGCTATCACGCAGGACATCGGCACTCGCTCCAGTATGTGGAGCTCTACTGGAGGAATCATGTGTCAGACAGATGTATATGAGGATCCCTGTACCAAGCAGCTGGGTTTAAACATGTGTGAACGGACTGTGTACGATCACACATAATAGAATGAGCGCTTCACGTGAGGGGGGGGGGTCTGTGTGCAGTGGGATACACAGAGTAAGCAAAAGTGACCGCCCAGATGCCTTTTCACGGTGGTCATCAAGGGTACTTATGCCACATCGCCACCTTTTGACGGCACTGTGTCATAAGGCCTGTGCGGTTGTCCCACACGGCTAGAGCGAGTGTCAAGCTGTTACCTCTGATCCCGTCCGTTTAACCCCTTAGATGCCGTGATCAAAAGTGACCATGGCATCCAAGTGGTTTAAGAGGGAGAGCTTTCTCTGTCACCTTATTAGCACCTCTGCGATGCGATTGCGGGGTGCAGATTGTTTTCATAGCAGCCAGGGGGCCTCCCCAGGTCTGCCATCAGTGTATGCCTCGTTTCACACTGACAGACATAATACACTGCATTATAGAAATATTGCAGTGCATTATAAAAGTATTCAAACAATAATTGGTATCACCGTGTCCAGAACGACCCGAAATTAAAAATGCAAAGGGAACGCTGTGAAAAAGTAAAGCAAAAAGAAAACGATTCCAAAATTGCCGTTTTCTGCTCATCCGGAGTTCCAAAATATGTGATAAAAATCGATCAAATAGTCGTATGAACCCTAAAATAATACCAATAAACGCGAAAAGTTGTCTCACAAAAAATAAGCCCTCATACAGCTACATCGGCAGAAAAATAAAAAAGTAATGGCGACACAAAAACAATTTTTTTTTAACCCCTTGGAGACACGGCCATTTTCAGGTTTTTAATTTTCGTTTTTTCCTCCCCGCCTTCCAAAAGCCATAACTTGTTTTTTTTTTTTTTGTCGATATCGCTGTATAATGGCTTGTTTTTTACGGGACAAGTTGGAGTTTTCATGGCACCATTTATTGTACTGCATAATGTACTGGGAAGCTGAGAAAAAATTATTTGTGGGGTGAAATGGGGAAATAACAGCTATTGCGCCATTTTTGGGGGGGTTTTGTTTTTGCGCCATCCATCAGGCGGTAAAAACTACATGTGCACCTTAGGCCCCATGCACACGAACGTGTTTTTGCGGCCGCAATTCCCCCAAAAATCCACGGGAGAATTGCGGCCCCATTCATTCCTATGGAGCCATGCACACGACCGACCGTGGTTTTCACGGTCCATGCATGGCCCGGGAGCCTGGGCCGCAGAAAAAACGGCCATGCCTTATTACGGCCGTGTTCTGCTCATTGAAAATAACAGCAGCGGCCATGAGCATGGCCCACGATTTGCACGCGGCTCACGGCTTGACAGTCCGCTGCCGGCCGACCAGAAAATCACGGCCGTGCACATGGCTATGGTCGTGTGCATGAGGCCTTATTCTACAGGTTGATACAATTACGGCGATACCAAATTTATATGTTTATATGTTATGTTTTATCACTTTTAAAAAAACAAAATTATTTCTTTAAAAAAATTAAGAGAGCCATAACGTTTTTATTTTTCCATCAATTTAGCGATGTGAGGGCTTAATTTTTGCAAGGCGAGCTGTAGTTTATCAATATAATTTTGGTGTACATGCAACTTTTTTTTTTTTTAAATAACATTTAATTGAGGTTTTACAGAGAGGCAATATGCGAATTACAATATACATAAGAGCCACAGTACATACAATATACAAGTAATTGTTAGAATTCTCAACTCATATGTACAATGCGTTATCTCAATATTAAACAGAACATATCATACAAACAGAACATTAAGGAAGTATGAGCATCCTGGTGTATGCTCTCACCACATGCACCCAACGTCAAGGGGGAGGGGGTAGAGAAGGATGGAAAAGAAACGCACAAGGGGAGAGGTCTCCAAGAACATCAGGCCAGGTGGGAATGTTTAGAAAGTAGTCCCAAACTAGAACAACAATCGACCTTATCCAACAGAGGGGGGAGTCTGCACCCCAGAGGTGTTGAAAGGAGTAATTTTTTGCAGAATTCAAACCAGGGTGCCGAGATCTTTTGGTACTTGGCATGAGAGTGGTACTCAAGATGCGAGAGCTCCTCCATTCTTGCCAGCTGGGCTCGCTTCCTAAGCCAATGGCTTATTGGTGGCACAACCTCGGTCTTCCTACACAACGGTATTAGAGATTTGGCCGCCGCGAAGAGCTGTAACCAAAGCTCCCTGGGGCCCCCCCCAATGCTGGCCACAGGTTTAGGAACACTACACGAGGGGAAATTACAATAGAGGAATGAGTTATGATATTGAGGACAGTTTGTATCTGGGCCCAAAAGGGGGAGATTTTCTCACACTCCCACCACAAATGTAAATATGTTCCCGGGTCTTTATGACACCTCCAACAGTCTGGGGAAATTTAGTTTACATGCGACTTTTTAATCACTTTTTATTTAATTTTTTTTAGAGCTAAGGTGACCAAAAAACAGCAATTTGTGTGCTTTATAATTTTTTATTTTTACGGCAATCACCTAGCGGGTTAAACAACACTACATTGTGATAGTTCGGACTTTTACGGATGCGGCGATACCGGTTATGTTAACTTTTTTTTAACATTGCTTTAGGGAAAACTTGGAAAAGGGGGTTTTTTGAACTTTTAATACTGTTTTTTCCCTTTTTTTATTAGTCCCCCTAGGAGACTTGAACCAGCGATCGTTGGATCGCTTGCATGACATACTGCAATACTAATGTAGTCCAGTATATCGTAGTACGGACAGTCTCCTTTGAAGCCCTGCTAGAGGCAGAGCTTCAAAGGAGTACAAAGATGGCAGACCTGGGGGCCTTTATTAGGCATGTTTGAGGGGCGCCCCCCAATCTGTTTTTCCCATTACCAACCAAATAAGTTAATCAATAAATTACATGTACCCCTAAATGGTGCCTTTAAAAAATACAACTTGTCCTGTAAAAAAACAAGTTCTCACACGGCTATGTCTATGGTGAAATAAAAAAATGGCTTTTGAAATGCAGCGATCAAAAAACTTTCAAAATCGTTCAGTCATACAAATAGGCTGTCACTAAAGGGTTAATCTACACGTATAGCAGAAATGGTATAGCTTGTACACAAAGCAGCACCAATGGATTCTGTCTATGACCTCATTGTACTGTGATGTCACGAGCAGAGTTTATAAAGCCTCTTTCTATTCATCCCCAGCCCTCCTCACACTCAGGAAGAGGCCACTGAATTATTTACTGCCATATGTTCCAGAGATCTGACAGTGGGAAACTTTTAGCTCTGAAAAGACGATGTTTACTGCTAAATTTATAGCATCAAGTTTGGTGTAAATTGTCAATAATTGGTTAATCCAAACCCTCATCCTTTCAGAACAGATCCCTTGAACAATGTGATCCACTGTATCATTATTTTTTAGCTGAACAGATCTAAGGAAGAGAAATCTGCCTCAGTGTTCAAAGTCACACTGTCCCCTGCTGCCACGCAGGAACAGAAGGAAGAGGATTAAAAATTCTCTTTCTGCCGCCCTCACTCCTTTTTCTTTTCGCTTATTTAGAATCTGGAGAACAAGTCTCATTCCATAAACTGCCCCTAATGGGTGAGGGTTAAGGATTACCTAAATCTGCTCAGAGGAACACAACCCCCTGCTATCCCAGACACAGCCAGGAGCATAAACTACTAGTTAAAGCCATGAGTTAGTGAAATGACTGTCACCACATTGTAAGTGCCCTATACTGTATATAAGGAGATCGGCGCTGTAATGTAGGTGATAGTAATGCTTTTTATTTTTAAAAAACTATCTGTTTTCACCACTTTATTAGCGATTTTAGATTTATGCTAATGAGTTGCTTAATGCCCAAGTGGGCGTATTTTTACTTTAGACCAAGTGGGCGTTGTACAGGGGAGTGTATGACGCTGACCAATCAGGGAAATGCAGTGGGGTTTTTTTTTTATTTAAAAAAAAAAGGGATCTACAAAAAAATACTGTATACCGCGCAGTATCTTTTTTTTTTTTTTTCTCAATGGGCAACATATTCAAGTACATGGCAAACTGTTGCATACCTGCAGGCTATACATTTGGTGCATATGTCAAGAGATTTCCCTGCTGTATATGCTGGACATACACCACAAGCCTGGTGTGAACAGGGTCTATTTTACCACCTACTATACAATAGATGACAACTTTATTCCACAGACCCTGGAATAGGCAAAACACTCAGAACCCTGCGGACATACAGACCTCCTATATTATGACATTGTGGATCTGATTGACCCATGGGACTGGGTTTGTTTAGGGACCATTTTGGTTTCTAAAAGTAGCAATTACATCAGTTTGTGTCTTGGGAGTTAGAAGGGGTTGCAGAGCTGAACTAAGGCTCTGCTTAACCCCCAAAGGACAGATACAGTCAGTCACAAAATATATACATAATACAACAGCCAAAATGGCTGCCTTTACCACAGAGACCAAACAGTTAACAGATTATAAATACCTCAGCCATAACATCTATGGTTTATCATGAAGAATAATGTACATTTTTTTTAGCAATAAATGTTTTCCATTATGTAGTTCTTCAGATGCTGATTGGCTGAGAGACAAGCCGGGATTCTCTCACACGGTACGTCCTACTGAACGTCCAGACTGTGGTCCAGGGCATGAACAGTGAACTTTGTGGCCAACTTTTGGATAGTGCATCTGGTGAAAGATGGACCTTAACTGGGGCTTGTACCCACTGTTGGAAGATGGATTTTTCTCTAGAACGCTCCTTGATTTGCGGTTAGGTGCGGATTTTGGGTGAAAAATTATCCTCCAAGAAATAATAGAAAGGTTTTCTATCATTATGCTGGAATGTTCTTGTATAGTTATGGGTCGACCATCACCCAAATTTAAGTCTAGTTTCTCTAATTTTCTATACTTTGGTTTCAATATTAAGAACTAATGTGAAACAGACAGTAATATTGATGGAGCAGTACTTTGAACATAAACGTGAACTTATTCCTCCATTCTCCTTTAAATAACTACATTTTCAACAAACCTGGCATAAATCAATAGTTTAAACGAACATGAGAAACTTTGTAATATATCTTATTAAAGAAAATTCCTCTTTCCACATATCAGGCTCCTTTCCTCCCCCTATGTACTGCTTTTTTCCATCTCCTAAAGACAAGACGAACTCTCTCACTAAGGGGGGATTCACGCGAACGTGATTTGCGTCCGTGCAGCCTGCGTGGTTTTCACGCGGGTCGCACGGACCTATGCAAGTCTATGGGGCAGTGCAGACTGTCCGTGAGTTTTGCGCAGCGTGAGTCCGCTGCGTAAAACTCACGACATGTTCTATATTTCGGCGTTTTTCGCCCATCACGCACACATTGAAGTCAATGGGTGCGTGAAAATCACGCGCACTACACGGAAGCACTTCCGTGGGACGCGCGTGATTCGCGCAACAGCAGTAAATGAATGAATGTAAACAGAAAAGCACCACGTGCTTTTCTGTTTACAAACATCCAAACGGAGTGTCATAATGATGGCGGCTGCGCGAAAAGCACGCAGCCGCGCATCATACGGGGCTGACACATGGAGCTGTCAAGTGCCTTTTGCGCGGGCAAAACGCCGTGTTTTTTGCGCGCGCAAAACGCACACGCTCGTGTGAATCCGGCCTAAGGCATCAGGTTACAGCTGCCAATAGAAGTCTATGGAGAGGGGAGCAGGAGGGGAATGAGAGAGATAAACACAGACTCTGCTGCAGCTTCTAGTAAACGTATCTCACCCCAGTGCTGGATTCTCAGGTACACTGCTCATTACTGCTGTATAATCTCCTTCATGCTGCTGCAGCTACTATAAACGCGATAGTAGAGCAGGATGTTCTCTATGTGTGCAATGTATAGCATTTAGAATCTATCCTCTATCTCACAGAATTAGAGATAGAGCCTGCAGAGGGGAGAACCGCAAAAAAAAAAAAAATATCCATATAGAAGTCATATAATGGGCAAAAATAGTGTTACTCTTCACGTACACACAATACAGCATATTCTGAAAAGTCATCTAAGAGGTTAGTGACGCTTTAAATCCAATTGAATTTAGGCAAAAAGATATTGTAAAATTGTCTGGCAAAAATGCTATACTTACTACATGGGCATTTGGTTTTATGATGATTTCACATTGAAAACTTATCACCTTGGCATCATTCTTCATGAGGGTTCAAAGAGGTTGAATTTAATGTTAGTTTCTCGCAGTTTGATCACAATATAGAAACAGTAGAGAGAGATGTGCAGAAATGTAAGGAAAGAGACAAGCAGAGGACATTGCCCAGAGAGGAGCAGGTTAAAGAGACTCAGGGACTGCACAGGGAAAGAAGAGGAGGGAGACGACGACTGAAGAACAGAACTTATATGTCCAGCCAGGAGGAGGGTGCAGCATGAGGGACACAGGACTGCGGCTTCCTAGATTTAAGTAACGGTCTTGCAGTCCCATGCACATCACTATTTTCTAATCCCATCAGAGGTGCTCACATTTGTTTTGTCAGATTTTTGTTTCCCCTTGTGTGTCTGTCAGAAGTGGCTTATCAGTGATGCAAGTAGAATAACGCCAATTTACTGAGAATGTGTAATCCTAAAATCAGATTGGGGGATTTTATGAGGCAATATGACCTTGCATATGTCTCCATTAAAGCTATAGAAACCTGTTCTTGTATGCTGTGTTCCCAGTACATATTTAGACAGATAACACTAATTGCACTTGACATGTCCTCTTAAGGATGGACTCCCTCCCCCCCACTCCTCACTGCCCCCTCCTCGCAGAACAGCAATGAGGGAGATCTGCATTCCCTGACAATACACTCCATCAGCACCCAGCGTAACCAGTGACATTATACACACACTCCAGCAAACCAGTGACAATACCCATGTCAGCACACAGGTACAGTACACACATGACTACACAGCTCATCGCCCCAACGGGCGGCACTGCCAGCATTCTAATACATAGAACCACTGACAATATAAACATATATACACAATTCTAGATGGACCCAACCGGACAGAACTAGGCTCAGATTGGTTTCATGGTCCGTTCTAAGAATTTGCACTTTGTGATATTTGTTCAGTATTCTCTCTCTCGGTCTTGAAGAGAAACCCCTTCATTTCTCTGCTAATATTTAACGAAGTAACGTAACTGCATAAATACCAGTATGTCAAATATAAGGTGTATAGCCCATTGACCATGGACGTTGTTGAGCTACAAATCAGATCTGGTCTCTTTAAATAGCGGTTTGCGCAGACACAGGGAATCCATGCCTAACCATAAAACTACATTTCCCGTCATGCCCTGCCAGACACATTGGAAGTTGTACATTCATAACTGCTGGAGTCCTAGCTTGTCTATTTCTCCATAGAGGACCAGATGGGTCATCCACTGAAGGACTGACAACCATTAGTAGTGGTTTCATTTTTGATTCGCATTGCTGACAAGTAGTCTCCAACATGTTGCTTTCCAGCTGCTGTGAAACTACAACTCCCAACATGCTTGTTTTATATATATATATGTATATATATATATATATATATATATATATATATATATATTCTACTTGCTTATGTATTTGTAGTTTCAAATCAACTGGAGAGCCACAGGTTGGAGACCACTGCTGTAGGCTGAGCAGATCTCATGCCACAGGAATGATATATAGTACACAGCTCCAGCGCAGCAGTTACAAAGGCATGGAAGAAAAGAAAGACATATCAAAGTAGTCACACCAGACATCATCACCTGAAGAAATCACAATTCTTGTCAATGTCCACACAGCACAAAGACTTTAATGGTTGTGTAGGCCTGAGCTGGAAAAACCGCACGTTATAATGTCTGCAGACTTGATTCATGTCACTATTATAAAGCGTCCCCTGTCAAAGACACACAGCCACTAACTCTCAGCCTTTCTTCCCTGCTACCCCTTCTTTTTATTTTTTTTTCTAGCCAAGCAACTGTGCATTTATTAATTCATGAGGCACTAATTAGTTCTTTGTTTAATTTTGTGTTAAACAGACTGACCGGAATGATAACGACTTGCAGCGCTGCGTTGCGGTCCCAAACCGCCCCTCTTTTCTGACAACAAGGGAGCGCAGTGCGACTGCCGTGATGAACCCAAATTCCCTCTTCAGTTGCACTTCATTAAGTCAAAATGTGACAAGAAGCTTAGAGAGCAACTTTCAGATCCGATCGCACATAACAATTGGGGAGTGAAGTTCTCCGAGAGGATGCTGGGGAGGCGGCAAACGTTCTGCCTGTCTCCTAACCCCTCCAATGCCACAAAAAAGTATTAAAGAGACAGCAAAACATATTCAGCAGAGCAAAGCTCAAGCTGCTGACTGTAACACAGAAACTTCCACACATTAGAAAGACAACTTCTTACGACTATCCCCAGCCTGACTCTCCTGGAAGGAGCATAGAATGAAGAGATTATTAGGCAGGATACATGTGCAGACATTATGTTCCTATTATAAAACATTTACAGTCCTGATAATTAATCCTAAAGACGATAATCGGTCCATATCCATTTGATCTTCAGTGAGAGACAGCTCAGCAGTGGTGAGAAGACACAAAGATTCCTCTCAGGAGTTATTGCTATTCTGAAGCCATATTGACCGCTTGATGTATATGCGTGCTCCTGGGACACCTGACTTCAGAGTGTACACGACAGCTAAAGTTGCTTGGAGGCAGAAGGCACAAAGCCTTGTGAATATGTGAGTGTGAGGGGTCCTCGGCTTCTCTACATGAACGACGTCTCTTCCGGTTTATCCAGATATCCTCAGACTGTCAGAAGTAGAGGATTCTGGGAAATGATGAGATAAGCAACCTTCCCTTTGAGGTGCGTTTACACAAATGTTTTTGGAAGATCTGATGGGATAACATGACGAGTATTCACTACATGTAATAAACCACATAATGGAAATCCATTCCATGAGTGTCAAAATATATTACATTCAACTTGACTGTTAGTGAGGGTCTGCAGCGTGTGAACAGGCATCTTTTGGGGTATATGCAGATGTTAAAAACCGCATTATAAAAACCCTGTCCCCTTTTCCATGCGAGTCGGTGCATTCTTCAATGCAGTTGTTGTTACCGCAACCGTACCAAAAAACGCACCAAATCACGAGAAAAACAAACGCAGCTTTTTTATAGCAGTTTTAACTGCACTTCAACCGCAACATCTGAATATACTTTAAGGCTGGGCCCCCAAAGTGCAGATTTTGCATGTATTTTTTAAGCCAAGAACGAAACCTAAACACAAGAAATATATAGAGAAAATCTTTATAGGTCTGCTCTCCTGGATCCAATTCTCATTTTGGCTTACAAAATACAGGTAAAATCTGCACTCTGGGAACCCAGCCCAAGGGTACGTTCCAACAGGCCAGATACGCTGCAGATTTTAAATCGCTGTAAAATAAACGCAACAAAATACAGATTGCAATTTTTCCAACAGATGTTGTGAGATTTGTTGTAATCGTATCCACTGCTGCTACTGTAAATGCTAAAAAAAATTCACGTTAATCCGTTGCAGAAAATCAGCATATTCGGTCTGTGGGACCGAGACATTTGTGCAGGGGTGTGGAACGTCTGGCGCGTGCGTCGCAGAAGGCCCGCAAGATCATTTGGTCCGGGCCGACCTCACTCAGACTGCGCTGCCGCCGCGCCATTCACTACTTGACCCCGTCCGCCCTACTCACTCACATTTAGGAGAAGAGCAGACGGAGCTAAGTATGGCGGCGGTCTGAGTGAGGTCGGTGCGTGCCTCTCCAAAAGTGGACCAGTCCAGTCACCTGACCTGAGGCAGTGACGTGAGGTCCGGTGACTGGACTGGTGCACTCCCATCGTAGCACGCCCCTGCCGTGTCATTCCCTCCTTGGCTCCTTCCGCCCTACTCACATTTAGAAGCAGGAGGATGGTGGCGGTCTGAGTGAGGCTGGTGCGTGCTGGCCTGGGAGTGGACCAGTCCAGTCACCTGACGTGAGGTCAGGTGACTGGACTGGCCCACTCCCGAGCCGGCACGCACTGACCTCACTCAGACCGCCACATCCTCATTCGCTAGTAGTGAATGACAGTACTTGGCTCCATCTGCCCTCCTCCTGACCTAAAATTTAGAAACTTAGTGGAGGCCTAAATGTGGCTGTAGGGTAGACATAGGACCTGTCCTAAAAGCATGGTGAGGTGACTTAAAGTTAGTTTTTTCCATCAATGACATTTGTTATATCCACAGGATATGTCATAAATGCGGATCCTAGATCTATCTCTAGAATGGGGCCCCCTAAACCCCGTTCCACCTCTGTGTTGTGGCTGACTCGTGTGATTTCCAAGCATGAAGAAAACAGCGTTGCTCGCTGAGCTGCTTTGTTTCTGTAAGTCCCATAGAACGGAATAGGAGTGAGTTACGGAAACAGCACAGCGAGCCAACGCTGTTTTCTTCTTCATGGTCGGAAATCAGCCGGAACACAGAGCGGTAGAACGGGGATTAGGGGGTCCCATTCTAGAGAGGTGCGGGTCCCAGAGGTGGGACCCGCATATATTTGACATTTATGTCGACCTGTGGATGTCAAATGTCCCTGATCGGAAAACCCCTTTGTGTAAGTCAGAACAACTTACTGCTGCGAGTTCTTTTCAAAACTTAACATTGTAAAGAGTCAACTGTGCTCCGGACTGACCAACGCAGGAACAACAGCATGAATACCGGCGAACATCACACACCTCTCCACGGAGAAGAAGTTCCAGCCATCACATTAGGGGTGAGTTAATTCGATGTTTGACCAAATATAGAAGGGTAATTTTTAAGTTGATCATTTTGTATAGCCTGTGAATGATGTTATAAATATTCAAATGGCCCTTGACAGAGAGAAGGTTCCCCACCCCTGACTTAGTGTATATGTTACAAGAAACCACACCATAACTGCCTTGTGTGAACATACCCTGATGTTGAAGCTGGTGAGCGAACCAATATGGTGCCCGTACACGTAGCGATAATGTACCGTACAGCCAAGAACTGCACAATAAAACATGTGCTCTTTTAGCCCGTAGCTACTACAGGTAAAGCGCATGGTTTCTACGTGTTTCACCTGTACAAGACACATTGCAAAACTGCGACTATTTTCAATAAAACTGCGGTTTTGCCTAAAGGCAACACAGTATTTTTTTTAGCTGAAATAAATCTAGGGCTCTACAGTGATTCATGGTCAAGTACAATGTTTCTCCTAGACAAGAAAAAAATTCCACCATGTTGGAGGTTGAAAGTTGCTTGCGACATTTAAAGCACTAATAAACCGGTCAATTTTGGTCGGTGCAGCGAGCGCCAATCAACAATACAGCTCGTTGATCGGCGCTCATTTGCTCCTGTCACAGGGAGTTATGTATAGGGACGAGCGGTAGTTTCACCGAACGTTGTTCCCCATACATCATCATCATGTAATAATATTTAACTTTATTAAAATTATATGATCGGCAGATGAATGAGCATTTGACTCCGCTATTGATTCCGTCGTTAAAACGGAAACCTGCTGGAATGGTGACGACCGGAAACCATTAGCAATGTTTCCGTCACCATTGATACCAATAGTGACTGAAACAGAAGCTGTGGTTTCAGTTTGACTTTCCGTTGCGGGGTTCACCCGACGGAAACCTCCGACGGAACCCCAGAACGGAAAGCCAACGCTGATGTGAACAGGCCCTAAACTGCACTCCTTATATCTTCCAGAACTGGATTTGATTTCCTACCTCGTACTGTTATCAGATTGATCCAGCTTGTAAAGGGAGTCATTTTGATAATATAAGTATATAACAGATTTGCTGTACATGCAGCTGTCTAATATATACATAAAGATTCAATTTAGTTTCTCCCAATTCAACCTAAATCCACCTGCAGTTTACATACAAACCTTCGGCTACTGCTCTTATATGGGGCCATCACATTTCTGTATCTCTGCAAATTAACAAATAGTAAGAACAAAATATAGTGACAGACCAAGGGTACAAGCCCCTGGCACCTGGAAACCAAGGGTTAATCTTATAAAACCCTAATGTGTTGAGCACATGTTTACAAATGATAACTTACATACAAGTGATTGATTCCAACTGCAGGACCAAAGACTGAGTACAGCCGACAAGTATCTGAGATAAATTGTATGTTTCTATCTAATAATGACACTCATTTATACTGTCCTCTGCCTCCGCTGCTTGTCTAAACAACCCCATTCCCTCCTATCAAATATGATCTATAAAACCGGCATCCTCCTTCCATCTATCACCTGCCCCTATTATTTCATCTTCACTTTGCTTCTAATGTTCTCAGTGTTGGATCATCAGCCAGTTGTGTACAATGTGCTTCTATATCCCTCAGCCGTTGGCCTTCACGGGGATCGCTGGCATGATTGGCTGCTAGAGCAATGGGCACAGATTCTATCTTCTCGGAGCGGGACCACATACCATATTACAAAATGGAAAGTTAGCAGATTTTACACAAAAGAGGAGGATAAATTCAAGAGAAAAAAAAAAAAAGATTACTTATGTGGGACAAAATCAACCAAAGGTAATTCTTTCCTGGAGACAACGTATTGATAAATATTATTAACTCTTCGCCAAACCAACCACGTGAACGGTATGTTCGTACACGGAAAACTTTTTGAAAACCTTTCTGTGACTGTCCCAGTCACCCACATTCACGTGTGTGGTATGGAATTTTTAGCGACAAATTTGCTGTGTTTTATACCCTATGGGAGACGGCAACCCTCCATGAAGTAGATGTGGGTCCACCAAGTTCTAGAACTATGAAGGTGCACTGATAAACACTTTACCCCCCCTGTCATAATAAAGGGGGTTTTACACTGGCCGATTATCGTGCAGACGAGCGTTCGCATAACGCTCATTGCCGATAATTGCCCTGTGTAAACGGCAGCGCTCAGCAGATGAACGAGCAAATGCTGGATCAACTTCTGATTGTACCGGTTTAAAAAAAAGAGAAATATTATAGTTTTTGGCAGCACATCTTGGTGTGTAAACAGGGAGACGCGCTGCCGACATGATGGTAATGTATGTGGACGAGCGTTTGGAGTAATGACCGCTCGTCCCCATCCATAGCTCCGTATGACAGGCGTAAACGAGTGCCGATGTCTCGTTGATCAGCGTTCACTGCAGCGGCCGATTGTCGGCCGTTGTAAAAGGCCCTTAAAGCTCAGGATTGCTGTAAATTACCGAGAATACGATCATAAACAGATTTCTACAGTCTCTTACTATGGTATACTACAACCTTAATGTCGGGTCCATTTCAATGAATTCAATAACCGGTGTTCACTAGTCTTGCAGCTTTATGGAGGCAAATAGATTAAAATACAGGACCCCAAACACCAAAAAAAAAAGAGTCAAGGAAATTTGTCCTCTGTCTTCTCTCACCTACTGGAAGAGCGAAGCAGTCCCACATCACATTTTGGCAGCGGCTGGCTTGCTTTAGCTAATTTGCTGTCAGACTGCCTAAGCAAACCAATTAAAACTAATCATTAATTATAAAAAGGAGAAAGAGAGCGAGGGGAGAAGAGAAGGGAAAAGTGGGGAAACGTGATAAGTGAGAGGTGGGTCTTGCAGGTAGACAGCACATTAATGCGACCGGTAACACAAAAGTGAATTCTAATTCTTCATCAGGACTGCCACAGTTACCAGCAGCCACGGTGTTAAAATACTCCCCTCTAAATGACCTTTGAGGAATGCTAACCAAATTAAAAGCACTTAGCATATTTAAGCTAGATCTGCCTTAGAAAATTAAATTACCATTTTATAGTGTGATCTGTTTCTCTTCTAGGTAAACCTGTCTGTAAAAGCCCCACTTCTACACGTAGAACATGTGTAATGTGTAACTGCAGCGTATGACTCTGGGAAGCCAACGTCCTGGAGAACTGCAGCCGCGGATCGAGAACGGGATGATGGGAATATTTGTTTTCCATGGAAACATTTCATCAAATTCAGGTGTTTTTTGTCTTCTGTAATACAAATGGCTCTTCCAGTAGCGAATGACTGCCGACTCCTTTATTGTAAGTTATGTGTGCTGCCCCGAAGGGGGAGAGATAGCCAAATAGGGGCAGCTGTCATAGCATTCAACATCTCCCCCAAAATGCACCCCATCCCCAGCCTGACTTCTACATCCCTCTGTTTTAAAAAAAAAAAACGGAGCACACATTAAGCTTGGTTCCTTTTGTAAAGTGCAAGACCCCCAAGTGCTCAATGAATCGCTAGGGGAACGGACAACATGGAGTGGTGTCATGGAAACCAGAGCCTTCCTCAAAAAATATCCATATCCCCTCTCTGCCTTTCAGGAGCTGTCAAGAGACTGTGTGATTGTCACACGACCCACAACCCAGCCGTGACAAAGCCAATTTTATGCCTCATACTTGATTGATTAGAAAACTTTTTAGTAAAACCATGTTAAAAGACCAAAAAAAAAGAAGAAAAGAAAAAACAAGGGAGAAAAAAAACCCAAAGAATTGAAAGTGACACAGAGGGTGGTGAGGGTCTAGGGCAAAGGCCTAACGGCAATGTTCCCTAGGCAATAGGTCCTGGGGTGACTGTCATCAGCGCATTACACACCAGAAGCAGTGAAAAGGAAAACGGTCAAATTGAACACAATGGTGATTAAGATAATGATGAAGTAGGTAACAGTGGAAAATGAAGGTGACAAGTTAGAACTCAAAATCTTTTCTTCTTCCAGGAAACAAAACCACTCCAAGCGGTGGCTCTCTCTGCTGGAGTGCTGGAAAATGGTGTTGTATGTATAAAGGGGAACACACGGGGGGATGCCGCGAAACTACTTTCTATGGGTAAAAAGGGGCACACAGGGGCTGTGAGAAGATGATTTTACTGTGACAGGACGCAGCAAGGAACGTGCCGCCGAGCTGAAAAGATGCCCTTGTAACTCGAATGTCCAAGTGTAAAATTTGCTTGCAAAGCTTTCAAAAACATCTTTTGTTTCGCAGGGAAAATAACAAGCGCAGAGTGCGGTCTGTGAAATGAGGCTTCAGCACAAGTGGTCGGGATGTTTCTTTAAAATGCTTTTTAACCATCAAAGAGGCAACAAGCAAAGTCAGCATCTTCCATTCTATGCATTATAACAACAGCGCAACTCTTTACTACATCTTATACAGCTCTCTGCACAGTTGTGGTGCCATTGAGTGATGCAGAACTGAAACTTGTGCAGCAAACAAGGGCATTGCAATTTGTAGGTATTAGAGATTCATCATACAAGTATGCGACTAATAGCACTATAGTCAAAGAATCCAGAAATTCTGTAGGACACTCTTAACAAGACCAGAACCAGAAGACTGAGCAGAAGTCTTACCTGGTGTTGTATTAGCTTTTTGGGCAGTCTTATAATTACATTTTATATATTTTTCTAGGATATCTGATCATCCGAGGAATTAATGTTGATTACAAGAACTTTACTATAACATTAGGACTACTGGAAAGAATAAAAAGAAGTCCATAGTGAGGACTGATCCATTCTATGACACTTTCCTTAGTAAATGTCAATGTTTTAAGACGTGGATGAGAAAGTAGTCGGATATAAGGTTTACATACTGGATTTCTGGAGTTAGTGGGTGATCGATGATAAAGCGGGGAGTCCTTCATTCAGATTTTCACATACTGAAAGGCCTTAAATGTCTACTACCAAGAGGGCTGCATTTATCCTGGCACGATGCCCTGATAACGTACAGTAGTGGCACTTAGCGGTGCTGATCCACAGGACGTCAGATCTCAGAAAAGCAAACAAATCTGTTCAGTGCAGATTTTACTGTGTACAGAAGGGGAAGATGTTCCTCCTTACACAATCAATTACATACATTAATTTAACAAACACAAAGTCTGCATGGTGAGAATCCGAGTCCATACAGATGAAACTGGAAAACGACAGCCCTTCTTGCCCTTCCATTTGGTTCGCAGCTCACCTGCACAGTACTGTGGTCATACAGATCATGCTTATGGATCATTTTAATAAAATAACGCTATTCAGATAACATGGTGATAAAAGCGGCAGAAACCTCAGTAGGTCTGGACCAAGGTAAATCCCAAGACTTCCAACTAATCTAAAAAGGAGAAGGAAAAAAAAAGATGCTTCTTGACAGAGAGTCATTTATATTTTAGCTTTGTTCCATTATCCTAACGAATTCTTTATCAACGGATGCAATATTAACAGCAGAAAATCATCTCCCTCCACCCGCGGGAATTTCACAAAGACAGCGGCCGTGCTCGTGTCTCCTGCAGCTGTCCAGAGGGAGTCCTGCAATGATCGCTCACTTCCCTTCAGTTTTCACCGCTTTACACATATTTACCCTCTTACATCTTTAAAATATGACAGCGCTACTGAATCTGAGCAGAAGAACTGTGGGCCTTATCAGACACCAGGTTACGATTTCAGTGTCTTTGATCCTTTCTCTAGCATACTTCCATGCGTACACTTTGGCAGTGCTAGCCTTACAGTCTCTGTTATCTTATGTAGCCGCTCAAATACACACAAGAATTGGGCATCCTGGACCTGGCCGTGGCTGTGTGCACGCTCTGTGATTACGGCACGGACGGCCAGCGAAGTGTCATCCGTGGGCCGTCCGCAATCACGGGCTGTGCACACACAAGATGTACAGTCATCTCAATGAGCCCGGACCGCAATTGCAGACTGTATAAATTACATGTTCTATTTTTTTTCCAGTCTGGGCAATGCACGGGCTGCGGAAACCATGATCGTGTGCATTGGCCCATAGGTTAGCATGTGTTTTATACTATCCGCAATTGCAGATAGTATACGGCCGCAAAACTACGGTCGTGTGCATGAAGCCTTTCACTTCAAAGGCAGTTCATTGAGCGGAGGAAGCTACACACCTAATATCAAAATAGGGAACCTGCGGGAGTTTATTCATCCTGTCACACTCTGCCATGTTGGAACTTTATGGCGTAAAGGAAGGGTGGAATTACCCTGTGGCCACTTACCCCTGACTGTGTTACCAACATTGATGCTATTGAAGAGAGTGGGATGTTCACAAAGCCCATGAGATAAAGAGCTACCTGAGCCTACCAGGCCAATGGAGTCTTTCCACAAGTCTAGCCATAAATCAGCCGAAGAAAGTCGCCCACCAGACTAAATGAGCCCAGCACCAGCTATACCACCCTGAAGAACAGTCCATTACCACTCAGTATGGCTGGAGAAACAACCAAATTAAAGAAAAGCAGCAACCATGTTGGCAGCGTAACAAAAAGACAAAAACAAGGCATTACTGCAAGTAAAAGCAAATGATAATGTTTCGTTCGCTCATTAATATGACTTTGTGGTTGAACATTACAGATATCAGCCGTTTATTTTTAGGAGTAAACGTACATTTTCTCTAAAAGGAAGCCCTGGTTAGTTTCCTATTGATTAAATGCATATTATATGATTTCTAAGGAGAAAAATAACACTGTGCTGAATATTTATAAGATTGATTTAATTTTCTCTGTTTATCCAAGGAAAATAAAAACTTTCGGTAGGTTTTATAGTTTCAGCTGAAACAAGCGTTTGGTCCTACCTAAGGAAAATCTACCCGCATCCCCCCCCCCCCACCCAAAGATTCCTATATTATTAATATCCGTTAACCCATTGATCAGCCCCAGAAGACGACCGCTGCTTCTAATACTGACTTCTAACATTTTAAGTCTCTGCCTTGTCTTCAGCCCTCTCTCCAAACGTATGAGTGTCATTTCAATCGATATTTACTGATGCTTATAAATAACATGACAGGGCTCCTGGTTAAACCATCAATGTACGACCAAAAGCTCTTAGCAGGAAGTGAGGAGGGCGGCAGAGCTGTGGCCGAAGGTGCATTGGCTCTGACAACATAAATCTGTGCCTGTATGGCTTCCCCCTTGATATCAGGATGTATGGAGGAGATCTTCCTATTTTATTTTAAACTTTTGCAAAGGGCAAGCCTTCATCAGCGCATGGCATTCCCTCTCTGCCCTTTACATTAGATGTTTCATTAACAAATCTACTCGGCTACCATACCCTGCTTATTACTGCTCTCATACTGTATAGAAAGCCGCCCCGGTGACCGGACTTCACATACACTACAAACATGATCACATACGTACATGGTGTGGACACATAAGATAGATTTGGCAGCACAGGACTTCATTAATGCAGGTTTATACCTTTGATCCCAATAAAAGACTTGTATACAGTCACTTATTACAACCGCCGTTCAAGGTGGGTCTATAAATACCCTCAAGAACTATATTCAATGGAACGGTTTGTAGGGCCATAAAATAAAGAGCTGAGTTGAGGCACATCTTGTTCTTCGTTTAGCTACGGTCTTTTTGCATCCTCTCTTGGATGTAGACTGTAATAAAATCTATTTTCTCCTAAAACCCCTGTAGTCGCAGACGGTGAGACACGAGTGTGAGTATGGGCATTTCAAAGAAACGACTAATGCACCAAGATTACCGAAATCCCTTTTCTTATTGAAAAGAAAAAAGTCCCAACACCTTAACTATACAGCGAGGACACCACACGGCATGAGGAACATGTAGAGCCACGTCTTCATCCCTAGCGGACTCCTGCGGTGATGGAGGTTCAGTCAATAGCATTATCTCTCCATGTCCAGCCTGACATAACACAGCGTGCAGCACGGCCTCCTGTATGGACTGGTGGCTGCACACTCTGATACTATTACTCTCATTCTCTCTGCAGGGGTCGGGATTCCCTTCCTGAGGGAGAATCTGTTCCCAGACGTGTCCCACACATCCCCACTGTGTAGGAAACTATGGGCAGGGATTTTTGTTATTATTATGGAGGCTCCATGGGTGGGTCCACGGCTGACCCTGTCACTTCCACTTACTTTTCCTATCAGTCCTTAAACGGCAACCTCTGCTGGGATAATACAGATCGCTTAATAGTAAGCGGTTCATTTGTCACTTTCACTATGCACAATCATTTTGTGGAATCCTGTGCATTTTGTACTTTGCAGCACACTTGTCGCTTGCTGCCCTCCCTTCTGAGCTGCAGTTAATCCGGTATTTCAAACTAGAGGATTCTCCGAATATTTATTAGATTATCAACTACTACCCGCTGTCTCTGTGCTGTGCTGCTAATCCTAATCCCATCTGACTCCTATTAGCCTGATGCAGGGGAAGCTAACCTGTCCGATCTAAGTAATTGGGGTCCCTCCTCCTGACATCGCCACAGCTGCTCGGCTCAATGCACAGTTGTGTCCCGAGTGACAGGTGCAATTTTCTGCATCATTACTAGAATTTGGTGCATGTTTAAAAATATGTTTTTTTTGATCACTGGTGACGAGAAGAACTTGTGTCTCAATATATCCAAATCTAGATTTGGCAAAAGTTGGGGAGAAAAACTCTGTTCATGCACCATGCTGAGCACTGTAGTTCATCAACGTGACCGATAAATAATGACATGAAACATTCCCCTATCTCCCCGTAAACCATTTTAATATGTATGTGAAAGCAATGTCAGATCTTAAATGTTCCTCCAAATATTTTTATGTCATGTGCTAATTTTGGAACAGCCTGTCCTTGAACCGAAAAAAAATAAAAAGTGGTCAGCCATATGTTGAGCTATCAATCAAGTAAGACTATTATAGAGGGGACATTTTCTTAATTGACAAAACTGTTTGGGGTTTAGATATGCAGCACCACTGAGCGCACCACAGGTACCAGAAGTCTAGCAGAAACATGCAACTTCCATCTCTGGAGCTCCGGTGGGAATTGGCTGGTGAGACCTGACAGTCTAACTATATATAAGGACCTGTATGTTCTGTGTCTACTGTCCTTAGGTGCCTCTGTGTGCCATGATTACATTCTCGTGGATGGTCATGTAATCCAGTATTAAAATAAATACACACACACACACACACACATATATATATATGTGTGTATGTGTGTGAAGAAATGATCGCAGCACTCCAATAGGTTGATGTCAAACAAAAATGTGGTTTAATGTTCCATGTTTCAAAGGATAAGCTACGTTTCAGTCCTCTCACAGGACCTTTTTCAAGCTCCTGTGAGAGGACTGAAACTTAACTTATCCTTTGAAACATGGAACAATAAACCACATTTTTGTTTGACATCAACCTATTGGAGTGCTGCGATCATTTCTTCACATGTCTATAGGACTGTTTTGGATTAAGGTCAGTTTTGCATATTTTACATAGTTACATCTTTTGTACGGTTGAAAAAAGTCACATGTCCATCAAGTTCAACCAAGGGACGGGAAAGGGGAAGTAAAAAATTTCTACACATAGGAGCTAATATTTTTTTGTTCTAGGAAATTATCGAAGCCTTTTTTGCAGCATCTCCTGTCCCTGCTGTGACGGCTCCTGCGGTGGCTATTCCATAGATTCACAGTTCTCACAGTAAAGAAGACTTGTCGCCTCTGCAGCTTGAACCTTTTTTTCTCCAGACGCAGGGAGTGCCCCCTTGTTTTTTGAGGGGGTTTTACATGGAACAGGATTTCACCATATTTTTTGTATGTGCCATTCATATATTTATATAAGTTAATCATGTCCCCCCTTAGTCGTCTTTTCTCAAGGCTAAATAGGTTTAGTTCTTTTAATCTTTCCTCATAACTTAGATTCTCCGCGCCCCTTATTAGCTTCGTTGCTCTTCTTTGTATTTTTTCCAACTCCAGGGCATCCTTTCTATGAACTGGAGCCCAGAACTGAACTGCATATTCTAGATGAGGCCTCACTAATGCTTTGTAAAGTGGCAATATTACATCTCTGTCCCGCGAGTCCATGCCTCTTTTAATACACGACAATATCCTGCTGGCCTTTGAAGCAGCTGATTGACACAGCATGCTGTTATTTAGTTTATGATTTACAAGTACACCCAGATCCTTCTCAACAAGTGAATCCGCCAGTGTAGCGCCCCCTAGGACATATGATGCATGCAGGTTGTTCGTACCCAGGTGCATAACTTTACATTTATCTACATTAAACTTAATTTGCCAAGTGGACGCCCAAACACTTAGTTTGTTTAAATCTGCTTGCAATTCACGAACATCTTCCATAGACTGAACTATATTACATAGCTTGGTGTCATCTGCAAAAATAGAAATAGTGCTATTAATCCCATCCTCTATATCATTAATAAATAAGTTGAATAATAGTGGTCCCAGCACTGAACCCTGGGGTACACCACTTATAACCGGGGACCAGTAGGAATCATTGACCACAACTCTCTGGATTCGGTCCTTGAGCCAATTCTCAATCCAATTACAAACTATACATTCTAAACCTATAGTCCTTAATTTACCCATTAGACGTCTATGGGGGACAGCGTCAAATGCCTTTGCAAAGTCCAAAAACACTATATCCACAGCGGCCCCTCTGTCTAGGCTTCTGCTTACCTCTTCATAAAAACAAATCAGGTTGGTTTGACAACTTCTGTCCTTTGTAAAACCGTGCTGGCTGTCACTTATAATACTATTTATTGTCACATAATTCTGTATCTAGCCCCTCAAACATTTTCCCCACGATGGATGTTCAGCTTACTGGTCTATAATTACCCAGCGAAGACCTAGAGCCCTTTTTGAAAATAGGCACCACATTTGCCCTGCGCCAGTCCATTGGCACTATACCAGTCACTAGAGAATCTCTGAATATTATGAAGGGGGGGGGGGGACAGAAATAACTGAACTAAGCTCCTTAAGAAATCTAGGGTGTAGCCCATCTGGTCCCAGGGCCTTGTGTACGTTTATTTTATTTAATTTAGCTTGCACCATATCTACATTCATCCAATTCAGTATATCAACTGATATAGCCTATACAGTCACGAAGTGCTGTTTTTTTTTCTTCCACCATATATATATATATATATATATATATATATATATATATATATATATATATATATAACGTGTTTGTGTAAATTCAGAGGTACAGTATGGGTCCAAAAATTATATGGGCATCGTATTAAGAATGTGTGATATGATAACGAAGAGTTCATCTACATTACATGGCCATATGAAGGGTCTGCCTAAATGTTGTATATTGTATGTCAAAAAGGGGATCAGATCCATCATAGGAAAGCAGAACAAGAGAAGACGACACTGCTATCTTACAGCTGTGTGAATAACGCCCACCTGTAAGGATACGTTCATACACTAGTAGCGTACTGCACAAGCAATACCAATACACTTTTTACCGAGAATTATCAAGGTTTTTGGACGTGCGTGTTTTACAGGTGAAATACATGTTCATAACATGTTCCACCCGAAAAACCGCACAGCCTAATAACCCTTCTTCAGAGCTCTACCGCAACCAGACCGCACTGAAGCTCACAAACAACCATAACAGGTCTCCCATAGAGATGCATGAGGCTTCTACTGCACCTCCGTATGCCTCCAAAAAAAGAAAAATTGGATGAGATGCTCCATCGATGCTGAAGTTATAAGAAAAATCGCTTCTAGGGAGTATATCCCCATACATGTGGCACCTGTACGGCTCCATACTAGGGATCCATATGGCCTCTGTGCACCGTTTTGACTATGTGCATGAGACGGTTAGCAGGGAGACTCTATGCCTGACATATCCTTCACATAGTGCAGCTTTGGTGTAGTGCGCAAAACCAGCATCATTGATGTTTATAGGGAAACTATCTGGTCTCCTTTTTGGATTTAGCACCGGTTTTGTGAAGAGAATTATTTTTTTTCTAGCAATAAAACTATTATATGGACCCAGCCGTGCTCACACAAAACCTACACAGCTATAAAATGACATAAAAGTCAAAAAGGAAAACAATGGGCAGATTCAGAAAAGAAGCAAAAATGATCTGAATAGCTCAGCACCTGTGTGAAATATTTATGAGCATGTGGGAGTGATTGGGTCTGTGTATGAAAGGTGACTAAAGTAGTAATTTGAGTGTTCCAGAAACTTGTGTATACGTCAAACAATAAAAGGGGCCGCGCTCATCAGGCACCAGCTGCTGTCCCCTCCTCATCAGATAATATGATACTTCTCGTCAGCTCCTCTAAATGCGTAAACTACTTCATATTTGATGTTACACAGAAATAATGGGAACCATTACGGTAAGTTAAACTGCAGTTATCCTGCGAGAAGTAGAACATAGAACAACCGTCATCATGGCAGGTACCGTGAAACATTCGCCACAATTGTCTTGAGTTGTAAAAGCTTTATTATACAACACCAGATGACAGTGACCCTATAAATAAGATACTAAATCACCAGAAAATATAAGCACTTTTATTTATTACTAAATTTATCTCATCTTTTTATTTAGCTCTTTCTAACAATTGTTTCCAAAAGTGAGAACATAAAATGCAGCCACTAATCCTCCAATAGAGAATGTCACCTATTATCTCCCAGACTCCGGGCAGGATAAGGCCACGTTGACATAGTGCGGTTTAGAGAGAATATTCTGTATTACCATCCTGTAGGCGCTCTGTATGGTGCTGGGAGAGGCGCTGGATTCTCCTCTGCTTCGAAGAGAGAATATCTTCATACATATGGTATGTCATGTAATAATGGAGAATGTATTTATTTCTGTTACTTATATAGCGCCAACGTGTTCCACAGCGCTGTACAAAGGTTGCCCTCACTCACTGTCCCCATTGGGGCTTACAATCTAAATTCTCTATCTGTATTTTTTTTGGATCATGCTACAATTTTGTTTCCTCAGATTCCATATGAATCCACAAGAAAAATCCTCTGTATGCCTCTATAAGGGCCCTTTTACACTGGCCGATGATCGGGCAAACGCTGATCGTGATGCAGCAATAAATATTATCATTGTCAGCGGGACACTGTGCAAACAGGAAGATGTGCTGCCGACATGATGAAAATGTATGGGGACGAGCGATCCTAGTAACGAGGGCTCGTCCCCATACATAACCATAGTAACGAGGGCTCGTCCCCATACATAACCGTAGTAACGAGGGCTCGTCCCCATACATAACCATAGTAACGAGGGCTCGTCCCCATACATAACCATAGTAACGAGCGCTCGGCCCCATACATAACCGTAGTAACGAGCGCTCATCCTCATACGTGACCGTAGTAACGAGCGCTCGTCCTCAAACGTGACCGTAGTAACGAGCGCTCGTCCTCAAACGTGACCGTAGTAACGAGCGCTCGTCCCCATACGTAACGAGCGCTCGTCCGCATACATGACCGTAGTAACGAGCGCTCGTCCGCATACATGACCGTAGTAACGAGGGCTCGTCCGCATACATAACCAAGCATTGCTCTTTGGAACTGGAGCAAACGAGCTGCCTCATTGATCGGCGATGTGTAAGAGGACCTTGAGAAATCATTTCTATGGGTACATTATGTATCCGTACAACACTGACCTGTAATACACTCACATACATACATGAGCCCATATACACACTTTATATAGACTGCAGCTGTAATTTGTCGTCTGTTGTCTCTATAAATCTTCTCTCGCAGGACACTACTTTTTTAGGACATTTCTAAGTAGAAATACTAACATTACAATGCAGAGTTCTGGCACTGGGAAACGCCACCTGTAAATGATTCTGCTCTTCTAGAACTTGTTTGTTCCCAGCCTTTTAGACTTTTTTTTTTTTTGTCCAATTTATCAGCAGATTGAGAATGTAGCGTGCCTCACCCTGCTAAATAAAGCATTGGCATTTCTGATAAAGCCATCAAATTCCTTATCATACTGTCATAGGCAGCATTTAAAGAGACACTAGCCCTCTAAACTTTCCCACATACCTTTGTGACTAGTGATAACTAGCGCCACCAACAGTCAAACCTGTGCCAAAGCAATCCTATGCCAGTTTTCAGAGTTGGTTTTGCTACAAGGGAATATCTCAGAAAAGGATAAAGGGATCTTCTCAACTTTATGGATGGTGATTTTCTGTCTCCCCTAAATACGATGTGTAACCAACTGGATGTGGATAGACCGTAAGGCCTTGTTCACACAGTAAAGACTTGCTGCAGATTTTGTATGCATTTTTTAAGCCAAAACCAGACTTGGATCCAGCAGAGCAGACCTACAAGACCTTCCTTTATATATTTCTTTTGTTACGGTTCCATTTCTGGTCTTGGCTTAAAACAATACATGCAAAATCTGCAGCAAATCTGCACTGTGTGGACAAGGCCTAAAAGTGGTGCCTGTACAGAGGCACAGAGTCTATGCAGATCCATAGAGACACCCCATGTGCCGCTGTGTGGTGCCTCCGTACAGCACTGTAGTATAGAGATCTGATGGGACATGCTGTAGGTGCCATATTACAGTTCTATACAACTCGGAGCCATAATATGCGTGTGAGAGCCCTAAAGCCGAAGTAGCAATTGGTAGAAACAGGAATATATTCTAGCATCATGAACACAGGGAGACGAGAACATTGTCAGGACTGTCTTTTGTATAATGCGTCCTATGCAAGTTAAACGCCACGGCTGCCCATATCAGTGTCATGAAGCTGGGAGCCGCCACTTCTAGGGGAGCGTACCTATGTAATGCAATGGAACAATTTGGTCACAGACTCCACATGTAATTGGAGGTACAGTATGGGCCCGCAGAGTCCGTCATTACAGATTTGTAGTACAACCGTGTACACGAGGTCTTAGTTTTATAAATATAACTAATAGACCTGGTGTATTAATAACTTTACCACGAAAAAAATAGTGATACCTGTGTCCATTTTGTTTATAAAGAAGATACATTTCGCACTTCCCATTATCTGTATGTACATTATGTCATCACCTGGCGCATTGCTGTCAGTGCCGAGCTATACGTCCCTGTGACGCCTTCCATAAATCTGAGCTCCCTTTTCTAAACACAAGCTCTTTTATCCCAGGTAAGAGAACACAGCTGGGGGGTGCTGGCAGTTTTCTGGGCAAAGCAGGCGGGCAAGGCTGGCTGTAGAGCTCCCTGTCGACACACAGAAAAAGAATACACAGCTGAAGTTACAGCTGGCGCTGGCATGGTGCTACCCACAGAAACTCTACACAGCTGGAGTCTCAGCTGGTAACCAGAGGGCACTGCTTCAGGGAAGCCCACAATGATATGGGCATCTTTCCTAAACCCCCAAGGCTGGTGTCCAAACCTCTCGGCTGCTGATAGCAGCTTGTCTCTCCCTACACAAGCTATTCGCCGAGCTCAGATCTATCCCTTCTAGAATACATTTTTACTGCCCAGAGTGATACGGGATTTATTTACTCCCAAATTTATTATTTTTAATTATTTTGATTTACAAAAGTGCACAGCCATTAAAAGTGTATTAAATAAACTTTGTACTACAGTGTTTAGCAATGAGACGGGGAAATCCATAAAATAGCACAGTGATTGCACTCCCTCGCCAGGCGCTTCTCAAACTATTTGACCATTTCCCCCCTCACTATTGCATATTAACTTCTTGCCTCTATGTCTTGGGCCTTATTCACATGAACGTATTTCACATATGTGTGCTGTCCATTTAACCGACAGCTCACTGACCAATGCAATTCAATGGGGCTATTCACACACCCGTGTATTTTCACAGAGCGTGTCCGTTGCGTGAAACTCACCGCATGTCCTAATCTGGTCCATTTTTGCAGATCAGACTCATTGAAGTCTGTGGATGCATGAAAAACACGGACGACATCTACATGCTGTCCGTTTTTCACGCATCAGTTGCTTAAAAAATGCGGAGAAAAGAAAAAGTAAAACCAGTAAGCATTTGCAGAGGAGAAACATGGATGAGAAAAACGGATGACACGCGGAAACCACACTGACACAACACGGTTATATGCATGAAAAACTGAGTTTTTTTTTTTGCTAATGCAATTCAGACACGCTCGTGTGAATAAGGCCTTAGGAAATACTATACATTGTGCAGTCACATTAGCAGAAATGGTAAATATGAGAAATGAGAAGGTTACGATGGAGCCTGTTATGTGCCGATGTCTGGTATGGGGAGGTGGTCAAAAATCCAGTAGGCATGGCTTCTTTACACCACTGTTCTGCAACCTGTGGAGCCTGCGGCTGTCCGGGCATGCTAGGAGTTGTAGTTGCAGCCACTTTGTCCTACACAATGCAGGGGGTCACTAATTCTCATTTTAAGGATTGCTCCATTGGGGAAATAAGAGCCCCAAAATGTTTCATACTGTCAACGCAAATTCCGCTTAGAGGAGTCCCACTATCATGTGCAGCTTTTTAGCCAATCAAATAACAAATAAGTAACCCTACTTATCATATGAATGAAAAAAAAAGCCTCATATAATGAGTAGATATGGAGACAATATGGTGACTCTTCCCTTCCTCAACAACTGATTGCAATGTGTCTGTCAGAACATGTGAACTCGCCCCTCGGACAGACTAGGTGACTTGTCAGAAGATGCTCCCCAACAAAGCTGCTATAGGCTGCGGTTAAGGGTTCACACAGGTTATGATTTGCAGTTTAGTGGAAGGACAAGACCCCAGCAGTGCAGAGTATTTCAGTAGAGGAGTGTGCTAATATTGTGTGAGGTAGTGTCTCATCCATTCATGTGATCATGTTAGTGAGGATACGGCTGCATGTGACAGGGGCCGTTAGATTGTAAGGAGAAGAATGAAATGCAATGGAAAGTGGGATAGATAAATAAAATCTATATATAAAAGAATAAAAATGGCAGCTCAAGACCACTGCTTGCCTCCTTGTAGTCACACCCAGGTAGAAGTGTGCTCTGCCTATTACATGTCAGTTTTCCCAGCACTTTACTTAGCAGGAAGTCAGGAGATCTGGCGAACGACCAAAGTTTACGGAGCAAATGTAACTTTATGTTGCTCCATCTTAATCAATTAATGTGCAGTGATTCATCTGCAGCCATCTTATTGCAGTCTTGTACCGGCTGTATTGGTTATTGAAACAGCAGCGTTATTATATGCACATAAATTATGTATGCCGGTTTTCCACAGAGCTTTTGGATCAGGAAGATCGGACACGATGAAGTAACATTTGTCTCCAAGGCTTTTGTAGTGATTTTTTTTTTATGCCTTTCCTTTCAATTGCCCTAGTAACCCACAAAGTCTGTGCATTTTATTTTAGCAAGATAAACCAAGAAATTGCACGAAAGGTAATTATGGAGATCCCACTATACGGTCACCGAGGTCTGCGCACAAGTCCTGCCTGAAAATAACAAACTTCAGGAGCTCAAGGTCATTTAAATAACTTGTTTGCTTTAGAACCCATGCTGGACGTAGAAGAGAAAGTGTTATAAAAAGCGACCACATGTCATCGGTACTGACTAATCTGCTTCTCCTACAGGAGCTGGAAAGACATGAGGCACACCGGGGCCTTCTGGGGAGAAGGGATTTCTAAGGGATCATTAGGCTGGATTCACACATTGCAGATTTGATGCAGAATTTTTAACTAAAGCCAGAAGTGGATCCTGGAGGAAGAAGTAGTAGAAGTTCTTCCTTTAGATTTCCCATTTCTTTTAGAACCACTTCAGCTTTAAGTTAGAAAAATCTGCATCAAATACGCGGTGTGAATCCGGAACCTTTTAAGGCAAATTATTATTATCGGCAAAAGATTACTAAACACGGAGGCCCCATGCACACGACCGTAAAAATCGTCCGTAATTGCGGGCAGAAATTATGGTTCGCAATTACGGACCCATTCTCTCCTACTAACCACGGGCCATAGAAATGTTTTCCGAAAATTATGGAACATGTCCGTTCTTTTGCTTTTTACGGGCCGTGCTCCCATACTTTGGGAGCACGGGCCGAAAATGCGGTGGCTGTCAGCGGCCGGCCGTGCCTGTAATCGCAGGCCGTGATTACGGGTACGGCCGTGTGCACGAAGCCTAAATGCACAGACGTTCTTTCCTACAGAAGTGGCAACCGCATTAACTGTATCCCTATACAAGGACAGATATGATCACTGCAATTTATATTTGCACAACTTGACGACCGAACGACTGGTCAAAGAGAATTACGAGCTGCCAGACCGCAGACACCAGATCATTGGGCTTTTCAGGAACATTCACTGCCTCAGTTGGATGTAGATCAGATTTTCTTGCCATTATGTGGATCTAGAAACCTTACATTTTCATCCCGATGGTTGCACCCAAAGGAATAGGCAACTCAATGTAACTACAATAATAAGTTGCAATTCCGGCCCCACGACAGTCGCACTCCAGGTCAAAGTTGTATCTTTCTTCTCTTATTTTTATTACTCCCTGCTAAAGTGACATTTGGTTTAACTAGACCATCGATTCCTGCAAACAATGAAATATATTGATAAATTTTTTTTTTTTAATAAAAATGAGAACAATGAGTAGAGTATAAGCAGCCCTGGAAAAGGACAGCGAACGATGATCTAAATATAAGAATGAGCAGGGCTTTTTGTTGTCGTCTGTCAGTGCGGCTGCTGGTGTGTGTGAGGCTTTGGTATGGGGTAAGGGAGGGCTCTGTACAAGCTGCCTCCAGTCACACTGTCTTGTCAATAAATTTTGTGTTCACTTGCTTTGTGACAGGGATTCTTTCCCTAATATGGGGCTGCCAGCTTTCTGGGTTATTTCCAGTGTGTGTGATAATGCTGCCTGGATGCCAACGACTGCTGAAGTTCAGGATTCCAAAAAAACTTAACGGCAGGACAGTGAAAGACAAGAGCGAGGCTACGGGGAGAGGGACTTGGGGTGGAAAAAGGACACCAAAAATAGTTTGGCAAGAAAGGTGCACACAAGTAGGTTTATAGAAGCCATAACCCAACACAAGAAAAGCTGGGAAGTCACCCTCAAGTTACAACGTTGTGCTAATGTAGAGGAATGGACTGGAAATATTGATATAACTGGTGGTTAGGACATGAGTTATCTTACATTATTGTCACTATATATGGGGAGCAGAATATACACCTATAGTATTTTGTCATTAATACTGGCATTAGTCTGAAGACCGTGCATGGCGCTCGCAGAGTTAATCTGTTTCCATTTATTTTCCTGCCTTCGCCCCTCTCCTGTACCAACATTCTCGATGGCTTCCATCACCTTCCTCCCCCGCCCCCTGATCTTAGGAAAAAACCCATCAAAATAACTATTTTATGTCTCCAAATATGCAGATCATTTTGTTTAATGAAAGATGCTTGACGTCTGCGATCCAATTAATATGCAAATGCGGGCAAGGATTTATTTGTGACATTCTGTCTGGGTGAGAGAAAACAAAAAAGGCCCGTTAACCAAAACACTAATTGCTGTGACTGATTGTCACATATCATCATTTTCATTGGAGCTCCACAATCCCTGGCTGGGGAGAAGCTGGGAGCTGTGCTCCAAGGAGAAACAGGGCAACTGTCTCCAGCATACAGGACTCGCAGGAGGCAGCGTCCCAGGGGGCCGCTAAAGGAGCCTCGCAGCCTCACCGCAAGGGCAATGGGGAACTCCCGGGTACCCAGGGGCCACGGACGACTCCAAATCCATACTCCGTGTCTTGGGTCTCCCACATATAGACACACGCTTGGTTAACACACAGACCAGAGGGGACAACATGAGTCACCTCTCAGACAGAACAGACTAAATGTGACATCCTCACCAGTTCTTTCCTCTACCCTGCAGTGTTCACAATCACTGGCCGCCTGCACAGACACGCATCACTGTTGTGTGCAATATTAACCCTTTGAAAAAGGGGACACAACAGATCTGTGACATTATTTGATCCATTAGGGTATAAGTATAGAAAGACCAACACATCTACAGAGGCAGAATAAAAAAAACGGAAAAAAAGTTCAATGTGATAAGTACACAAGTGTCATTTATATCAAGTGATGTCTCACGTAGAAACACGTTCAGACTGGGCCTGTGTTTAAAATAAAGGGGGAAAATCTGATTAGTAAGGCATGAACGCCCGATACGCCTGAAATTACGGAGCTGTTTTCAGGAGAAAACAGCTCCAGAATTTCAGACGTAATGGCAAGTGCAGGCGTTTTTCGCAGCGTCCATTACGGACGTAATTGGAGCGGTTTTTCCATGGAGTCCATGGAAAACTGCTCCAATTACGTCCCAAGAAGTGACAGGCACTTCTTTGACACGGGCGTCTTTTTTACGGAAAAAAAATTTCCGTCGGAACAGAACATCGTAAAGCCCACTCAAATGAATGGGCAGATGTTTGCCGGCGCATTGGAGCCGTATATTCGGACGTAATTCGAGGTTAAAACGCCAGAATTACGTCCGTAAATAGGTCGTGTGAACTCAGACTCAATGTTCTGCATTTACCTTTTCCCCTCCCCCTGTTGCCAGTAGTGACACCAGTTGAGTTGGTTGTCTATACCTACACTTCTCTAGTGCTGCAGCCTCTTGAATGCAGTTGTCAGGCAGCACATCGGTAGAAACTGGTCTAACGAAGGTATTTCCATCAAACATTTATGGGATTTCCACAGTATATGCCATAAATGTGGGTCCCAGCTCTGGGACCTGCACCTATCTGAAGACTGGTTGTACCCAGTGCCTGCCTGGTGAAGCGTCCGCTCACTGCCACATCCAAGTGGAGACTCTATGGAGAGGTGGCCGGTCTTACGGAAACAAACAAACCCTATGTAGTCTGACCCGGCATTCATCCACCCTTCCATCTGTCCCCTACTTCTTGTTTACCTACCAATATGTAAGAATTAGGGGACAGATGTAAAGCAATATAACTGCAGAATCAGACCACATAAGGTTTGTTTCTTGTCTGTTACCACGGAAACACATAGATCGGTAAAAGAGCCGGAAACACAAAATAATAGGACATTTTTAATTAAGCTGCTTCACTTTTCATTTAAGATGCATCAGAATAATAAAACCATAGTTGTGAAAATGTACGTGGTCTTTAACGTTCTACGTACACAGCAACACAGAACCTGTAAAGCCCTACACAGAATCCCTACAGGTCCATGTTATGGACTCATAGATCCATGTGACATATGGTGCCTCCATAACGCATCTTCTCCAAGAAGCAATGAATGGCACAGCTTTTTTTCTCGCGGATGCCCATGGAACAATGATCCAGCACAGTCAACATTTGATCTTAGTAGAACATATGGATAATACCGGTGTACAATTTGTGTAATATAGACAATATCTGTGTATTGTGGACACTTTTGTTATGGTGAAGGACATGTATAGTGTCCTTCACAGTGTATAGTAGGGCTGGGCAGTTAATAAAAAAATAAATCGAAATTCAGCGCAAGTAATCAACGTCATGCGAATTTCGGTTTTATCAATTATTTTCTCATGGTTTAACTATATCTGCATCTTCAGGATGCAGATACAGGTGAATCCAATAGAATAGGGGACAACATTCACTATGTGTCGGTGGACGCGAGGCAGTGACGTCAGAGCAGCGCGATCTCCTCCACTCGTCGTTGGAACGGGGTAAGGGGAGTATGTGTATTGTTATTTTTATCAGGCACTATTGGGGGCAGCTGTTGGGGCATTATACATCGTGGGGGTAGCTATGGAGGACTTTATACTGTGTGGCGTGCAGCTATGGGGGCATTATACTGTGTGAGGGTAGCTATAGGGGCTTTATACTGCATGGAAGTCAGTTATGAGGGCATTATACTATGTAGAGGCAGCTATGGGGGGCATTATACTGTGGGGAGGAGAGTTATGGGGCATTATACTGTGGGGGCAGCATTATAATCTTTTGGGTAGCTATGGGGCATTATACTGTGTGGGGCAGCGATAAGGGCATTATAATGTTGGGGGGCAGCGATAAGGGCATTATAATGTTGGGGGGCAGCTATAGGGCATTATACTGTGGGGGGCAGCTATGGGGTATTATACTGTGTGTGGAGCACTAAGGGGGCAATATACTGTATGGGGGCAGTGTCAGGGGGTATATTATATACAGTAGTATACAGCAGGCTCAGGGGATAAATATTATTTCAATGGCGTAACATGCAAAAAAGGGTGTGGATTAATCGTTCAATAATCAATCATAATTTTGATTTAGGTCATAATTGCCCAGCCCTAGTGTATAGGTTGTGACCATCCCTTCAGTAGAGAAGCCACAGAAGTTTTAGACTATGGAGGCTTTTATATTAAGAGTAATTCAAGGGAGTGCGTGACCCTCTAATAGTCAAGTCAAAGAAACATAAAAAGGGACGTTTTCAAATCAAGAATAACCAACTTCTGAGAAAGCGTAAAAGCGGCAGCTACAGTGGGAAGAAAAGCTGTTCTCTGTCATTTCACGATATTGTGTGTTTTAAATTTAATTCTGGTTTTCTTGAGTTCAGCGGATTAAAGTTGAAATAACCTACAAATTACTTAATGTGTTGTAAATCTTGGGAAATGAAGGTTTAATGTGCAACACATGTCAGAGGGGAGCAGGACAGAGAGGGAGAGAATTCCTCTTCCCCACGACCGCCATGAAAAAAATAATCATTTTTCTTCCGCGATGAAAACGTACAGGATTAATCCAGCCACAAGGGTCAGTAACCGGCGCTGTGTGAGCAGGGACAGAAGGGTTACAGCTGCTACTGATCACCCAGGACTGACAGCTACTAGTCATTTATTATAAAAGTATACGTCAGGACGGTTGTCAGATCTGTAGAATAGAAAACTTACTTCTAATTTTAAAATCTACATTTCACATTGGATGGTGGTCGCTGCTTATTGTTCGGACAGACAATAGCGCTCATTTACTAATATTACATTACAGGGGTTTTCTTCTAAGAAGTCCATAAAGAAGCTAAAGAGAGAGCCTAAAAAGAGCGCCTCCTTCTGGAGGACCATGTATATCCATGCAACATAAGGGCAGTTTATTTATTTCAATGGGAAATGCTTAATTTGTCCTGAGGTGGCGCTGCAGAGAAACTACACGTTTTCTGCTGGGCTCCCCCACAAATTACAGCTGATCAATATGGGATTTTAACAAACCTAGCAGAGTAACCCTTTAAAGTGCACAACTTGAAAAAACAATACCAATTATTTAACAATACACTGGTTTTTGCTTGCAACAAGATAGGTAAGGAAACCGTGTATGCCGATGACTGACATGGTTCTCATTTTGGAGAATTATCTGTGAATGTAAATGGAAACGGTGTAACAAACAAACTACTAGCGACAATATCAGTGAATGTTTTGAGCTATTGTGTCTTCCAGGCAGCTAAATAGTTAATCTGATAATGTCCATAATAACACCTAAGAAGAAGAAAAAAAAAAAGAGCCCCTAAATGGTGGAACTCCTTCTTCAAAAGGTGCAATCTTGAGGAAGACCTATCCCAGAGACCATAATAGAGGAAAAAAGCTGCCGCATCTACATAGTATGCAATGCTCTGCAGATCCCTACGTAGAAGTTGCAGATTCTCTCTCGAACTCCGGTTATACCAAAATACATAGGTTGACTTACAAGCGAGTGCTGGAGAAGTAGATCCGGCACTGGATAAAGACTCGGTCATCATTTATGACACAAGCAGGGGAAGCTTAATTGTCTGAAAATAAATAAAGCCATTGTACATCTTCTGGACATGCAGCGAATCCTTCCAGAAGGTGATCGGCGTGAACGCCTTCCATAATAGGTTCATACCTGCCAGGTGCAACCCACACGTAGACATGTGCAGTGTTGTTTCATGTAATCCTTAGTACGGCCTCATGCACACGACCGTACCCGTAAATTCCGACCCATAATTACGGGCATGGCCGGCCGCGGACAGCCTGACGTTTTTACGAGCCGTGCTCCCATTATAAAGTATAGGAGCACGGTCCGTAAAATAAAAAAAATAGGACACATCCTATTTTTTTCGGCAGGTTTCTACGGCACGGACAACCTCCCGTAGACATGAATGGGCCCGTGCATGGGGTTTTAGTGTCCCTATTTTATACACACATCGCTCCATAGATTATTTTATGAGGCTAATCTTTTTGTCCTTATAGATGATAAAAGTTTCAGAATTTGAAAGACACATTTTGAAGTCTTGGGACACCCTGAGTGGTGTAATGTATCAGTACATAGACTCCTCTTCCTCAGGGCGGATTTACACGAGCGTGTGCGTTTTGCCCGCACAAAAGGCACTTAACAGCTCTGTGTGTCATCACCATATGATCCGTGGCTGCGTGATCATTATGACACTCTGTTTGGATGTTTGTAGCACGAGGTGCTTTTCTGTTTACATTCATAGTCTTTACTGCTGATGCGCGAATCACGCGCGTCCCACGGAAGTGCTTCCGTGTGGTGCGCGTGATTTTCACGCACCCATTGACTTTAATGGGTGCGTGATGCGCGAAAAACGCACAAATATAGGACATGTTTTGAGTTTTACGCAGCGAACTCACGCTGCGCAAAAATCATGGACTGTCTACACGGCCCCATAGACTAACACAGGTCCGTGCGACGCGCGTGAAAATCACGCGCGTTGCACGGACATATTACACGTTCATGTAAATAAGCCCTCACACAGGTAATAAACATGACGGACTCCTGCATCCCCCCGAGATTACAGCCCTGTAATAAGCGCAAAATCCTCCTGTGTAGCGTTATAGCCTCGGTTACGCATTTTACCGGTTATCATCACGCACTTTATAACGGAGTCGTTCTGTCATGTGAGGGAAGTTCAATGCAATGTTATTACAAGCATCGGAATGACCAAAGTGACCCGCAGCCTAACACAGCAGCGAGGAACATCTCTTCAGGCGATAGAATTGATACGGCTTGTTAAACGTGACTACAGAAGATTATCAGCCATAAATACCCAGCAATACACCTCTCCCAGTATCAGACAGCACTAGTAGATGTCAGAGGTGAGGCCGGAATCCTGGTATTTGTAGTACTGAAAACACAGGGCAGATTTACCCTCTGGAGAGATCGTCACAATCTCAGTATGACACTGTATTTAGAGCATTGAGAGGAAAACATGGCAGCTCCCTTCAAGTGGATATAACTCAAAAGGCTGAAGCCGTCTGCTAACAAGAAGTGGTTTCACATATCGTGTTACGTCAGATCAGTAATACACTAGTTCCGTTGACATTTGGATAATATATATATTTTTTCTAAATGTAATGGATTTGTAAGGGCTCTGAAGTTGTACTGGAGGAGATAGGCCTGTTCCACTGACAATGAAGGAATAAAGCAGCCGCTGGGAGGCTCTAGTGTCAAAGGTCCATTAGCTGGGAGAAACAGATGGCTCCCCACTATCGGCTGAAAACTTGTATATCATGCATGAGGGATCGGACAAGATAAAAGAAGTTTATAATGAAATCTCTGCATTGGGATGTGTCGTGGTCTCTCGCGCGCGCGCACCTGCTTATGTAGTAAGGCTGCCTGCCACTATCACTGCGGTTGTGCGTGCGGTTCCCCTGGGGTGGTAACATTGTCCATGGTAATCAGGAGACAGACGGTCACCCTATCTACTCCTGTCTGCCCTCCTCTGTGTCCGCTCTCCCTTTCTGCAGCTACTTCTCTCCCGAGTGGCTGCCATATGGTTCTAGTTAAGCTCCATATTTTTTCTTGTCAATAGAAGCCACACTTTCCTCGCTGCCAGACGTTCTACAGATTGCTCTGTTGGCTCAATTTCTTATTGGATTTTTTTTTTTTCTTAAAAGAAAAAAAAAAAATGACATTTTAAATTAATTTACAGCCACAACAAAAAGAGTTCAGAATTTTAATGGCGTTGTAAGTAATTTTTACCTAATCCGCTCCAGATTTTGGTATTAACCTTTGAAATAGAGTTCATTCAGCTACTAAGTTACAAGCTTTGGACTGATATACTGCTGAGAGACG
Source organism: Rhinoderma darwinii (assembly GCF_050947455.1). Lineage (NCBI taxonomy): Eukaryota > Metazoa > Chordata > Amphibia > Anura > Rhinodermatidae > Rhinoderma > Rhinoderma darwinii. The sequence continues at coordinate 8,280,293 of NC_134696.1, forward strand.
CTGAATGTGCAGACAAGAGCGCAGGATAAAGTGTTTAAACATCTACCTAAAGCCCTACATGTGTCCAGCCGGGAGGACGGCGGCGCTGATGATGATGATGATGGGATCTCAAGCACGAAACCTCCCGGGCCGTGCTCACACTCTTAAGACTTTCTGAAGAGTTACAAAGATTACAAGTTAATCCATTACCTGGTCTGCAGTGTCTCTATATAAAATCCATTCGGTTATATGGACATTATAGAGGGAGCGTCATCCACTCCAGAGGACTCAAATCTAGAGAGGTTTCGTGAAGGAATATGTGTGGCAGCCGGTATCTTCCCCTGATGATAGCCGCTGATCGCTTGGCTAGTGCAAAAGCTTCCTCTCTAAGAACGTTACAGGGTTTCTAAGGCTTCGTTCACATCTGCGCCAGGGCTCCACTCCGACTGAGCTTTCCGTCAGAACGGAGCCCTGACTGACGCGTTTCCATCACCATTCATTTCAATGGTGACGGATCCGGTGCCAATGGTTTCCGTTTGTCTCGGTTGTGCAAGGGTTCCGTCGTTTTGACGGAATCAATAGCGTAGTCGACTAACCGATATTCTGGTTTCATTATCCAATGTTGTACATGTCGTGCGCCAAATTCTTGCCACAATTTTAAGTGTTTAAAAAAGGGGTATGGCTAAGAGGAGTTGTAAAAAGCACCAGATTTATTAACGTCGTGCGCCTTTTCTTGCGCAAAATACTGCCGTAATATACGCCAGCCAGGTGAGGTGGTGTAAGAAAAAGAAAAGTGTCTAACAAGCAAGATGCGCCAATTTGATCATACATTAGGGCAGATTTATTATTACGGTCTCATATTTAGACAGCTTAAGACTCCACCAGGCAGGTGCAACAAATATATTTCAGTGGTACCACTAATAAATCTACCACATATTAGGACTCCACTTATCCACACCACGTTTTCTAGTGAGGCGCAAAAAGTGGCTAAAACATAATAAGTCAGATCTGAGCCAGAATTCTTCGCCTTTGGCTTAGTAAATCTGCCCCATCATGCATCACTGTGATAAATTTAGCATTGTTTCTGCCGGTCTAAGCAAAGTTTAGTGTCTAAATTTAGGACAGAATTAATAAAATCTCCCCCAATGGGTTCCTGCAATGTTTTCTGGCTGCATATATCTGTCCAGAGAAGGTCAAATGTTCCTTCCAGATTTGGTGCCATGAATGGGCCTAATATTGCCCTATAGAGACATGATTAGGTAGAAGAGGAAAATAGTTCCAATGTTCTCTCACTAGATGAAGCAGGTCCTAGCGCACTTCTTCCCGTGATGGACGCTGCTGGCGGCATGATAACATTTTTAGATCAGAGTCACAACCTTCGCTCTGGACTTTACCAGCTAAAACAAAGATTGATTTGAGACGTCAACAGGTGGAAATAAATAAATAATTTTACCTTTCTCGTATTATTATTGATACATTTCCAGCGCTAAACATGTAACGACAGTTCAGATGTGAAGGCTGCAATTATTAAACAATATCACAGCGTGAGACGCTTAATAATCCTAACTGATGGTGCGGAGCTGCAAATCAAACACCAGAGTTCAGAACGTGCCACCACATCATCATCATCATCATCATCATCCAGGACCATGAGTAGTAGTAGATGTTACACAGCAGTTCCATTATAGCTAGAAAAATGCAACAGGGGGTCAAAATGTCTACGCATAAAAACAAACATCCTTGGCATCAGTGACTGGGGCACTGCCAGTCAGCAGCGAGTCTACATTCTTGAAATTCCATTGTGCCCAAGAGGTTCCCCTGGCATCCGGGACCAACACTGGAAGATCCAACTGCTGCAGGGAGAGCAAAATTAGGAAGATGTCACACACTAGGGGGGATTGGCACAGTGTGCAGGAGGCTGTGACAAGGCTTGTTGTGGTCTACAAATGGTTTGACGTTAAGTAGAGAAATCAGGATTTTAGTAACTGCATAAAATTTCAAATGTGGACGTCTCCTTTTTTATGCTTCATAAAAAAACAAAACCCCACACATTATATATATATTTCATATATGTGGAGTTGGTGACTGCCTCTATTTTTGATCTTGCCCTCCTCCCACTCTGTCCTGGGTGATTTTAATTAGTTAAATGCTGGTTCCTGCCATCCCCAGGAATATGTAGGTTTAGTCCCAGTTCTGGGTGTATGTGCAGCGTAGGTTCCCACCTCATAGAGGTCGCCTTGTCGTGGCAGGTGGGCTCACACAATTTGATCAAAATGTGCGCTAAGAACCTCCCTATTGTAAGTAGATTTAGCAGTAATGCATACTTATTTATATTTAGTGGCTTAGGTGGCGTTAGTATTCGCAGAGTGCTGTCACCATTTCCTTGTGAGCTGTGTATATATATATATATATATATATATATACACACACACACACACACACACACATACATACATACATACATATACACACGAAAAACCAATACAACTTGAAGTCGAGACTAAAAATCATAATTAGAAATACACTGTATAACAGGATTTTTAAAATACTATTTAGGCTGGATTCACACGAGCGTGGCGTTTTTGCGCACAAACGCTGCATTTTGCCTGCGCAAAAGCCAGTTAACAGCTGTGTGGGGCAGCAGCATATGATGCACGGCTGCGTGCTTTTCGCGCAGCCGCTATCATAATGACACTCCGTTTGGATGTTTGTAAACAGAAAAGCACGTGGTGCTTTTCTGTTTTCATTCATCCTTTTGACAGCTGTTGCGCGAATCACGCAGTTCGCACGGAAGCGCTTCTGTGCGGCATGCATGGTTTTCACGTACCCATTGACTTCAATGGGTGCGTGATTCGCGCAAAACGCCCAAAGAACGGACATGTCGTGACTTTTTTTAGCGGACTCACGCTGAGTAAAAATCAAGCACATGTCCGCACGGCCCCATAGACTAATATAGGTCCGTGCGACGCGCGTGAAAATCACGCGCGTTGCACGGACGTAATTCCCGTTCGTCTGAATAAAGCCTAACTGCGGATAAAATCACTACGGCTAACGTGACCAAACAGATTATGCTGTCAGGCCAGGCAGGCCTTTACTATTTGATTTTTGTGACGTTTTCATGCTTTGAAGGATCACTACCTGCATAACAAGGTCCCCTGTGGTCCATATGAAGAAATCCCATTTCAGATTTTACTTCGGAGACGTTAAAAAACATCTCTACATCACTTAATCCTCGGTATTCCTTTACTGTGTATAGATGGACAGATATATATATATATATTTCTTCAGGAGGAAAAGATCAGCACTCCTTGTGGAATGTAAAAAGAAATCTCCTTTATTTAGAATAGCCAGCGGAAAAACTGAGCAAACATGAAGTGGACAAATATATATTTCTACCAGATTAAAAAATGGAATAAAATAAATAAATAGCTGCTTTCTTACAGAAATTGCACCACACCTGTCTGTGGGTTGTGTCTGGTATTGCAGCTCATCTCCACTGACGTTAATGGGACTGAACCGCACTACCACACACAACCTGTGGACAGGTGTGGCGTGGCGTGGTTTTTAGATGACAGCAGCCATGCACAACCCCTTTAATTCTCTGTTACTTATGGTTTGTGCACACGTGCTAGTAATGAACATACAGTACCCAAGAAAGTTACCAACTACCTGTATCCCAACACCTCAGCACGTGTGCCAGAAGCATCACAAGGCAGGACTGGTAAACTACCTTCATAGGCATCACACACCTCAGATGAAGCCTGTCTCATGAGAAGTAAGGGCTCATTCAGACGAGCGTGTATCACGTCCGTGTGATGGCCATTAAAACAACGACCGTCACGCAGACTCATGTATTTCAATGGGACCGTTCACACGACCGTTGTTTCAACAGAGCGTGTGAAAAGTCAGTGAAAAAATCTTACATATCCTATTTTTTGCGCTTCACGCATCCCGCCATGGACACTAGTCTATTTGGGATGCGTGATAAACTGCAGTTTTTCTCGTCCGAGGTTGGCCACGTTCGTGTGAATGTAGAATGTGAATGAGACCATACAAGAGCAATAGAGATCACTCTTCTCTTAGTAGATTTCGTAGGAGTCTTTCACCCTCATGATACCGTTAGGTTTTCTTGCATTGGATGTCTACTTACTATGTTATGGCACATATCTGAAAAATTTATATCTTCATATTTAACATAAGTTCAGATCTTGGTCTATCTCCCCCTTAGCTTGAAAATAAAGGGACGTCATAACACTAGGGCCCAGGTCATCTAGTTTTATTCTGACATCATATGGACCATTTGGCACCTACACATCTGAGTGGAGTACAAAATTACACACAGTAAGGAGCGCACCAAGCCGGCCAACAATTAACAGAAACCTACCACTACCACCAACATGATTGTATTTTTTTTGCTCTAGTCCCGGTAAATTAATGGGAAGAAACTCTAAGAAAAACATTCAACGTGCAAATTTCCACATGAATTTAAGGAAAGAGACGCCCTTCACGCGCTCCTCTGTCAGCTGCCCTCATGTTCATATCATATCAGCTTGCTTATGTTTTGAAGGGGGGCATGAGGGGATATTTTAGTCCCCCTGGCTTGGATGACCCAAGCGTTTCTATAGAAACCTCAGTTTGAAATACAACCTCTGGATGTTGCCAACTATTTTGTCTTCTAGTTTAACAACTGCTTCGCTCACATGCTGGGGACAGCTGGGGGCCCCTGCCTCACAAAAGTGAAATAGGTTTATAATGGACGTCCTTCTACTGCTTTCAGGATACAAAGATTTGTGTGGGGCATTTTCTCCTTGATTTTTTTTTGTTCAAGAAATTGACACGCACTCTCTATAGACGAGCTGCTCGGAGCTCACTTTCTACATTACCACATTTTGCTGCATGAGTGACAGTGACTCCTCAAACAGATAATGTGTTACACTAACCAGTTCTAAGGGGTTGTCTAATTTAGAAAAACTTTCTATATACCCTACTATAAAGTTAATAATACCCTATTAGGGAGTTAATAGAGGGGGGTCCTCTGTTCAGGATCCTCATCTCTTGGCCAGAATGGAGAACGGATACAAAGAGCTTCTCTCCCTCTGGAGGACCCGTCCTGTCCTGTATTACACAGACAACACATTGATATGAATAGACACTGTAATGCTTCATATCCCCAGTGGTGGCGCTGCAGGAAAACTGAACACTTACTGCCAGGTTCCTCCACAGATTACAGCTGATCGCTGGGGGTCCCGGCAGGGCGACACTAAGTGATCAGATTATTGCCAAGGGATTTTCCTAAAGCAGAGCGTTTCTTTAAAGAGGCTCTGTCACCACATTATAAGTGCCCTATCTTCTACAAAATGTGATCGGCGCTGTGAAGTAGATAACAGCAGTGGTTTTTATTTAGAAAAACAATCAATTTTGACCAAGTTATGAACAATTTAGATTTATGCTAATGACTTTCTTAATGCCAAACTGGGCGTTTTTTTAGCTTTTGACCAAGTGGGCGTTGTAAAGAGAAGTGTATGACGCTGACCAATCAGTGACCAATCAGCGTCTTACACGTCTCGCCGTTCATGTACTCAGCACATCGTGATCTTGCGAGATCACGATGTGCCGCCACTTACTCACACATTAACTTTACTGAAGCGTCCTGACAGTGAATAGATATCACCTTCAGCCAGGACGCGATGTCTATTCACAATCCCGACACTTCGTTAACGTTTGTGTGGGACTTACAGCACATCGAGATCACGCTGTGCTATAATTTACAGAGTGATCTCGCGAGATTACGCTTGGTGTCAGTAAGTCCCACACAAACGTTACTGAAGTTTTGGGATTGTGAATAGACATCGTGTCCTAGCTAGAGGTGATGTTTATTCACTCTCAAGACACTTCAGTAAAGTTAATGTGTGAGTAAGTGGCAGCACATCGTGATCTCGCAAGAGCTACTCGGATGCTGTTAAAAATGGCCCGACTGGCACTCGGTCGTGTGCAACTGCACTAAGAGGAGTCTCAATTTCATTACCAGTAAAACCACAACATAAGCCACATACAGGAAAAAGAAAGGGAAAACTGAATAGATGCACTGAAATGTGAGATACATAGACATACACATACTCTATGACCTTATTACATATGGTCTTTTGCTGACCGGATACAATGTTTTCTGTATAGTAAATAATACATGACTTTGATTTTTGCTGATTAGATCAATTTAGCATAATATCAGCCCCGGCAAAAATCATAAAACGGTCGTTTATTACAGCGTGGAAGGATTTCCTGGACACTGATGCATCATCTAAAGAGAATAATAGAGTAATTGATGGATTTCCTTCACAAAGCAGACCTTTCCACATTCTGTCCCTCTGATTGATTTATAGGTAATGGACCCGCGCTGGGGATTACAAGAGCGGATACCGGAGTGGTACTTTGTACACCGTGACATTACTTTCTTAAAATGCCTACAGATGTAGCAGTGCTGTGTTTGTCATTGGGCACATTCTATGGTGATATCACATTGTGTTATGCCTAGTCTTTTACAGGATTACAGGTAAAAGAGACAGCGAAGGACAGGATCACAAACGCAGTTTTGATGCAGTTTTTGGCTCAGCATTTTGAGCTAAAACCAGAAGTGATTCAAAAAGAAATGGTAAAAAGGTATAAAGAAAAGACGATTACATATCCTTATACATGTGGAGACTTCTGAGCTGCATTTGCTCACAGATTGCAGTCATGTCAGTGTGAGAGACACAGGCTAGAGAACTGAGAAAATGGAGGGGATAGAGACAGAGCAACTTCACAGGGAACACCCACTGAGCTCTGAACCTGCAGCTTCACAAGCACCAATGTCATAGAAAGCCGGTAGGCTCAGTAGTTCTCCCCCTGTCACTTGTAGGTAAGTAAATTGAAACAAATATTTTGTTTAGAAGAGCTTTCGGGATGGGAATCAATGTCCCATGACAAAATTATGAGTCTTTGGTCCCCTTCGTCTGCCTGTTGCTCGGTCAACTCTAATCTTACTTAAACCCGTTATGGGCTGCGAGTAGTTCCTGGACTAGTTATTATTTAGTTCCAGTTCAGATGGGACTTCTACTCAACTGAATGTCGCCAATGGTTGTACTGTATTTTACTCTTCCACATCCGATTTACCTAGCTTTAACAGATTGACCATGTGCCTATGTCTGTTCTTACTTTCTTTTATGTACTTTTGTGTTTATTTGTTATTGCAATCTTTTTGCTGTACATTTCAGTATGTCATATTCTGATATCATTCAAGGGTAACTAAACATTCAACAAACTTCTGACATGTCTTAGTGACGTCAGAAGTTTTGATTGGTGGGGGTCCGAGCACCGAGGACCCCACCCATCGCTAAAACAAAGAGGCAAAAGTGCTCATGTGAGCTCTCAGCCGCTTCCTTTCTATTAGGCTTTTTCCTGGAAAGCCGATGTATCGGAGTACGGGCTCATAGACTTTCTATTGAGCCCGTACTCCGATACATTGATTTCCGGAAAAAGTCAAACAGAAACTAAGCGACTCAGCGCTAACACGAGAACTTCTGCCGCTTCGTTTTAGCGATCGGTGGGGGTCTCCGTGCTCGGACCCCCACCAATCAAAACTTCTGACATGTCACTATAACGTGTCGGAAGTTTGTTGAACGTTTAGTTACCCTTTAAAGATCGATGAGTCCCTCTTGCAGTACAGTTCTCTATTTCAACTAGATGAAAAATGCCCCGATTTTTGTGTCACATGATGTTTGTCTTTATGAAACTGGAAAATAAAGATTTGTTTAAAAAAACCAAAAATAAATTAAGCAATACAGAAATAATCCAACAACATGGAGCCACCAGAGCCTTTCATAGATATATGGGCTGCGTCTGGTATTGCAGTTCAGTCTAATTCACTAGAACGGGAACGTGCTGTAATATCAGGTATAGCCCATGGACAAGAGTGGCACTGTATCTGGGGGGAGGGGTTCCTAATCCTGAACAGCCCTTTTAAGATATTAGCATAAGTGTGTAGAGTTGGTGGTTTGATTGCCATTATTTTAATATTTACAATACTTCAGTCTTATCATGACAAGCAATGAACATAAACTTAAAGGGCATTATAAACACCATTGACTCAAATTATGATAAAACAACTATTCCAGAAGAACAACTACTGTCACTTATTGGGCACAGGCTGCATTTAGCCATTATGCCCCAGTACAAGCCCAGTCCTTACTTCAAGTTCGATTATACACAGATAATTAATACAAAGCAAATATCTCAGTAGCCTCAAACCACTCTGGTGCCACAGGACGAGCAAACCACAATCTGGTCGGGCTGCACTTCACTCTAGTCAAGAACAATGTACAAGACAAGACAAAGTGCCACAACAATAATAGTATAAAAGTTAATAATGGCTTCCAATGCACTGAAGCTTACAAGAGTAAACAAATTTTAAGATTATTAAAACCAGAAAAAGGTCTGCTGGACCGCCAAGTAGCTATGTGATCTACCTAGAACCCTACAACTGTTGCGCCTCTTTTTACGTTGCCGAACCCATATCAGCTCGGAACATGGTCTTGGAACAATCCAGGAGGAAGTGAGTGTCAGCACCAGAAACCTGCACAAAAAATGCCCATGGTTCAATATTGCAGAAGTCCCCAATATGGTGCCTCCGGGTGGTGCCACATTCACTTCTAAAAGTAATGCTTCTAGGTGAGAATACATCCATTAGGCCCCATGCACACGACCGTAGTTTTCATCCGTAATTACGGATGAAATTGCGACCCATTCATTTCTATAGGCCACGGACACCTTTCCATATATTTATCATGTGTGTCCGTGCCGTGCCGTATAAATGATCCGCAAAATATTGAACATGTCCTATTCTTTTCCGCAATTGCGGCACAGACTTACACTAAGAAGTCTATGGGCGCTTCCGCAATTGTGGACTGCAACGGATGTGTACCCGTAGCCATCGCATCCGTATTTGCGGACAGTAAAAACCCTTACGGTCGTGTGCATGAGGCCTAATTCAATATCCAATGGAACATGGCTTTTTATTTTCTCATGGATACTGTACAAAATTAGAGGCACAGGCAGATACAGTATGGGCCCTTTGAGGTCTACGGGTGCGGTTTTATGAATCCGTGCAACAGCGATCCATAATACATCATGTGCATAAGACCTTAGGTCTGTGTGATTGGAATAGACACCCAGCAGCTACTGTACATAAGTGATGGGGTCACCAGGGCTTACTATTGCTGGGCACAGGTACAGCTGAAAGAAAAGTAGAAAGTAGTCACAGTCATTTCAATTAGAAGATGGGGGATGGAGATCCTGTGACATCAGAGCCTGAAAAATGAGCTTCTCTGCGTCATTTAACACACTGCTCGTCTCCAACACTTACTCTTGACTGCCACCTCACCAAAAAAAAACAAAAAAAACAACAAACTGCTCATTCTCCAATATAACGGACTGAGAGTACAGGAGCAAACTTCCAACACTTGCACCCGTCTACCAAGAGTTGCCAAAAATGGGAAAAAAAGGAGGAGGAATAGCAAAAATGTGAAAAGTGTTGTCTAAGAATCAAAGAGTCACCACTTCTTTTTATTTTGTGTTTTTTTTCTCAGTAATTACACTAAAGATGAAAAACTCATAATAAACATCTTGCAGTCCCCACCTGCTAACAGTAATTATAATAGACTCAACAATAAATGGTAACGCAGCATAGAGCAGCATCTTGGGAATTCTCTGGGGTATGTGGATTAGCTTGAAAAGCCTGAATGATTAAAATACACTAATTAAAATTTTGCGTTCCTTGGTAACTCGTCTGCCTGGGCCCCTGGTGTTGGCAAAATGGGAATTAACGTGACAAAAGCAACACAGAGGGGTTTTGTTTTAAATAAAAAAAAAAAAAACTGATGCACACAAACTCTTCCACAGGACAGGAAAAAAAAGCGGAGATATTTGCCTCCTTTACACTATTCCGACCATTCCTTCAGCAGTCGTCAGCGTCTTGACATATCTCGCGTACATCAACATGTATCTGGCTGCACGGAAGAATGTGCGACTCCTTAATCCGGCCCCCGAGTGTCATGAATACAAGTTTCACCTGACAGATTATTATGTAACATTGTTTTTAATTTTATTTTTTTATTTTCATTGCCAAAGCGGCACCGAGGAAAGTCACCAACCCTGGAGATGATATAACCCAATATACTGCGGGTACAGAGGGAGATGCAACATATATGTTCAGGTCTTGTGGGATTTGCCACAGATGTTTTATTCCGCAGTCATATACGGTTGTATACTCTTACGTGTTTATGGTGATTTGCTGGGAGATTTACACAATATGGCAAGGAAATTTAAAAGGAGAACTCCCAGGGGTAAATATTTGTCATCCTCAAACGCTGCAGTATATGTACAGTAAATAAGGCAAGCGGGTGAAAGAGAAGAGTTAAATCCCTGCTGCCAGCAGGACGTTGGCACAGGAATGGCACGCAGCAGGTAGGTAGACTTGACAGGCAGGGTCCACTCAGTACTACATTCCTATAGGGACCTCGGTGCCAATACTTTTGCTAGAAAAAGATTGACTTCTGCTCGCTGCAGTTTTACAAAAGAATTCAAGCCCTTCTGAGTTGCCCTTAGCAACCTAATTGCATCAGTACATTGCACACAGGAGCCAAAGTAACTGAATTTTGATGAAAAGGCGGCGGTAATTTACGGCATCACAAAATTAGTTGCCGTGGCGACGGGTTAATTACATCTCAAATTAACAAAGCAAGTGTGGTGAAATTAAATATAAATCATATTTTCTGCATAAATTATAGGGGTTGATTAGACCGGGGCTATGGGAGAGGAAAAGGTTGTCCCACGGAGGGCCTAGGTTGGAATGACTTAAGCCGACTTTGCAAGTGACATAACAAAGTCTCACAATGATTCTCCCAGGCTGCAGACTTCTCTCAGGTCTGTAGTCATCAGGCATCCCTCGGCCACACGCCGGCCATTGACCTGCTGCTTTTATACTTCAGGGCGTCTGTGCGGCGTTACCAAGCACAGACCCTGCTGTGTGTGATGTGCAGGCTGCACTGCATTGTGCTATTGTGTTAAAGTGATCTGTGATCTCCCTTTAATACTTAAGCACTATGAAGAAAACAATAAATCTGTGCTGCTGTATCCTGACCCGCGCACTTATACACGGCATTTACATGATACAAAAGGAACCGCAGGTTCAGTGGAAATACATTTTTCTTTACTTTTGAATAATTAGAACGGTCTGATATTTTATTAAATATTCCCTGTATTGTCAGGATAGGAATCTGGTGTTTTATACATACCCGGATCCATTAATATATATTTTAAAGTCAATTAAAATAGGTTTTTATTATTATAACAGAGGAGGGGGCGTGTTGTATATCAAGGTATAGAGTATAGCCTGCGATCAAGGTAAAGAGCATAGACTGCCATCAAGGTATAGAGCATAGACTGCCATCAAGGTATAGAGCATAGACTGCCATCAAGGTATAGAGCATAGACTGCCATCAAGGTATAGAGCATAGACTGCCATCAAGGTATAGAGCATAGACTGCCATCAAGGTATAGAGCATAGACTGCCATCAAGGTATAGAGCATAGACTGCCATCAAGGTATAGAGCATAGACTGCCATCAAGGTATAGAGCATAGACTGCCATCAAGGTATAGAGCATAGACTGCCATCAAGGTATAGAGCATAGACTGCCATCAAGGTATAGAGCATAGACTGCCATCAAGGTATAGAGCATAGCCTGCCATCAAGGTATAGAGCATAGACTGCCATCAAGGTATAGAGCATAGACTGCCATCAAGGTATAGAGCATAGACTGCCATCAAGGTATAGAGCATAGACTGCCATCAAGGTATAGAGCATAGACTGCCATCAAGGTATAGAGCATAGACTGCCATCAAGGTATAGAGCATAGACTGCCATCAAGGTATAGAGCATAGACTGCCATCAAGGTATAGAGCATAGCCTGCCATCAAGGTATAGGGCATAGCCTGCTATCAAGGTATAGAGCATAGCCTGCCATCAAGGTATAGAGCATAGCCTGCCATCAAGGTATAGAGCATAGCCTGCCATCAAGGTATAGAGCATAGCCTGCCATCAAGGTATAGAGCATAGCCTGCCATCAAGGTATAGAGCATAGCCTGCCATCAAGGTATAGAGCATAGCCTGCCATCAAGGTATAGAGCATAGCCTGCCATCAAGGTATAGAGCATAGCCTGCCATCAAGGTATAGAGCATAGCCTGCCATCAAGGTATAGAGCATAGCCTGCCATCAAGGTATAGAGCATAGCCTGCCATCAAGGTATAGAGCACAGCCTGCCATCAAGGTATAGAGCACAGCCTGCCATCAAGGTATAGAGCACAGCCTGCCATCAAGGTATAGAGCATAGCCTGCCATCAAGGTATAGAGCACAGCCTGCCATCAAGGTATAGAGCACAGCCTGCCATCAAGGTATAGAGCACAGCCTGCCATCAAGGTATAGAGCATAGCCTGCCATCAAGGTATAGAGCACAGCCTGCCATCAAGGTATGGAGCATAGCCTGCCATCAAGGTATAGAGAATAGCCTGCCATCAAGGTATAGAGAATAGCCTGCCATCAAGGTATAGAGCACAGCCTGCCATCAAGGTATAGAGCATAGCCTGCCATCAAGGTATAGAGCATAGCCTGCCATCAAGGTATAGAGCGTAGCCTGCCATCAAGGTATAGAGCGTAGCCTGCCATCAAGGTATAGAGCGTAGCCTGCCATCAAGGTATAGAGAATAGCCTGCCATCAAGGTATAGAATATAGGCTGCCATCATGTCAATTCTGCATATGTGTAACTCCTGTTGATTTCGGATGACTCGACGGGGCGTGCTCCATTTACCCCACTGATGCTTTCATGTTATAATCTGCCAAAACTGTCATTTTTCATTACATTTAAGAGCCTGATAGAGAAGATATCCCCCTGTTTTCTAATATATTAGGCAATGACTAACCCGGAAGCAGTAGGAGCTAAATGGCAATCGGTAGGAGGAGCAAAAAATAGTATCTCATGAATAAGGGAGGGGCTAAATGGCAAGCGGTAGGGGGAGCCAAGTATAGTATCTCACAAATAAGGGAAGGTCTAAATGGCAAATCGGTAGGAGATGCGAAGTATAGTATCTCACGAATAAGGTAGGAGCTAAATGACAAATGGTAAGGGGGGCCAAGTATAGTATCACACGAATAAGGGAGGGGCTAAATGGCAAGCGGTAGGAGTTGTGAAGTATGAAAAGTAACGAACAAGGTAGGGGCTGGCATGAAAGAAGTGAGGAATCAGGTATAGAATAGCACTGGAAAACTAGAAGGAAAGCAAAAGGGGACAAACATAGGAACTAACAGGTAAGCAGAAAGAAACAAATAGATAATAGTAAAGCTAAAAGGTAAGCAGTATGAACTAATACAGAAAGCAAGTACAGAATTGCACTAAAATCAGGAAGCGCTGACAGGGAATCTATAAAAAAAAAAAAAGTCTAAAAGCAGCTAAAATAATAAAAATATTACAGTACGGGGTGGAATAGAGAAGTATGATTTACTGAAAAGCAGCAAGCAAATTGGAAAGATAAAGGGTCTAGCAGAAGATTTATGTAAAATTACGCTGGTATTACCGAAGGCAATAATAATTAGAGCAACAGCAACTCTACCATGAACCTTGAGCCTATAAAAGCTAGTGGTATAACTAAAAGACAGCACAGTGGTAGCAGATGCCCACAGGCCCTGGTGCTTGGGGTGCCACAATGACCCCTCTGTCACATAAGATGACAGTAGTAGAATAAAGTAGAAGCAGGCCTGCAATCAGCACGCCTTGTGTCTCCTAGTTGAGTTATGGTGTGCGCCAAAACCGGTGCATGGTCCCAACCTCCCCAATGGTACAGAGAAAATGAAGAAGGTAGACCACACTCAAAAAGGTGTAGATGAATCTCCAGTGGTTATTCCAGTGAACAGTGAAGTTTCAGTTTGTGTAAGGCCCCATGCACACCACCGTATTCTTCAATCGTAATTACGGACCCATTCATTTCTATGGGCTACGGACACATTTCCATAGTTTTACAGATGGGTGTCCATGCTGTAGAAATGATAGAACATGTCCTTTTTTTTGTCCGTAATTACGGCACTGACTCCCCATAAAAGTCTATGGGCGCTTCCGTAGTTACGGATGTGCATCCGCAGCCGTCCGTAATTACAGAAGCGTTGCTATGCGACACCTGGGGATTACCTAAGATTCCTACCATTTATTTTTTTTTGGGCGGATGCACTACGGACCGTATTTACGGACACCCTTCCGTATATGCGGATAATTTATGGATGACTATAAACGGATCCGTATTTACGGGCAGTATTTACAGATGGATGAAAAATATGGTCATGTGCATGGGGCCTCAGCCTGTATCAAGCACGCCTGATAAAGGCTTACACAGGCCAAAACGTCGCTGTTCACTGGAACAAACCACTGGTGAGTCATCGACACCTTTTTGAGTGCTGCCTACCTTCTTAATTTCCAGTAGTACAATAAAAGCAGGTGATAATTGAGGGGGGGGGGGTTCGGTACAGATTTTTAATTGGGTCCCGCAAATTCAAATGATACCTCTGAATAAAGCCAACGGCATTAGGACATAGATGCAATCAGAAGAGTGATGAACATAAAGAAACAGATGACAACAAATCTGCAACAGCTGGATACATTGGCCAATACTGGAATACAAAACACGTGTAAACAAGATTAGTATGTTAACCTCCAAGTGTAACAAAACTGGGAATAAATATCATTTTGTTTAATGCAGTGAGTGGCGGGGCTCTATAATGTGTGCATTGTGCCCTTCATGTACTGGGCAGATAGACTGCAGGTAAACAGAACAGAGCACACACAGTAACAAAATGTTCAGTATTCACATACAGTGCGTGTTACGAACAAGACAAGCGTTGAGAAGGCGACCAGCCCCGGCCACTACTTCACTTATCATCCTTTACCAACGCATTGTTTCCTTTCACGCGCACCGCTCTTTCCTCTTGGTGTTTGAAGGTGACTGTGAGGCCAATTGGGAATGGAAGTGAATGACTGTAATCTGTAATTACTGTCCAGAGCTAGTAAAAATTACAAGGACACTTAAAACGAGTGCCACTACCTCTAGAAAGCCTGCTTCATTATGCAATAAAGAGCCGTGGAGTTAAATTAGGACGAAGGACTGCCAGCCTCCGTTCTCACATAAAATAAATGGCAATTTTAAATAAACTACAATCGCCCGTGTTTGTTTGTATGGAGACTGAGGATCTTAAAAAGTACCAATGAGTTATTCGGGGAGTTTAGGGTTATGGATAAGGCACACAGCCATCAGGGGAAATGACTGGGGACTGATATAAAACAGGTAACAAATATTTTTCTTAATTTGTGTCATGTATTCTGAACATATCTGTCTAAGGCCAAGTTCACACTTGCGTTGCCTAATCCGTTACGCTGATTCGTTTTTAGATCAGAATAAGGATAAAAACGGATCAGTTAAAAATCCCATTGAAATCAATGGGATTTTTTTTAATTGCAACCGTTCGTGTTCGCTATGTCAGTCATCCGTTTTAATGACAGCGATAAAAGTGCAGAGTACAGGTCTTTTTCTCTGTTCAAAAAAAACAGATGGGTTATTTTTGTCATTGGTGTCAATGTAAAACGGATACAAATGATTGTAATCCGTTTGCATCCGTTATTTTGATTTCAATAGGATTTTCAACGGATCCATTTTGATGTAAAAATGGATTATACAACGCAAGTGTCAACTTAGCCGAAGACATGTGATAGTAGTAGCCATATTGCCGCGTTGTTAAGGCTTCTATCTACATGGAATGATAAACTTTAACGTTTGGGATCGCTCACACTCTTAGGGCTCATTCACACAAGCGTGATTCTCGTCCGTGTGCTGTGCGTTGAAATAACACGCAGCACACGGACCCATTGATTTCAATGAGGCCATTCACGCATGCGTCGTTTTTTACACACCGAGTGTCCGTTGCGTGAAACTTACTGCATGTCTTATATTGGTGCGTCTTCACGCACCTAGTCTCCCATTTAAGTCAATTGGTGCGTGAAAACCACGGACAGCAAACGGACGCACATCCGCGTGCGGTCCGTGTTTCACGCATCAAATAGATAGAAAAAAAAATAAATATGTGCTTGCAAGTGCGTGAAAAACACGTCACACGAAAAGCGCATTGATGTAAAACCGCAATGCACACGGACAGATTTACGCGCGTGTGTTTTTTCCACGTGTAAATCTGTCACGCTCGTGACAATGTAGCCTTACTTTTATCATTCAGTGTTTATGGTTTGCTTCATTGTCAGTGGAGAAATTAGGGTAAGGCTAAAAAAAAAAACGGTATGACCTAAAAATCCTGCTGCGCACTTTTATTTTTAAAACTGTGGCGTTTCGTGGTAAAACGTCATGCATTTGTTGACCCCTGCACGGCCACACATCAGTCGCTACGTGACCTCGCTCTCACCATTCTAAACATTTATAAACATTTTTGTTCTCCCAAAATCCATGTTTCTTTCTAATTGATAAAATTATGGCCAAAGATATTGTAGCGCTTTCCTAGTCTATGAGAGGATGAAACATTGCGTGCATTGATCGTCATCCGTCGTATCAGTTTTATACCATCCATTATAAAAAGGAAAAAAATAATTATTTCTTACAAAAATATGCTTCATGTTCCAGCACTTCCAGGGGATAATATGGCGCTGTGAGGAGGCAACATACGACGGCACACGCTTAGCGGCTTGTAATATGGAACCATAGGCACCAAAAAGGCCTTAGGCCAAGATCACACCCACATACTCAATAACACCCCTTACAGTGCAGGAAAGTGAAGGGTAGAACTATTAAAATTTTTTTTACAAAAAATCATCATTTTCTGAGCAGTCGGTAATTACTTTGCAAAGCATTTTCCTCGTTTTATGAGCCGATATTGGCTGAATGCACCAGGTTCCTAAACAGCAGCATGTCTAAATTCATAAATATCAAGAAAACACCATTCAGGTTTTTCTGTACGGATAAAGAACAGCAAATAACTCAAAAAGTGAGTTTCCATATAAAAAGGCAACACAAATATCCTATAATGTGTAAAAGCTCCTTAGTGTTCAGCCCAAGGTAGAAATCCATAAAACTATGCTGAAAAATTCATGATGCATCCACTGAAATCCAGTGACATTGGCTCTGATGTGCTATGTCCTTGTACTGCTGATTTCTGGGCAAATGGAAAAGGACAGGCTAAACAGATCCCCCAGCAGCTCCCCTCCGCCCCACCCGGTTCAGCCAAAACTGCAGCACTGTGCAAAATAGCACCCGCCGCCCACCCCAGATAAAACACCGGGTGGTGCTCGGAAGTTTTGTGATGGAATCAATGTACCTGTACGCACGGTGGACCCGCAGATTGAACGCATTGCATTCCTTGGCGAAGACTCTCACAACTTGAAATGTGCATGATATTGCGATTCACATCAGGACAGTAAAGGGTGAGTCTGATGCAAAATGTTTATGAAATGCTTTCCTGTGGAGCCAACTGAAATTAAAGTGTTTTCCTCTTTTCACCCCTCCTTAATGTTTCATACAGAAGTATTATAATAACCCCATAACATAGCAGGAAGTAGAAGGTAGACGCAGGAAAGTTTAATAGACATTTATTATAAAAGGCAGACAGATGATCTCCCAGGACGGATTTGCTTATTATGACAAATCTATAGCAATCACTAGATAGCGGAGCCTACAGATTTATCAGCAGAGGACATTGCACAGGTATGAGATCACATAAGAAAGGTGGGGGAATGGCCGATGAGATAGAGGTGTGGAGAACAATATTGGAATACAATACATGTGCAGAAATCCAGGTATAACCCAGGGATGCACAAAGACCTACGAGCCATGTAGCCAGCGAAGCTTCAATCAATGGATGCACATCACTCATGACTCCTTCAGAGATGTGTCAGTCAATTGTGGTCAGCAGCCCAGGTAATAATGTTGTCAGCGCCCAGCAGTTATGACTGAACACGGCCGTCAGCGGAAGCATTGATTCCTTTTCACACTTAGAAAGTAATTCTGCTCTTAAACGACATTTAAATCCACATGAAGAGTTTAAGAACTTTCCAATACTCTTCTTTAGTGCCAACTTATTTTTTCATGCTTTTCCTCTGTTTACAAAGCTGCTTACAAACTTCTGCTGGTTGCCCCTGGAAACAGACAGCAGTTTTGCTCCAGCCCACTGTCAGACATGTGACCTAACTGTGTAAGGTTTCATTTAGAGGGCTGTTTTGTACTTGTGTTTAACACTTCGTATTTCAGATGTTACATCCAGACAGGTGGGTAGGTATACACAGGTATAATATCGATAGGGCCTAAGGCCTTATTCACACGAACGTGTGCATTTTGCACACGCAAAAAACGCTGCGTTTTTTTAGCGTTGCAGTTGCGTGTGTCATCAGTGTTTGCTGCGTGGCTGCGTGACTTTCACGCATATGCCATGCTTATGACGCGCGGTTTTGAAGTTTAGAAAAATAAATGAAAAAAATGCTTTTATTTTTTCCTTCATTTCTTTATCTACTGTTGCGCGAATGACCCGCGTCACACGGAAGTGCTTATGTGTGCCGTGCGTGATTTTTCACGCACCCATGGACTTCAATAGGTGCATGATGCGCGAAAAAAACGGCCAAGTATAGGACATGTCGTGAGTTTTACGCAGCGGACACACCTTGTATTACAGGGATGGCTCGAGTCCGCAAGAACGGGAGCCGTTCATTTAGAGTGGCTCTCCGTTCTTGTTCATAAAGGGGGAACGAGCAGGAGACCCCCCCCCCCCTCTATGATGTCCATAGGACAGTCAGGTTGTCAAAACAATATTAGGAGTTTTCACGTTGTATAAGTTGTTTTATAGGGACAGGAGTCCCAAAATCTTCAATGAAAATTGAGGTCCCTCTCTACTGGTCATGTGATGATTTTTAGACAGTCGCAAGACAAATAGTCTACTTATCATGTGATTGGCTTAAAAAAAAAAAATGCACATAACAATTAGGGTGGGACTCCTCTCTGTCTGGGGCTGCTGCAGGTATTATTTACATTGGCAGTGGGAAAAAGTCAGGGCCCAAATCTGCCCCATACAGTAACTGAATAGAGTTAAGGCTCTGTTCACATCTGCGTTTGAGGCTCTATTGCAGATTCTGTCAAAAATCCCAGACAAAACAGCGCAGAATACAGCGGTATTTTGTCCCATAACATGACCACGGCGGAACCCATTAAAGTCAATGGGTTCGGTCAGGCGCCAAAGGTGTCCGTCATGTGATGGATCCGGCAGTTCCATTATTTTCTTTTTCCGTTTCTATGACTGAACACAAAAGCGGAAATAACGATGCGGATGTGAATAGAGCCCAACTCCCAACATTGTCTAAAGGACCTGTACCCCCACTCTTTATTTCTTTATTTCATGGAAATGTAGTGTCCTTTAAATAAAACTCCAGCTCCTATGACCTGGTTTCATAGCTTCAAATAAGCCACACGAGGTGGATATCCCCATTGAATTCAATCGGGAAATCCCGCAAAACAAATAAGCAGCCGTTTACGTAAATACAATTGACATGCTGCGGAATAAAACTCTGCACCGCAGGTCAACTTCTCAGTGGTTTTTCCGCTCCGTATTCACGCATGTGGATGAGATTTGCTTGATCTCATCCACTTTGCGGCTACTTATTTGCTGCAGATTTTCCGCAACGAATTCCGTTGCGGAAAATCCGCATTATTCACGCAACGTGTGAACTGACCCTTACAGTATATTTTCCACATAGCATTTACCTCTATTTCTCTTTCATCCATTTTTAAGTCTTCTCATTTGTGACCGTTTGAGTGACAAAAGAAAATTACATAATGAAGAAAAAAAAAATTAATGAGAGCAGCGCGTCTTGAATATAAATAACGATGTTCATAAAACCTGAGCTGATCGGATCTCCTCTGTTCCCACTATAAACTTTTCAAAATGATGTAATTTCCCCCAAACTGAACTATTGACTCTTCACGATTTTTGCCACACATCGCCCAGCCCATCAGTGTGGAATTTCTCAGGACGGAGAGAATTTCTCCTTCACAAGGAGGAAAAAATAAAAAATAAATTAAAAAGGTTATTCTGTCGTCTAAGTGTGAATATTCGCAATGAGCGCAGGGCTACGCAGGGAGGTGCAAAGATGGCACTTATTAAGTATTCTGGTTAACCCTTCGCCGCACCGCTCAGAGTTAGCAATACTTAAACAGGAGATTATGTGCTTATTTATGAATCGCCATGTGCAAAGCAATACACAATCTCATTAAACAAAACTATAACAAATGCCGGGAGACGATAAGCAGTTTGTGATACTTCCCTTCAGCATATAAATGACCGTTTAGCAGCAGATGGACAGCTGGAATATTCTCTCTTTTATAAGTTAATAGGTGTCACCCAGATATTATGATTTAAGTTTGATGCAGGAGGTTAGGGGGAGACTTACCCAAGGTCGAGCAGAACCACTACTTTTCCTCCTGTACTGAATTAAGACTACTGCGCCTCCTGGTGGTCAGAGGAATAACTTTTTGTCCCCTTTGAAAGTTTTGCTAAATGCGAATGTCAAGAGCTGTCCATCATCAGCTGCAGGTAGCTGCTCCATGCAGGTAATAAGATAGGTAATTGCTACAAGGTTACAAGTGATTATTCCCATTACCATAAATCACTATATATCAAGTCTGACCCAATATCACTATGTTCAAGCGACTGCTCAGGGATGGAGCGATGCTGCTGCCCACAACCTGACCTTGAATTTAACGACATCAGCAATTTGGGCCATCGGATCCTTTATAGAAGGTCATCTGGTCTCCCCAAATGCCTGGAGAGATCCAGTGTAGTCCCCTCCGGCAGCGAGACTTCATGTGCAGGTGTCTGGTTCTGCCAAGCAGAGACTAATCTTTAGGAAGTGAAGGACAGGAGGGTGCCTGGCAGCCGCTTATCCTCCCCCTCCAGGGGAGTTGGGGGTGTTGTCAGCTGACAGCTACTGAAAGTGTATGGCCATCTTATGCCTGTCGCTTCCTTTCCTTTCATCACATCATGACATATGGTTATTCCCTCACTAATAAGATGTAATGCGTCGGAAAGCCACGACTTGCCTAGAGGTTACCATATTCATATCTTAAATCCTCTGGGCTGCTGTGAGCCTCTAGTCTTTAGCTATTGCCATGAGATTAAGATAGGAAATATATAGTTCTGTTATTTGTCAACTTGAACCCTTATAGATAAGCAACCCTGCAGCCAGGCAGAAGCCCTGTATGTTGCAGCTAGTTTCTATTTCATGGGGCACAGTATAAACAGCTGTATACTGCACACTCCTTAGTCCTGCCCCAAACAGAAGCCTAATAAAACAGACTAAATTCCAGTCAAACAGCTCTGTCGTGTGGAATCCTCCTGCACTATTACTGCACAATGTATAAACAGCGCAGACACTTTTACTAACTAGTGGAAAATACAGTTATTAGATGTTCTGTTCCCCCGAGTGATGATGTGAGGCCAGGAAAATATTGCCATCTCTAATGTTCTCTGACCAATTTTGTGCATGTGGTTTGAGGGAAACTCGGGTGAAGACCAATGTTTACCATTAGGCCAAATTCACACGAACGAGTGCAAACTCAGACGTGAAAAACGACGTTGCACCCGTGCGGGACTGGAGTCTATTGAGGGACCTGTGAAAAAGGACAAAAATAGGACATGTCCTATTTTTTCATGGGCCCTTCAGACGGTCCGGTAAAACAACGGCCATGTGAACAGCCCCATTGAAATGCATGCAGCCGTGTGAAGGCCATTAAAAAAAAAAAAAAAGGCCGTCACATGGACGGATACGTTCGTCTGAATAAGCCCTTATACTTATTAATTTGGGGGTCCATGAGACTCGCTAAGGAATCAATACTGCAAGCAAAAGGACAAGTAGTGAATGATGTTTTGCCGTACAACACAACAGGCCCAGCTGCCGGAGGTGACCACGCTGGATTTCCATGCTCTAGTGGAGACCTGTGTGGTCACCTTCTATACTACAGAAGCGACACACAACAAACATCTCCACCCTCGGCCTTGTGCAATGAAAGATGGTCACAGTTTTTAATATTCTTCGGTCTTCCTACCTAACAAAACTCTATGCAGATGTGATTCCATAACAACCAGTGTTAGAGAAGTGTGCTTAGTGTAAACGGCATCAATGGAGGGCAGTGATGACAGGTAAATCTGGATATCCCTTCGGTGCAGGTAAGGCTAGGACTACACAGCGACTACTGCCAAATAGGAAGCGCGGCTCAATTCCTTAGTCGTCCTGTAGTCTCTTTGCAACCTGGAAGTTACCGCGACTCCACAGTCGCAGGAAACCCAAACCCATTGGATTGAAAAGAAATCCAAACCCGCATTCACCTACAATGCAGCGAACTTCGGACGGGATACCTGTGTCGCAGCCATCGTTATCGTGTAGCTCCAGCTTACGTGTTGGTCTGAACTCTGAGCCGCCATTTGCATTTGTGCAGTAAGTAATTCCACAGTCTCCCGTGAAATAGGCCTCGGGGATTTTCTGTAAGGATTTGACACTGAGCTTAGGCAGAGATGTAACTTGAAGCTCCTGGGCCACAATGCAAAATCTGTAAAAGGCCCCCCCACCTACAAGGCACCACACTGGTGTCTTCCTATGTGCCAATGGAACCTTTGGGCCCCCTTAAGCACCCTTAGGGCACTATATAAGATTGCAACTTGTTCCCCTACTTGGACTTATCACCGTAGCAGTAACTAGGGACAATTGGCCATTGTTTCTGATTAGATCTCCCACAAGACTATGGTTCGTTAATAAAAAATAAAAAAAAGTCACAATATCTCTCATCAATTAAGAAGATGGCAATATAGGAATTACTACTATAGCAACATGTCACCCTACCGAGCTGCTGCTCCAGTACTATTAGGTAGGGCTTCTGTGTAGCCGGCCTTATTTACTCCATTCACAATTGTGCCAGCCCATTAGTAGAGCAGAATGCCCGAGTTGTCTGCAACTGGAGAAATCACGCTCTTCGCACGGAGATTTCTCTTATCAGCCCAGTTTTGATGGCTGGAAAATTCCAAACTGGGACACGAGAGGTTCCTGCATATTGCACTTTACTCACAATCATGTAACTTTCCAGATGAATCCCAGACACCTACAGAACGGTCTCATTTAGATAAGGGGTGATATATTCCCTGAGGGAGACAAGCTGCCTGAGGCCTGTGGTCATGAAAAATGAAGACATTTCACACAAGAGCAACACCGACTCCAGCACAGAGGTAGAGCCACAAATGGGAAAGACGCAAAAAGAATTGGAGATTTAAAGAACAGCAAAGTCCAGAAAAACCAGGGACAATGGAGCAGATTTACTAATGCGGTCTAATATTTAGACAATGTAAACGAAGACCAGGCAGTCAGAAGATGCGCCAAATTTATCAAAGTTATGCACGCTGTATGAGAGATTTGTCACATTTTGCTAGACCTGTTAGACACTTTTCTCTTCCTTATACAATTTCTTAATTGGCTTAGTTTCCAAAGATTTTTTTGTGCCAAAGTTGTGTCGCAAACTGGTGCATTTTAAGCCACATCCCTTCTCACTAGACCACGACCCGTTTCTCTCCAAGTCACATCCCTTGTTGAACGTGGCACGAAAAGTGTCTAAAACCGTTACTAAATGTGGCGCACGTCACGTATGCCAGAATTCTGGAGCATTTTGAATAGTAAATCTGCCCCAATTAAATTGACGGTGTGTAGCAAAAACAATTCTGCCCGTTCACACTGTCCTGGGCAAGTTTTCAAGTATTAAGCAACTAAATATCAAGCTGGGTCTGTTGGCCTGTTCCCTTTTAGGCTAGCACCCCAAAACGGTTGTCTTTGTGAGAAACATGAAGCAATATTTTCAGGACCCAGGAGAACGTTACGGAGTCACATCCATTGTCTGCCTGGTGAAGGCTTCCTATACTGACAACATAGACTCGTATACCCAGTCTACACCCAATCAAAGTCAAGTCTTACTGGGGTTTACATGACAGACTGCAGGCTGCCTGGATTTACTAGACATTATACTCTCCTGCTATGGATAAAAAGATCATATAATGCCGTTTTTAATTTCTTTTTAAATAATAACTTCCTTTAGCAAAGGCAAAGAAAAGAAAATTATGTCTGTCTCTTTAACTGAATCTTCATTTATACGCTCTTATATCTTCCACCATCCCAGTGATCTATATGCAAATATGCTAATGCATGCAAATTAAGACACTACTTTTAGTCCCAATTTAATAGAAAGCATTAAAATACCATTTTTTTTTCTAAACCCTCCATATGCATATGCACGACGGGCTCCAGCAACAAAATGAGCCACTGACAGTTCTCAAGAAAATCAGCCGGGAGCCGCATATTGGAATCAGCTGTTAATACACTAATGCATGCCTGTGATCGGAGGTTCGCGGTATTTGGCGCACCTGTGATTACTGACACTTTTCAGAGGAATTGCCACCTTGATTAAAACAATTGTAGTGGGTCAAACGAGTTCACAGTGTGAAGTAAAGAGGGGGACTGATGATCTGAATGTCCACCGGTCTTCACTGAAAACGATATGGTCCATAATGGAAAATTAGGAGTCTGCTAAACACATACGGATAGATGAGATAATAAGCCAACAATATTCAGTATTCGGGTCACCATTGCATGGGGGTGATTTGGTTATTTTTAGTGTTTGCCAATAATGCCATCATCTGTACAATAAAGGGGTTGTTTGTCATAGGCCTCATGCACACGAACTGTGATTGCAGCACGGACGGCCGTGGAGTGTCATCCTCAGGCCGTCTGTAAGTCGTGGACTGTGCACACATTCATTTCAATGAGCCCGGAACGCAAATGTGGCCCGTAATATGACACGTCCTATCTTTTTGTGGTCCGGGCTCCCGGCCAATGGAAACCACGGTCGTGTGCATGGGCCCATAGCAATGAATGGGTCCGCAATTCACCCGCAGATTTTCGGGTGAATTGTGGACGCAAAAACACGTTCGTGTGCATGAGGCCTTAGAAAACCCATTTTTGTGAATTAATCGAGGGGGGGGGGGGGTCTTCTCCTCAGGATCCTCATCTATTGGTCAGAGTGGAGAGCGGTTACATAGAGCGTCTCTCTCTGGAGGACCCGTCCTGTATTACACAGACAACCTATTTATTTGAATGGGCTCTGTGTAATGCTTCATTTTTCCTGTGGTGGTGCTGCATGGAAACGGAAAACTTACTGTCAGGTTTCCCCATTCATCCCTAGACCCACAGGGGGTCTGATAATTCCCTTTTAAAGGGTCCTCATTGTGCTAACCTTAAAGTTCACATCATGTTTCTTGGGGCTGTTCACATCATGTTTCTTGGCCTATATTGGACGTATATGCCAGGAAAAGTACCCGACATATACTTTAAACTTAGTCAGTGATGGATGCCCAACAGTGGCATCAGTTACCCATTGGCTATAATAGTATCCATTTAACGATACATCAAACAAAAGCTATTGAAAAACTCATGACGTATACGTTTAAAGGGGTTGTCCAGCTTCTGACAACTGATGACCTATCCACCGGACCTCGCACCGATAAGCCGCTCCGGTGGCCTGCGGACATCGGATGTTGTGGTGCATAATGCTATGTACGGAGCCGGTAGCAGTTCGCTCCGACCATTGCATAGCGGCCGTGCTGCAGAACTGCAGATCCGCTCCTATTCACTTGAATAGGAGCAGAGCTGCAGCTCGGCCGCTATTCCATCGCTGGAGCGAACTGCTTCCGGCTTGTACGTCCAATGCACGGACACACCGGAACAGCTTATCTGTGCAGGCCCCGGGTGTCGGACCCCCACAGATCATGTACTGATGACCTATCCGGCGGATAAGTCATCAGTTGTCAGAACCTGGAAAACCCCTTTAACAGATGCATGTGACAGAGTTACCTATAGGCCACCATGTTTATAAAGAAAAAAAAAAAAAAAGTATATGTTTAACATATGCATTATTTTACTGAACTCTGCGGGATGGAATTGCGTGTTCTATTATGCTTTTCCATACCTTTTTCTTTTTGTGGTATACTGATGTATACTGGCCAGATGGAGGCCAAATGAATACTCTTTTGGCCTCCGTCATTATGGACACGATTAGCGTGAATGTCAGGAGTTTTCCCAACATACAAACAAGATGTGAACAGGGCCTAAGAAGTGTATGGTTGGAAATTATGTTTACCTGTGAAAACAAGGTACAAGTTATCTGATAAAAGGAGGAAATATTAGATCACTGAGCATACCCTAAAGACAAGTCAGCAACAAAGTGGCAAAAACAACTAAACAAAAATTACATTTTCATTATAAAATCAAGTGCAATATAAAATGACAGATGTCAGATACAAAACAAACCCCTGACCTAACACGACCTACTCTCTATAATGCAGAGGTGGTGGGGTAAATCTAAGATAATAGAAATATTGATATATAGATATATGTGATCAATGAAACAGCGGTCATGGAAAGCAAACACCGACTCTCAGAGCCTGTTAACCCAGAGCGGAGACGCCGATTAAACAGATTACTTAGACCTGCCGTCTCCTTGGGGCTGGGTAGAGTTCTTACACTTTGACCTAAATTTTGGGGAACAATTTTAAAGTAGAACTAAACTGGAAACAAGGAGCGTGATGACAGCGAATAAAGAATGTTTACTGGTGAGCATCCGGCTAATAGGAGCGCTAATAGGGCTACAGAGAGGCTTAGCAGTGTGCAGTGCTGATAAATATGCTGAGCAGTGACTGCTGCACGGATGCCAGTATTTTGCAGCTGCCCTAATAGTATTCTGCAGCTGCACTAGTGCCAGCACTTTGTAGCGGCACGTGTGCCAGTACTTTGCAACTGCCCTGGTGCCAGTATTTTAAAGTGGCACGGGTGCCAGTATTTTGCAGCTGCCCTGGTGCCCGTATTTTGTAACGGTACTGGTGCCAGTACTTTGCAGCTGCACGGGTGCCAGTACTTTGCAGCTGCACGGGTGCCAGTATTTTGCAGCGTCTCTGGTGCCAGTATTTTGCAGCGTCCCTGGTGCCAGTATTTTGCAGCAGCCCTGGTGCCAGTATTTTGCAGCGTCCCTGGTGTCAGTATTTTGCAGCGTCCCTGGTGCCAGTATTTTGCAGCTGCCCTGGTGCCAGTACTTTGTAGCGGCATGTGTGCCAGTACTTTGCAACTGCCGTGGTGCCAGTATTTTAAAGTGGCACGGGTGCCAGTATTTTGCAGCTGCCCTGGTGCCAGTATTTTGTAACGGCACTGGTGCCAGTATTTTGCCGCTGCCCTGGTGCCAGTATTTTGTAGCGGCACTGGTGCCAGTATTTTGCCGCTGCCCTGGTGCCAGTATTTTGCCGCTGCTCTGGTGCCAGTATTTTGTAGCGGCACTGGTGCCAGTATTTTGCCGCTGCCCTGGTGCCAGTATTTTGCAGCAGCTCTGGTGCCAGTATTTTACAGTGGCGATAAGAAACCCTGTTCAATGACAATACAACGAGCAGACTCAAACACTGGCATAACAGACTCCTGTGACTGGTAAGTGGCAGAAAAGTGTTTGAAGTAGCTGAGCCATTGTCATCCAGACCCTTCTCCCCCTCCTCCCCTTTAGATTTTGCTTTCAATATGAAATGACAAGAAAGAAACATTTGTATAAACTTTCCCAACAGCAGAAGCCATCAGTCACCACGCGTCTCCTCCACCCAACGCCAGCACCACTGTGCCCTGCGGGGAGATGTCATACAAAGGGGGGCTGAGGTGGGAGATGAGGAAAACTCAGAGCAAACAACAGCAACAGGAACCAAGTTGAGCCATTTCAATTATTCATATGCCAGATGGAATCTCTTCCTGCCTTCTTCTTCTGGAGAAAAGAAAAAAGGAAGGGAAGCGGGAGGCGGATAGAGAGGGACACGGGGAGTGAAAGGAAGATTCAAAGCATATTGATGTGTACAGTACAAGAGAATGATATGAGACATCCGTGTACAATGAGGGGATAACTCCATGTTATGGCCTTGCACCCTACAACCCATACACCCCGTAAAACAGTCTGGCCGTTACTCTGCACCCTCCTTATAAATAAGACCGCGCGGACAGAAAAGGTGTTGTAGATGAAGAAGTGGACTCTGGGGTTTTGTAATATGTCAGCTCTGATGATTGGGGGAGAAAGGTTAAACAATAAAAAAGTATAAAAGAAAGAAAGAAGCCATATATGATAGAGGTATAGAGGAAACAGAGCGACAGAGAGAGAGGGGGAGAGACGGAGCAGAAGGACAAGTAGCCAGGAAAGGGCTTTGACCTTCTATGAAGGAGATAAAAAAATCCAGCCGCCTCAGGGGACACCCAACTATCTAGCATATTGCTGTTAAAATGTCTGCAAAATTTAATACACTTGGCATGCCATGTGATCAGCCGTTGGACAGCTCGCCTCCGCCTGCTCCGCAATCCCACATGTAAGGGAGTCTCTACTGTTCGCTGCAATAGACAAACTTTGAATATTTCTTCTGGGTTAAAACAGCTGCTGTTCCCCCCGGTGGAAACACTGAAATAATAAAGATACGGCGTGCGGTTACAAGTGCATGAGCGAGCCGGTCAGGTTTATTGGACTGCATTTGTGATACGGGGATGATGCACGCACGGCACGGACACAGTTTATGGAAGGGGACAGCTGCTTCCATCGCTGGGTGGCTTTAGGAGCTTTATTTCTGCCGTAACCGACATTACTGAAAGCGGCGGCGAAGTCTGAGACGACATCAGTCAGCTGCTCTCTATCAAACCGTCCGCGAAAGGCGCAGGGTCCGCGCTGACGGTGACTGGGGGAGAGGAGATAAAGGTGTATGCAGATGCACGTAGCCGAGGAGGACAGGGAAGGAGACGGGGTTAATAGTGTCCGTATACACGGAGGACACAATATACAAGTGCGAGGTTAATAGTGCCATATGTACACAGCACCCGGAGCATTATGCAGCAGGGTAACTGTGTTGTGTTATGTACATAGGTCAAGTTATAAGAGGAAACCGTGGACATGGAGAATTACAGTTATTTGTTAGAGAGGACGGGGGTGATGTAGAGCCAGGGGCACGGGGTTAACAGGCCCAATATATGCACATAGTAGGCAGTCTAGGCAGGGGCTTGTTCATCCATGCTTTAGTATTATGGTCTGCATACACCAGATCCACATAGTAAATTATCATTGTAAAACCATCAAAATAAAGGGTTGTGCAAAAGAAATATTGAATGTTCAGCTGAAACTTTTACAGCGGTCAGAGAAAATGTCCAGAATGAAAAAAATACATTCCCCACCCCCCACTACACACGTGTTTTAAAGAGGCTCTGTCACCAGATGATCAAACCCCTATCTCCTATTGCATGTGATCGGCGCTGCAATGTAGAGAACAGTAACGTTTTTTGTTTGTTTTTTTTTTAAAAACGATCATTTTTGGCCAAGTTATGAGCAATTTTATATTTATGCAAATGAGCCTTTCTAATGGACAACTGGGCGTGTTTTCTCTTATTTCCAACTGGGCGTGTATTGTGTTTTTACCAACTGGGCGTGTATTGTGTTTTTACCAACTGGGCGTGTATTGTGTTTTTACCAACTGGGCGTGTATTGTGTTTTTACCAACTGGGCGTGTATTGTGTTTTTACCAACTGGGCGTGTATTGTGTTTTTACCAACTGGGCGTGTTTACTTCTTTCACTGTGCTGTGGATCATGCTGGGCTGGAACAATGAGAAGTGCAGGACACTGATTGGTCACTGATTGGTCAGCCTCATACACTCCTCTGTACAACACCCAGTTGGTAAAAAGTAAAAACACGCCCAGTTGTCCATTGAGAAACTCATTAGCATAAATCTAAACTAGCTCATAACTTGCTCAAAAATGATCGTTTTTCAAAATAAAAGCCACAGTTGTTATCTACATTACAGCGCCGATCACATTATATAGGAGATAGGGCACTTCTAATCTGGTGACAGAGCCTCTTTAAATGGAGGCACATTTTATGCCTGTGTTTTTTTATTCATTCCCACGGTTGACTAAAACAAAAATTTTTTTTTTATTAAAAATGATTGCACTATGTTAACCAGGCCTAAGTCCGGGTCCACACAGGACATTTTGCATATTTTGTAAATTGTGTTTCGTGGTTTCTGGCTGTTTATACATCACACGGACAACATATTGATTTTAATGGGCACTGTGTAATGCCTAATTTCCCCTGTGGTGGCGCTGCAGTGATATTAAATACTTGCTGGCAGGTCCCCCCACACAAATTACAGCGGATTGCTGGAAGTCCCAACAGTGGGATACCTGTTGGGGGTATTTCAAATAAAAAGGAATTGTCCAAAGCAGACAACCCCTTTAAAGAACCCATTTTTTTTATTTATGTTATAGAGGGAACTGGTGCAATTAACCTCATTACATAAACATAGTCAAACGATCAAAGGGCAGAGACCGAAGTGTCTGAGAAAAGTCTATCTTACTGAATTAGTATACTTTCCATAAAATGACAATGTATTAAATGTACAACCACCCAATAAATTTAATGCAAAACTCCCAAAATTGACAACTGGGTTCAAGCCAAGGCATTAAAAGGTTAGCACGTCACCAGATATGCCACCACTTTGACTGGTGGCGGTTTGAACTCTGGGACCCCTACCGAGTCTGAGAATAAAGAGGTTGCATTGCTGATTTAGCGCTGCATCCCCTTCTAAGTTCTAAGCAGCCCCTTTATGTTTAGGATCGGTGGGGGACCCCCACCAATTATTAAGTGGTGGCATATACTAGTGATATGCCATCACTATTTAAGATAGGATTAACCCTTTGACAGTGAATGAACACGAATATTAGTCGTGGCTGCCACCATTTTGTGGACTGAAGAAATACATAGTGGAAACCGCCCCAGTAACTATATATGCATTCTCATGAATATTTTACTATTCTCTTGAATATTCGTTGAGCACCACACAAAACGGCCATTACAGCAGGTTCATTTAACAATCCATCTGGAGAGAAATGAGCATTGGTTGGTCGTTCTTCATGTCTGGTATTTATACCGAGAGGTCCAACCAGGCTCATCAGGGTCTGTGACACGAGGAATCCAAATTGACCACAATGGATTAAAGCGTGGGTTTCCCTTTAACCGTCGTCTTCATGTTTAAGTACAGATATAATGTACATAAAAAGTGAAATAATTTTGAGAATACTTTGCATTACTGATCCTAAGTTATAGCCTGTCCCCATTGACATCCAAAGATCAGACTTCTGGAGGTTATAAGTTCAAATCGTACAGCATCCTATGCAGTGTCTGCACAGTGCGTACTCTTCTAATTTGCATCCAGGTAAGTGTCGTCATGCTCATTAATCTGACGGAGAGAAATCTCTCCCATTAGTACTGTGCAGCTCAAAGGAGTGCAGAAAAATTGCTAAGATGTGTCTGTCAACAAGTTTGTTGACTGTTTCCAATAGCAACCAGCGGAATTGTGACAACAGCTCTGGAGTATAATACAAACTGAGTCTGGATGAGCATAAGATAAGTAATTGTAATGAATGTAAACCGCAAAATAGTGAGTGAATCTCTGGAGTATAAGACAGGATGTAACTCCGGATCAGTACAGGATAAGTAATGTAATGTATGTACACAGTGACTCCACCAGCAGAATAGTGAGTGCAGCTCTGGAGTATAATACAGGATGTAACTCCGGATCAGTACAGGATAAGTAATGTAATGTATGTACACAGTGACTCCACCAGCAGAATAGAGAGTGCAGCTCTGGAGTATAATACCGGATGTAACTCAGGATCAGTACAGGATAAGTAATGTATGTACACAGTGACTCCACCAGCAGAATAGTGAGTGCAGCTCTGGAATATAATACAGGATATAACTTAGGATCAGTACAGGATAAGTAATGTAATGTATGTACACAGTGACTCCACCAGCAGAATAGTGAGTGCTGCTCTGGAGTATAATACAGGATGTAACTCCGGATCAGTACAGGATAAGTAATGTAATGTATGTACACAGTGACTCCACCAGCAGAATAGTGAGTGCAGCTCTGGAGTATAATACAGGATGTAACTCAGGATCAGTACAGGATATGTAATGTATGTACACAGTGACTCCACCAGCAGAATAGTGAGTGTAGCTCTGGAGTATAATACAGGATGTAACTCAGGATCAGTACAGGATAAGTAATGTAATGTATGTACACAGTGACTCCACCAGCAGAATAGTCAATGCAGCTCTGGAGTATAATACAGGATATAACTTAGGATCTGTACAGGATAAGTAATGTAATGTATGTCCACAGTGGCTCCACCAGCAGAATAGTGAGTGCAGCTCTGGAGTATAATACAGGATATAACTCAGGATCAGTAAAGGATAAGTAATGTAATGTATGTACACAGTGACTCCACCAGCACAATAGTGAGTGCAGCTCTGGAGTATAATACAGGATCAGTACAGGATAAGTAATGTATGTACACAGTGACTCCACCAGCAGAATAGTGAGTGCAGCTCTTGAGTATAATACAGGATGTAACTCAGGATCAGTACAGGATAAGTAATGTAATATAAGTAATTGAATGTATTCACAAAGTGACAATTTGAAACATCTTTAACTGAAAAAAGGGTTTCTAGGTGGAAATATACCTTATTTGAAAAGGGATGGAACAAGAATTACCCTACCAGATCTTTATAAAACGGGCTCTATGCAGCTATTTTCAGTTTGTGATTACACTGTACACTAATGACAAGGAAATTGTTAAGAAATTAAAGGCTGACACTTTTTTGTGGGCTCAACTAGTATTCATGTGTTCAATAGGAAACCAAACCTTACAAATGTCAGCTAGGCCTCATGAATATTAACCAGTCAAGCCTCTCTATTGTCACAGGTTACTTACCCATTACACGGTACGTGAAGGACAGGTTACCCGAAGGTGCTTGTTTTGGTCAACTTTAGGCACGCCAACCTAGTACTGAGAATCATAGCTCTTCAAGTAATTTATGGCAATGTGGAGGCAAAGGAAGATTCTGATGCTGATCACTGGTTGTGCTGATAACACTGGAAAGTGATCTAAATTTCAGAGACTTTTCTTTCTTAAAACCTCAGAATTTGAACTCTGGACTTGGACAACCCAAGACATCAGAATCGTCCGCATTGTCGTGTGGTTTTGGAGAAGGAACAGGAGCTCTGTAGCCACTTAAAACGTACATTACATATTGCAAAAGAAAAACCAATAAGAACCATTTTACGGTCATCAATTATTTAGAAACAAGTGGGAAGCAATAGAGAGAGAGAGGAGACTTTCAAAACAATGAACCTCTATAATTAAAGGGAAAATATACAAGGTTCATCCAAGTAGCTTCTGTCAAATGTATTTATCTTTATTACTACAGAAAACATATAATATACTCACAAAACGCTCCACCTGAAGGACCCTGAACATCTGCGAATGACAATCCGAAAGGATATCGCCGTTTTATTTGTACTGCTGACTCAACAAAATGCACCCCCTACTGGTCATCTAAATTCAGCGCTAGAATTACAAGCAGTAAATACGGAATCAAAGGCGACTACAGACACGTAGGTTGCAGCACAGTCATCAGAACATTTCTATAAGTGTTCATTACTGGAAGATTTTTCTAAGGCACTGTTCACACTTGCATTTTGGTCTAAGTGCATAACGGAAACCATGACGCATAAGCAGATCCGTTGCGCAACGAATACTACGGTGCATGACAAAGCCTTACGGACTTAAAATGGGGTCAATCGGGTAACACTGAGAGGTCTTTCGTTTTGACAACAAAAAAAACAACTTTTTTTTTTCCTGTTAAATTTGACGGAATCTGCCTTAACAAATATTGTTCTGATATTTTGATACAATCTGAAAAATTGTTCCATCATTATGATTTCATTGCCCACTTGGTAAATTCTTATCCAATTATTTTTAAACTCCATATTCCTAGTTATAACAACTATAGGGCAATGTATACAACAGATATTGGATGAAGGATTTGCTCATTAAAAGCTATGGGTTGAGTTAAGTGAATTTATGGTCATAGAAAAAAAACTGTTGTTTCTTTAAAAATAAATTTGATAAAAAAAAACAAAAAAACAACAACATAAAATACCTATACAGTTTTCAACATACAGATTTGCTTTCTGTGCCCTTTAACCGAAGTTACCCAAATGGCCAATTCATCTTACAAATAACCCTTTAAACACTTGGCTGCATGCCATTCTTATCCAAGGGCACAATGACCTCTGTCCAAAAAAAGAAAAGATCAAGATTTCCAATATACAAATGGGAAGAAAATATAATTTCTCCAACAGTTTTTTTTTTTCTTATTTGGATTTTACACTAGCAGCAACCAAAGCTGAACTTTCACAAATTCAGATGACACGTCCTGCTTTCTCAGTGCACAGGCCACAACTAAAATGAGATGAGTAAATTGCTAAAATTCTAAAAGTTTTTTATATAACAAAAGTTTCACTATAGAAGGGAACCCAGAAGTAAAAATGAAGTATTGACAATTTAAAAAAAAAAAACTTTTCACCTGTAAAAAACACGTAAATAATTTTTTTTCTAACAAGCTCACTATCTGAATGTTTGTTTGCTAGTTTGTGCCAGCCCTGTGTATTTACTAGGCCGTGGTGACGTTGTGCCCATAGTGATCGCCTCGTCCAATCACCGACTTTACGTCACTAAGTAACTGAACGACATGGTCACGTCGTTGTCACTATGAACGCAACTGAGGCCTCCTAAAATGGCAGCAGAGGATAAAAGAAGAAAGTGCTACGTATGTTATAAAGTTTTTCATTTGCTTTTCCTAAAGATTTTTTTTTATTTTTTTTTTAAGAATGTCCAGATCCCGTCCAACCAATTTAACCCTTTAATACATAAGGGGTAGATGTCAACATGAACATCTTATAGGCCATGGTATAGTGGTGCTAATCAGTTACAGACATGATAAATCAGTAATTACCATGACTAATGTATACAAGACTCCTACATGCCCTCACATGGTGCCATGGCATACTTTACCGTGCCATAAGCTAAAAGTTGCGTTAAACCTGTTAACAAATGGAAGGTAATGAGGCCACAACTTGAAGGGAGTGAATCACCTCAACACAAGTCAAACACGCTGCAAAACTTGTGGTGTCACCACTGCAAAACTTGGCTATGGCTATTGCTCCTCTGCGGCTCTGTCCTGATGGCCATGAGGGGATATTCTCCCGATGTAATACTAAAAAAAAAAGGAAACGCGCAACACAAACATAACCAGGAACCGCATCTGTAGCTTTCAGATCGCACTAAATGCCACATTTTAGCCGCCTGGTACAGAGTAAAGTGCTGGATTATGCCAGCTGTAAAGAGTGAAAATATGTAGAGCCCTCATCCTGCCAACCAGGGCTACAAGCCATACATGAGACAGAAAACAGAGGGAAGACAGATGCTAAACATTTGCTACAAAGAGACAGAAGGTGGAACTTCACTGGAATTATTTACTTTTGACGTTCCCAAATTGAAACCTAGTGACGAACAGTTCTGCCGAGTTTTGCCATTTCTGAGAAACACCTTGTACTTTTGGTGGAACTGACAAACCGTCAGAAGTTTCCACTAAACAGGATCTGCCCCTGACAAAGAACCCAAAACATTCACAACTCCTCCGTGCAGTCTTCTATAAATCTACAAACACTGATCCTTTATATATATGTATGTATATATATATATATATATATATATATATACACACACACACACACACACACACACACACATCTATATACACACACACCTCTGTTCACATCTGCACTAAGAATTCAGTTTTCTGTTCGGTCATAGGGGCAAAAATGCTGCGATGGATTCCTCACACGACGGACACCAACGGCACCCGATGGACCCCATTGACTTTAGTTTCTGCCATCATTTTTTTTTTGCAATATGCGGCACTATTTTCTTCTGCCATTTTTGAAGGAATCTGTGACGGAGGCTTTAAACTGACCCTCCTACACAGATGTAAACATCACCTACTCTTGGAGCCCCTGTCCCCTGTGATTCTCTTCAGTGCTCCTCAGCCATTCAATTGCAGCATCAAGCAGAGCCGTTGATTTTAAACCAGTCTGAATATCACATCTCTCCTCTTGGATACAATCCTACCCAAAGTAAAATGATAAATTGAATTTCAGGTATTTAGGACTATAAGATTCACTTTATTAAAAAAAATAAAAAATTTGTGAAAAATGTCCTTGCGTCTAATATCCAGAATCAGATAACAGGAATTTAGATTTTTTTCTTCTGTCTAAACCTGGTTAATATCCAATGTAACTTATAGTGTGAAAATATAGAATACGGAAGATCGGCCAATACTAGCTAGTGCCATATGTCAATAATACAGATATCAAAATATAGTGTCAGCAAACAGTGTGGCAGAGCAATATGGCGGATAAGAGAGGACAATAACATTAGCCGTAAAAAGCCAACATTTACACCATTAGGGTATATTCACACAGGTCGCAGCAAATCTGACCTAGACACTGCAGGGAATTTTGTCTTGAAGTCCAAACTAAATGGTGTTTAAGTTGGTGCAGACTTTCGGGCAGATTTGTCGCTGCGGACACCGGATGAGTAGATTTAAAGTTTGTACTCACCTTCCCCTGGTCTCCCCTAGCAATGCATCACTCCTCCTGGGGCTAGTATCTGTGCTGCCGGACTCCTGGGATGACGTTTTCTCCCATGTGATCGTTGCAGCCTGTGATTGGCAGTAGTGGTATCATGGTAAGAAACATCATCCCAGGAGTCCAGCAGCACTGACACCAGATGGGGGAGGAGTGAGGCATCGCTATTGGTGACCGGGGGGAGGAGTGAGGCATCGATATGGGTGACCGGGGGGAGGAGTGAGGCATCGATATGGGTGACCGGGGGGAGGAGTGAGGCATCGCTATGGGTGACCGGGGGGAGGAGTGAGGCATCGCTATGGGTGACCGGGGGGAGGAGTGAGGCATCGCTATGGGTGACCGGGGGAGGAGTGAGGCATCGCTATGGGTGACCGGGGGGAGGAGTGAGGCATCGCTATTGGTGACCGGGGGGAGGAGTGAGGCATCGCTATGGATGACCGGGGGGAGGAGTGAGGCATCGCTATGGGTGACCGGGGGGAGGAGTGAGGCATCGCTATTGGTGACCGGGGGGAGGAGTGAGGCATCGCTATGGGTGACCGGGGGGAGGAGTGAGGCATCGCTATTGGTGACCGGGGGGGAGGAGTGAGGCATCGCAATGGGTGAACGGGGGGAGGAGTGAGGCATCGCTATGGGTGACCGGGGGAGGAGTGAGGCATCGCTATTGGTGATCGGGGGGAGGAGTGAGGCGTGGCTGTGGCAGACTGGGGGGAGGAGAGCATAGGCTTTTTAAAAAAAAATTTAAAGTAAAACTTGCAATCCTTGCTGCGTATTCATAGCTTATCCGCAAAAACAAAAACGCAACACTTACTATTTGTTGCAGAATTTTACTTCCCCGTTGAATTCAATGGGAAAAGTCCGCAACCAATATGCTGCAGCAAAAAAAAAAAAAAGAAAAAATTTACATGGAAAATTTCTGCAGCGTGTGGATGCGATTTCTAAAATCTCCTAGACTTTGCTGCTACTGTAATACGCTACGGGTTTTACGACTGAAAATTTGAATGGAAAATCTGCAGCAATTACGCTACGTTTGAACATACCTTAAAAGTAACCTCTGAACGACAAAAGGACTCGGTCTGTGTCTAGTACAGAGCAGATTTTATGCTACAGCTGCATGTAAGTGTTTGCTAATTTTCTATATGAAACAATGTTGCGCCTAGAGATCCTTAAATTATGTTGAGTTTTAAATGTAACGAAGGAACCTTTTCACATGTCTAATTACCATACAAATCAGTTATCCCAAAAAATATGGCTAAGGCTCCGATTTTAAATATAGGTTTGGGAGTCTTCAGCGACCGCCACCAACATATTTCTATAGTGGCATTATTTCATAAGTCTTCTTAACGCGTTCGTCAATTTAACCCCTTCCGTCAAGCGCTGATGGAAGTACGGAGTTAATCACTTCTCTTTCTTATGACTGTCGGCCCCATAATTACTTCTGGACCAGGGATTGTTGCAGAGAAGACGTCCTTAAAAGCTTTGTGTTTGCGCTGAAGGTCTACTCTGTTGATTAATAAGCGTTTCATAATTGGTGGTGCTTTTAATACCATCTAGGTCTGATGCCGTTAATGAAATCTAAATGCCCGAGTTAATGATGTGGCCAGAAGACACTCTGGGCAACTGGTAGCTGTAGAGAATGGGGGGGTGCACGCATGATCTCACTCACGAGCTGGGTTCTCCTCTCCCACTCAGTCATGTGCCAACAAAAGCTATTAAGTGCTGGCACAGCAATCTACAACGATGGACCACTAAAAAGAGGTGCTGTGACCTCCAATATCAGCATTATGGAATTTAACCTTGTTGCTGCCAAAGTGGTTGCAATCTTTTATTCACGGTTCCCATTGTGACAAAGTTGAAGCTGTGGCCCCTGATTTACACATTATAACTGAAGTATAAAAAATTGCCATTATTTTTGCATGCGGTAGTCAGTTCAGAGCTGGCAAAAATGAGAAAACTTGTTTTACAACTTCACAGTTTGAGCTGCAAATTGGCCATATTGTATCCTGATTTATAATGCTATGCACAAACCCTTGCAAAAATATTCCGTCTTGTATTTATATATACCCGCAAAACAAACAGAAGCGGATCCCAACAGACCAAAGTAGCAAAACCAGTGTGAATGAGAATACTGGCAGGAAATCTACAGGCAACCCAGGATAATCCTTAAAGTGTAGCTAAACATTCAGCAAAGTTCTGACAGGTCAGTGACACGTCAGAAGTTTGGCTTGGTGGGGGTCCGAGCACTGAGACCCCACCAATCGCTGGAACGAAGCAGCAGAAGCGCTCGGGTGAGCGCTCCGCCGCTTCGTGTCTGTTCGGCTTTTTCCAGAAAGCCGATGTATCAGAGTACAGACTCGTAGACTTTGTATTGAGCCCGTACACAGATACATTTATTTGCGGAAAAAGCCGAACAGACACGAAGCGGCTGAGCGCTCACACGAGACCTTCAGCTGCTTCATTCTAGCGATTGGTGGGGGTCTCAGTGCTCAGATCCCCACCAATCAAAACTTCTGACGTCACTATGACATGTCAGAAGTTTGGTGAACATTTAGTTACTCATTAACTGAAAGACTAAAGCCCCCTGAACACGGTCGTAACCGTAATCCTGGTCCGTGATTACACCTACGGATGGCCGCGGACAGTCCGCATTTTGAGGGCCGTGCTCCCATTATAAAGTATGGGATAACAGTCCGTAAAATAGAAAAAAAGGACACGTTCTATTTTTTACTGAAGCTTTCTACGGCCCGGACACCTTCCCAGAAATATACATGATGGCGTCCGTCTGCCATAGAAATGAATAGGTCTGTAATTGCGGTCTCTAATTACGGATTAAAATCTACGGTCGTGTGCATGGGCATAAGCAGAAAGTCCATGAAAACCCAAAAATTGCTCATATACAGATCTAAGGATGGCCATACAGCAGTCAACCTCAGGACTAGATAAGGAAAGCAGGATTAGAAAAATATGGCTGCTTTTCTGTCCATGGGTTGTGTCTGATATTCCGGCTAGACTTCACTGAAGTGAATGGAGTGGAGCTGCAATACCACAAACAACCTGTGGACAGGTGTGGCACTATTTTTGGAACATATCAACCATGTTTTTCTAATCCTGGACAAAATTAAAATTAGAAAAGATCGGATTCCAAATTTTGGCCAAGAAGTTGGATCTCCTGATAGCAACCAAGACTCATAATAAAAATCCTACCAATTTTAACAGAAACCATATCTAGTGTTGACACCTTGCATGAAGTATTAAAGGGCCAACTGGCGGATATTAATTACATTAATTATGATATTAATAATAGGATATGCCATAAATGTTCATACGAATATCCCTTTAAATAGCTTAAATAATATCACTTTACTAACTGAGAGAGTAATAGAATTGTTCATCCTGGGCCTCCTGCTTCACGATTACAATACCAGTTTGTAAGGCAACATTTAAGCAATTGCCTTATTGAGCACTTAGATCCAGTTTCAGGGTAGACTCCATGCAATGGATATGCCCACGTCCTGAGTAGGAGATTACACCGGCGTTTAATAACTTGGGA
Organism: Rhinoderma darwinii; assembly: GCF_050947455.1. Classification (NCBI taxonomy): domain Eukaryota; kingdom Metazoa; phylum Chordata; class Amphibia; order Anura; family Rhinodermatidae; genus Rhinoderma; species Rhinoderma darwinii. The sequence continues at coordinate 8,320,630 of NC_134696.1, forward strand.
TCTCAGACATAGAACGTGTTAAGGTTATGGCAAAGGGCACATCTACCAATTATCGGATATGGTAGGAATGCTACCTGCAAGAGGGGAAAGTGAGCACCTGAGGACAAGCGTTAAGAATCCAGATTATCTCGAACAACATAGCCGACAAGACCCAGATTTACACAAATCAACGAACAGAAGGAAAAAAAAAAAAAAGCACAAAAAACAATGTCCCTATAAAACTGCACAGGGATTTTCCCGGTCACCTCGGATCCTCTGTAGCAGCCAACAAATGACTCCCCATCTAGTACAGCAGAAGATTTCTGCACATCATACCCGCCTGGCGTTCCTCAAGGGATTAGTCATTTACTTCCCATGAATCCTGCTGCTTTCCCCTCCAATTCTAGCCTCAAAAAAGATATTTCAATTTCAAAAAGGAACAATAAAACTCCTCCCCAGTATTTCCCTCTCCCCCTCGTATTTCCCACAGAGTCACCTGCTGGACCCCGGGGAAAGATGGACTTGTCTGCAAGGGTTTGGTACTGTTTGGATAAGCAGCTAATCCCTTGGGCAGCTCTTGTCAGATTACTAATTAGCTAAATCGGATCGGCCTGAGAAGACCATGCGGTCAGTCTGACTTCAGATGAAGCAGGACAAGGAATAGGAGGAGCGGGGGAGTTTCCAATATTAACCCTTCCATGAATGGATGGTTCCGGGGCATTACGGACGGTCCAAAAGCAGATGTTGCTGCTTTACTTTGGCACTGTGCACATAGGAACTCAGCGATGGGACATAAATGTATTTGCCGACGTGGCTTCCAATGTTCTGGCACAGCTACAAGTTCACCTGGTGGCAAAAAATATATATATTTTCCCTATAGAACATATTCTGGTTTCTATAAAACACAATTTAAGGAGGAATAAAACCAGGAAGCGTTGAATACGTGCCCAAAAATATGGAGTATTGTTATTCCGAAATCCTCTATCTGTAAACAGTGGGGAGGGGAGGCCAGGAGGTCACGCTGACATTTCTATTATCCCTGATGTCATCGCAGAGAATCCATAAGAAGAGCTCAGCCGGTAATGCCTTTAAATATTCCAAGATATTTTCCATAATTTCTTCAGATTCACCCGACTGATAACGGGCACATTCTGCCACAGGTCGGTCCACGTTCTCCGCACATGGGAAACGGGAATGGATCACAGCTGAGGAAGTTAGGAAAACCTTTCCTGATGGTTTAGCGACTTCCTTCTGCAGGGATCTGCTCCCAGATAAGAAAGACCAGGGCTACACATAGACATTTTGTAGGGCTACTGATGGATTTTAACTGTTGAGTGACTGCTGCAGTCCACAATAATTGAATCCAACTCAATGTATTCATTTGGACTGCAGCGGTCACTAAATAGTTAGCATCAATCAGTAGCGCTACAAAAAGTCTATAGGTGTAGCCCTGGCCTAAGCGGACAGATAGGAGACCGAAAGTATGGCCATGTGAAAGAGCCCCAAGACCCGTTACTTCACGGTCAATTATCCTACATACAAATGTGAGAAAAGGCAACCGGTGAACACGTGACGGGACCACGACATCAAACTGCCAGACGGGGAGTGGCATAATATTTATTATCCATGTTGAAAAGTAATTAATAGCTGAGGAAAGAGGAATTTAACCCAACCCAAGCAATAAATGCTAGTTAATGCCAAACCTGAATTGAAGATTTATTTTTTTTTACATTTAAATTGATCAAAGTACACAATCATAAATATATAAAAAAAATGAGTCCGGTGTGAGGTTTTGCATGGGATAATGTGGAAATTTACATAATAGGATATAATGGAAACGTGGTCAAATTATCAGGTACGCAGGCGAACAAGTTAAACATGTTTTTTTTAATTTTAATTAAACATTACACAATGATTAGTTTACCGGTTTTCTTAATATATTGTATATATCATAATATTATACAAAGAACAAGCTGGAATGTTGCCTACGTATCCAGTTTATATAATTAGGGACTCAGTATAGTATTAATAGCTATGTGATTGTTGTCATGTACGCCACAATTTCAGGAATTTTTGGACAATTATATTAGTTGGGCCAAGCTGTGGTTAGACCCAGAACAACAAAGTCATCCAGGTGAAAACTGCAGCTAAATATTTATGACCCAAACATCAACAGAAAATGATGAGTAAAAAGTCGGTCCCGTGCAATGACATGATTGTGTTCCCTTAGCTCTCATACACACAGGCGAATTTCAGTGCTTTATAACCACCGAGTTTCACGGATCTGTAATGGGGCACACGTAGCGCTCTATGGGGTCATCCTGTACGCATGAATCTGTAGCATGATCCATCGAATGCTGTATTGCACATAGTGCGGACGCATCATACAGTGGTTCACTATGAAGACTTTGCTGTGTGCATGATGCTTAAGGGCATATTCACACGGTGCAGATAGATCGTGGTTTATTGCAAGATTATTGCAAAATGTATGCAAATTGCTTTGTTTCTGCGTTATTTTGCAAAAACTGCAACTTTTTTCTTATGATTTTGTGGTAATCTTGATTTGACCGCAAAGTGTGAATAGACCCTTACAACTTAAATAAGGTTCAGGTTGAATATGAGGTTTTCATCAAGTCGTCTTAAAGGTTCCCTAAATATGGTAAATATAAGATGAAAGGGGGGCATGGTGCCAGCACTATCTTGGCCACTGTGCACACAGGACAATCTATGGCTGCCACCAACCAATTCTCCACAGTTACCACCACACATAATGATTGTGTAATCATTCTCTAAGATGGGCACATAGAGGGCATTCAGGAGAGAAACCTAAATGTATACCAAGCGGACACAATTTTGGCATACAGTATGTAGGTTCCAAAGAAAGCTATAGATACATTACAGTATACATTTCTATACTTTTTTTTATTTTAACAAAACGTACACAATCATGCTGTGAAGAAAAGCCTAACAACATTTCGACTACGTTTAAAGTTAGCCGAGCGTCCTAGCGATGTCCATTTTGCTGAACCAAGTTCTGGTCCGTGGATTTTGAAGTGGATGTAATTAACTTTTATTTCTCCAGGGACTTTCAATACTAAAGAGTTGTACAGTATTAAACAGCAGAGACTGAATATGGTCTTCCTCTGGGAGCCACATACCGCCCTCCTACGTTCTATGTCACATAGTTGATTTTTCAAGAAGCTGGTCTCTGATCCTGGACATGACATTCAACAAACCACATCCTCCGTTACTGCGTCTCCTTTTTATCGGTTTGGCTGTTGGCAGCCTGCGAGTGCACAGCTGACAACGCTTCAGTGGAGCCCTGAAGGATGGACTTACAACTGTCCAGTCCATTTACACATGAAGGTCAATGATCCAGCGCAGGCCCAGGAACACAGGAGACGCACTAAAATAAAAAGCCTGCAGCTAATGCAGTGAGAGCAGCCTTACACGTTGCAAGGCCCCAGAGCTCCTCTCAACCTGCCCTTCACGGCTCTCGGCTGCCACTTTTGGAGGTCTGCTCTCCCATGCGTTCCTGGAGCGTTAACCAGTCCATATGGTAGCCAATATGTTAACAATATGGAGGAGCTATTTGTCAGGTCCAGAGCAGATGGATGTGACATATCAACCCCTATCCCTGACATGTTCCAACTTCCTGCCGCCGCTAGTCAGGATGACACCGGAAGCCGTGACTGCGGGGCTGGCTGAGTAGACAAATGTAGAACTGCTTGTGGCTGTCTATCATTAACCAATTCATACTTAAACAGATCTCAGTAAGGGGTTAACTTTGCGGGTTGGAAGAAAACGGATACTACTCTGTAGCCTGTTAACCTATGCTGTACATTACTATAAAAGGACTACTTTTCCCTGTGCATTTTGATGTACAGTAAAAGACATACGCAGATTCTTTTTTTATCATCAAGTGCTATTTTATTGGTTCATTTATATTTAAGGACTGAGTAAATGAGCAAGTATCATTTATCAGCCTCTACCATTTAAAAGAAAAAATCCTATATATATATATATTTCTATAGATAGATAGATATGAGATAGATAGATATGAGATAGATAGATATGAGATAGATAGATAGATAGATAGATAGATAGATAGATAGATAGATAGATAGATAGATAGATAGATAGATAGATATGAGACAGATAGATATGAGATAGATAGATAGATAGATAGATAGATAGATAGATAGATATGAGACAGATAGATATGAGATAGATAGATATGAGATAGATAGATATGAGATAGATAGATAGATAGATAGATAGATAGATAGATAGATAGATAGATATGAGACAGATAGATATGAGATAGATAGATAGATAGATAGATAGATAGATAGATAGATAGATAGATAGATAGATAGATAGATAGATATGAGACAGATAGATATGAGATAGATAGATATGAGATAGATAGATATGAGATAGATATGAGATAGATAGATATGAGATAGATAGATATGAGACAGATAGAAATGAGATAGATAGATAGATAGATAGATAGATAGATAGATAGATAGATAGATAGATAGATATGAGATAGATATGAGATAGATAGATATGAGATAGATAGATATGAGACAGATAGATATGAGATAGATAGATATGAGATAGATAGATAGATATGAGATAGATATGAGATAGATAGATATGAGATAGATAGATAGATATGAGATAGATATGAGATAGATAGATATGAGATAGATAGATATGAGACAGATAGATATGAGATAGATAGATATGAGATAGATAGATAGATATGAGATAGATAGATATGAGATAGATAGATATGAGATAGATATGAGATAGATATGAGATAGATATGAGATAGATAGATAGATAGATAGATAGATAGATAGATAGATAGATAGATAGATAGATAGATAGATAGATAGATAGATAGATAGATAGATAGATAGATAGATAGATATGAGATAGATAGATAGATAGATATGAGATAGATAGATAGATAGATAGATAGATAGATAGATAGATAGATAGATAGATAGATAGATAGATAGATAGATAGATAGATAGATAGATAGATAGATAGATAGATAGATAGATACAAACACACACATATATATTTGGCCTAGTGACCTCCCGTAGGTGAAAGAAAAGTAAAATCCACCTCTACTTTTGGATTGTAGGTTACTGCACATAGACGTCAAGATTTGCCATTGATCCAACCAGCGATTTGTCCTTTATCAGCAGGAATGACCTGGAGTTAAAATTCATGGCGGCCGGATTTTTAGGGCAACAGGGAAATATCATGACCATAAAGGAAGCAAGTCCAATCATAGAGCAATAATAGAGAGATAATAAGTCTGCACATTATAATATAAAACCAAAAATCAGTATTACAAAAAAGTTAAAGCTTCTATAAATTTCTGATGGTTAATATCAGCAACAAGCGTCCTGCGCTCTTGCCTTGCTTTAGCTGTCAAATACAACCGCAAGTGACAGGATTTTCCCAAACTTCTATGAGCAGGTTATGAAACTTGTCCGAGTGACAGGTGAACATTATACACATTCTGCACAGGAAAACAGCTGTACGAGCCGTCACCAAAAATTCATGGCTATTGATTTCCATGTATTTCTTTTCGACTGGGAAACTGCATCTCAGCTTTCATTCATAATTCATAATCTGGCTATAATTTCCAGAAATGAGGCGTAATATAAAGAGATTAGTGACTGACAGCTGCAGCATGTCGGCTCGGCGCTGATTATCTGCATAGTCATGTTTATGTGTCGTCTTCAGCATTGGCTCTCAATACAAGCAAAGGATGTCCCAGCGGGGGCCTCATTAAACTGACCCCCAAGTTCCCCGACTTCAAAACCAAAGGTCATATTGGATGAATCCATTTTTAATGAATGAAATAGCTGGTGAGCACATCTCGGCTTATAGACGGCTTGTGTTAGCTGAGCCCCTCAGATGTCTTATTCTTTTACTTATTGAGCCCCTTACATGAAAAGGCAGCAGATGGCATATACCTGTTGGCTGTTCTGCATCTGCCCACATATAACCAGTGAGCATTACCCGGGCAGCAGGATAAAGGTGTTTTGTGTGACTGACACGTTATTTGCATGTAATTTGCTAATAGTCTAAAGTCAGTACGTTTTTTTTTTATTCCCGTTCCTTATATCTAACATGAAGTTAAGGGGGAACGGTTGTCTCTCCTGACATGTCGATTTTCGTAAATACTTGCATTCTCCATAAAAAAAATTAAAAAATTAAAAAATTCCTGGAGCATTTCTTAGAACTCCCATTACTCTGTTATCCCCCCTGGAAATAAATTGACAACTGGGTGTTATTCTCCTTGTCGTGTATCCCTACACAATCTGACAATGTGAGCACTGACTGGACAGTGTCAGTGTGGAGTGACACGTCCTATTGATAAGGAGAATGCTAAATCCCAGATGTCAATATGCATTTCCACATTTCCAGGAGGAATTATAGAGGAACGGCAGATTGCTAAGAAAAGATGCTACAAAATTGCAATGTAAACAGCGCTACATTGTACCTTTCACCTATGAGTGGTCACATGAGCTCCACAGGTTTTAGAAAAATTTTGAATTAGATTCTGTGTAACCACTGTTACCACAAGACTTGTTAGGCAGATTTTGTCATTCAGAACTCTAGGAAAGCTGAATGAAAATCCCTATGGGAGCTGTAATTGAAGCCATTTTGGTTGTCCTCTATTTTCCCAGGAAATAAAAGTGAAAGCTAAATAAAAATCCAGACAAAGGTTACTCAAGAACTTATGTTTTATAAAAAGTGACATCATTGGAGTATAACTGGCAAGTAGTGACATCATCACCACCACTGTGACTTTACTATAAGAACATAATAAGAAATAATATCTGTGTCTTCTCTCTTTATGTTATTACAGATCAGTTCATTGACTTACCCTAAAAATTTATAGTATGGAACATAATATTATTATTATGGTTATTAGATTAGAGCAAATCTAGCTAAAATACTCAAGCACGTTGTAATTGTATGACATATATGTATAATCATATAACGTATAATAAATAATTGGCATTGTTGGATTGTCCGGGAATCAGGACTTGTGGATGGCAGGCAGAGCGGGAGGGAGCGCGACGGTCAGAGCGAACTCTAAAGGAAGTTCTATTAGATTTTATACTTACAAATGGATGGATTATCAGATGTGACTGCGGCGGGGAGCTAATGTCTTAGCGATTGCCTATCAATGTGATTTACTCGACTGCTATGTAAAAAGGTCTTAGATTTTTTTTTAAATGCTGACAGTCACACTTTAATGCAAACTATGGGAGATGATAAAGGCGACACAAGAAGTTTTATTTAAATAAACAAAATTCTATGTCGTTGAGAATGGATATTCATAGCAGGAATCTTTGTATAAATAAGGAAATTATAAAACAGGAGTTACAATCCATAAGACATTTTAGCGAATATAGATTTGACTATGATAAAGTATATTAAAGAAACATAAGTTAGGTCTATGATTTTGGAATAAAAAAAAAATAAAATATTTAAAGAGAATCGGTCACCTTTTCTGACTTGTCTATTTTATAATATTCCTGTACGATCTATGAAATAAAAATTCTAGAGCATTTTGAAGAAAAAAAAAGCAACAATAAAGTTTACAGTACATTTTTTTTTTAAATAATAAATTATGTATATAAAAAAAAGTTTTGCTTTTTTCCCCCCTTACAAAATGCTTTATTATAGGAAAAAATGGGTTTCCAAAATTGGGCACCTTTACCATTCAAGTTTCTAAAAAGTCTGACGACCACCTCTATTCGCGCTATAGTAGTGGCCATATTGGTTGAACAGAATTCCAAAAACTTGACAGAAAAAGAAAGATTTTTATAGGTGATTTTATTTTCTTATTTTAGGGGTAACAAGTGCTCATGTAAAAATAGAATTAGACATTTAGGAAGTGATTCTGAGTCTTGTAATGGGATCTTTGAAGATGACCTTACCTTGCACATGAAGTCCCGTTGGAGTGATGTCCATTCCAACTTGTGACACTTCTTACTGCAATCTTCGCTGTCTTTATTAAAATGGCTTCGCTCAGTTGGATTCCTAAACAAAAGTACGAATGAAACATTTATTAATTTTCTTTTTTTAAATGCAAAATAACAAATTCCATAATAATCCCTTTACATGCATTTGTATGTAAGCCTGTGTATGTGAATATATAATCACACCCCCATACGGTGTACAGAGCCCCCCTCCAAAAATAAATATATATTTTTTCCATATTCTCTTGCAAAAATAGGCAGTAAAAAGGAAAAGCCAACCTGACCTATACTGTAAGAGGCTGGAATCGGGACAGGGGGGCAACTTTCTATTATACACCCCATGTTGATTCTGCCACTGAGCAGGGACTGAAGCCTTGTAGTAAGCACTGCACATGATATCGAGGTGCATAATACCGCTCGCTGGGGCACAATCGGCATGGGGTTTATGTTAGAAAGTTGCAACTTGTCCTGGTTCCAGACCCATTTGATAATAATATAGGATCCCTTTAAATGTTCCTACAAGGATAATTTCACTGAGGGTATGTGCACACGTAGTGACCAAAAACGTCTGAAAATCCAGAGCTGTTTTCAAGGGAAAACAGACCCTGCTTTTCAGACGTTTTTTGACCAACTCGAATTTTTCGCGCCGTTTTCGCGGCGTTTTTTACGTCAGCTCCAAAAACGTCCAAAGAAGTGTTCTGCACTTCTTTTGACGAGGCTGTATTTTTCCACGTCGTCGTTTGACAGCTGTCAAACGACGACGCGTAAATAACAGGTCGTCTGCACAATACGTCGGCAAAGCCATTCAAATGAATGGGCAGATGTTTGCCGACGTATTGGAGCCCTATTTTCAGACGTAAAACGAGGCATAATACGCCTCGTTTACGTCTGAAAATAGGTCGTGTGAACCCAGCCTAACAGGCCATAGGCAGAAGCAGAGGTGATACACATTGACTGGGATCGTTCCACGGGCACGGCTCAAAAAGTGCAGCCGAAATTGGCCTATAATGACTTGTACCATTAAATAAATGAGAGATGAAAAGCTGAACTCGTCGTCCACATAGAGGATCTCACCAAATTGCTCTTTCAAAATTTTTTTTTGTCTGCACATAAAACTCATACATATACATATATGAAACGGATGCGATTGTAATTTCCACCTAACGCGAGCTCAGTAAATATCTTTGGTTAATTTGCTCTTACGATTATCAGCTCGTTATGAGGAGATTACGCCACGTCATTTTATGCAGAGTATAATCATATTTTCCAGCTTTATACCTTGACAACAGTCAAAGTCCAGAAAAGACACAGTTTTATAATCAACTTTTACCATAAAAAATTAGTAAAAAAACAAAACTAAAAACTTCTGGAAGTTGCCATCATCCCTGTTCTGTGTGTTGTAAAGCACTGGAATCGTTCTATTTGTGGAATTTACACAACACAATCGCAGCAGATGTTGCGTTTCCTTTAGAATGACACGCTGAAGTCTCAGGGTGACTAACTTTTTTTTTTTTTTAATTATTATTAAAGAAAAAAATCCTGAACTTGTTCCACATTTATTAATTTCGGGACAAAGCACAAAAGTTAAGGAAAAGCAACTAATTGTTAAATAACAAAGGCTACTGTTAAGATCCATTACAGATAGGGACACAGCCAAAAAAGGAGCCAAATGTGTCAACACAGCTACCAAGAGACCTTGTGTCATTTTAAGCAAATATTGTGGCGTTTCCATGACAATCCCTGTTTTGAATATCCTACTTGTTCACATTTTGAAAAATGCCCTTCCTGTTTGCTATTTAATAAGCAGATTTTAGTACGTTGGATAAGAAAAAGCGACACAGATGCATAAAGAACTTTACAGCACTGGAAACCTGGGACATGCTGTACATGGTACAAGATCAGTCCTTGGGAGAAAAGTCCTTATAATCACTGGCATATAGATGGTCTTGGAACCTGCTGCATTACTGGTGTCGATGATAATTTGCAGATATACATGAAATTATCAACACGTCATTGAGAAGTCTGGAGACTGAGATCTGAAGAAAAACTTTTCAGGCTATGCAGCTAAGGCCCCGTGCACACAACGTATTTTTCATCAGTAATTACGGACCGATTCATTTCTATTGGCCACGGACACCATTCAGTATTTTTACTGATGGGTGTCCGTGCTGAAAAAATTATAGAACCTGTCCTATTCTTGTCAGTAATTACGGCAAGGACTCTCCCATAGAAGTCTACGGGAGCTTCCGTAACTACGGACGGCTACGGATGTGCATCGGTATACCATCCGTATTTACGGAAGCCCTGCTATGCAACATGCCGATGAAGTACGGATGCAACACGGACAGTATTTACAGACACCCTTCCGTATATATGGACAGCATTTCAGGATAGATGAAAATATGGTCTAAGGCCCCATGCACACGGCCGTGCCCGTAATCATGGCCCGCGATTGCGGGCCTCCGACACCCATGGGCCGCATTTTTCATGCCGTGCTCCCATACAAAGTATGGGAGCACGGCCTGTAAAATCAGAAAAGTAGGACATGCTCCATATTTCCCAGCACGGTTCTACGGCACGGACGCCTATCTATAGCGCTACAGAGGTATCCGCGGCCAGTAGAATCAGGCGGATCCATAATTGCGGACCATATTTCAGTCCGCAATTACAGAGTTTTTTTTACGGTTGTGTGCATGGGGCCTTAGGGTGGACGAAAAAACTTGCACATTTGTCTGATACAAACCCTAAATGACATTTCATGCAGTCATTCCCCCGTGCTGCCAGCTGTAGTGATTACTGTTGAAACCCAAGTAGGAGGAGAAGCTAGCTACTTCCTTACCAGGAATATATAAAATAAAGGTTCTGGCACATACGACACATCCCTGATAAGCAAAAAGACATTTGACAGCAGATACCAGATCAGATTTTGCACTCTACAGGCAGACATTTTTATCAAGCACATCTCTAGACAATGAATGGCTGGCTGACAAGAAAAAACAGCCTCACAATAGCGAATATGGTAGATGACGTCTACAATAGAAGGTATCAGATAGCTACTTCCTGTCCCAGAAATGGAAAGTTTGAAAGATAATATTGGGGCGATCTGTAATTTTCTACCTGTTTGAAAACATAATCCCTATAGCGAGTTGATCTGGTGAACATGTTATTCAGGATTTTGTTGGTGGCACTGGGTCTTCATATCTACACATCTACACCCGACTTTGATCTGTCATTGTCAGAATGACTTACAGATTACCTGGGTAGCACTTTATAGTTAAAAAAGTGCAAACCTAATATAAAAATGGATACAATGACTTAAACATTTACTGGAGAAGGAAAGTGAAAAAGTTCTGATATATATATATATATATAAAAGCATTCGTTTACAGAAATTATTTTATATAGAAGAGGTTTCCATTTTATTGCATTTAACAATATATGACAAATTCCCTAGATGCTTATTAACCCCACACAAGGCCGACATGCAGACACTACAGAAGTGACAAGGTTTGAATATTGTGCAAAACATGGAAATCATTTTTTAATAATAAACAAATAAAATATTTATGAGGTCCAAATTGCTGGACAAAATTTTTATTTCAGTCTGAATAAAGAAGTTTAATTATAACCACAATAAAAAGATGGTTTCCTGCTATAACTACAGTATTTTTGTTGCACTAAATCAGGGGTGCACCACCTTTTCTGGTCCTAGGGCCACATGGTCAGATTGGACCACTCACAAGGGCCGCATTAAAACTTAAAGGTGTATTCCCATCTGAGACATTTATGGCATATTGACAACATATGCCATAAATATATGATAGGTGGGGGTTCCAATTCTGTGACTCCCACCTTTTCTGGAGAATGGGGTCCCCTGCTTCCCTGTTCGGCACTACAGGGAGGGGGAGACTGTGCATGCATTTGGCTCCCTCCGTCGTAGTCTATGGAACAGTCAAGCACCTCACAACTCCCTCTTGAGTGCCAAACAGGGGTCTGAAGACCCCTATTGTACCGAAATATAAGGGTTCCAGACATGAAACACCCACCTATGAGACATGTATGGTATGTGCTATTGAGAAGACCGTTTTAAAGTAGAACTCTAGGTATTACTGATGTATTGTGTTATGACACATAGAACAGTATGACATTACAGTACCAGTTCACACAGTGCCCCCCGCAACAGTGGCAACCACACGGTGCCCCCCATAACAGTGCCAGTCACATAGCAGAGCTGTCATTTCCATATTCTGCAATAGAAGGATGCAGGTTTCTGTGATACCGGGTTTTTTTTTTACTATCAGGACACAAACAAGCATGTCCGTGTCCCAATGGTTGGGGTTGCAGTTTGTACATCCCGGTCTGAAATACTGCAAAGCAGGACAGTGTTGTTAACGCTGAAGTGAAAGGAAAACTAGCGCTTGGTGTAACTTCTGTCTGATTCCAGTTGTGCAACTTTCCTCCCAGACCCTTGGATTATAGAAATTGCTCTGAATGGTGGATGCATTCAATTTCCACAACTTGCCATCACAGTGCTGAATCGAGCAAAAACTGCAGAAAAAACATTGGCAGCTGCAACACTATGGCTACATAGAGACGCAAGTGTCCAATAGAATACGACAACATGGGTGTCATTAAGTAACTACATAAGTAGTGTGTCCAGAATAAAATAAGATCTCTGTCCACATGTGTCACTGATACCAGGGCACCCGGTTTTAGGGGTTACTCCCCAGGACACACAGTCCCATGGCACTTAAAGCATTGATATATTACAATAAATGACTTGAAAGGATGGATTCCATTACAATAGTAATTCTCGATTTCTATAGATTGATAAAATAAAAAGTTTTGGCAGAGGACCTTGTGGGCTGTAACGTGAATAAATAAATAGATTAACAAAGACTTGGGAAGATCTACACAAAGCAACAAATGTTTCCTTCCCTCTCTACAGACCTGGACTGTATTGCATAAGGCAGTATTGGGTGGAACATAAATTCCAAACTGATTTCTTCCCATTTATTTACTATAAATACAGATTAGCAAAAATGAATGCTCTTTTTTTATTATTCCCACGCCCGGTTATTTTCTGAGACACCTGTTCTCAGACTTAAAAGAGAAGCTGGATAGTTCAGGAAGAAGCGCAGCCATACCGGGGTAGGAGATATATGTGGACCACGCGAGGATAAGGAACATACTTTACAATGCAAAGATTAACAAATACAAACTATACTGTTCAAAAACCAGAGTATGCAGATAAATGACAAAAGAGGAAAAGCTGCCAATTTACCTAATCCAATGTCTAAAAAAGGCAAGTTATAACACATCTGCCCACATTCTAGTATATTTTGAACCAGACACGCGTTAATACTGATTCAGTGTATTTCTCGTACTATGCAGTTGTGTATACAGAATATATCATTCACATTGACCCCTGTCTCTAATGGGGTAAGTGTCACACGGCCCGTAGAGGTAGTGACTGTCATGGGGCCTATAGGGAATGATGTGGTTCCACTGTGTTGGCAACGATTTTGGCATGGGGCTAAACCGGAGTCTAAGATAGCTGGGTGTTCACCCTTTAATCTCCTTATGGAGTTGTGGACTTGCCTTATAGTATCCCCAGGTTGCTACCCCCCCCCCCCGAGTATTCTGTTGGCAATGGCCAACATGGATAAGAAAGGTAGTATAACAACAGACAAGATGATGGGTCCGATATAAGTCAGAGCAGGCGGCAGATGATCATTAATGCGATCGTTCGTTCCCATACAGTTTGCATATTTTCGGCAGCACATTACGTTTACATGGGGAGAAGTGCTGCCAACAAACGACCATAGCAGCATAAAAGATCCAACCAGCCGATGCTCGTTTGTCGGCTGATCGTTACCGTAATTACCCTGGCCGATAATCGGGAACAAGCGCCCGTATGAGCGCTACTTTGTCTGATCATCGACCCTTCTAAAAGGGCCTTAAAAAAGGAGATTGAATTCATACAGGAGAACCAACTAATTATATTAAGAGAGACATGACACATTTTTAACTGATCTTTGTGATTACTGAAATCTCCCTACTAAGTACAGGAGTCCACGGCCATAAACTAGACAAGACTCCCAAGTTCCCTCCTTTTCATTGCCACCCATAAATCCTTAAGTAATATTTTCTATTTGCAGATTTCATTGATTCGTGTATCATTATTATGTCACGTTGTATCACCATTTTAGGATTGTATGAGCTCTACAATGAAACGTTTGTTTACTACAAACTATTTCAAAGGGAAAATACCCAAAATAAAATCTGATTTGCAGTTTATATATTTTTCCTGCCAGACGTGTCATGTTTTCATCTTCTCTTGTCTGGATCCTAAATCTCACAAGTTCCTTTGCTGGATAGTCCTCTACAACCTTGGACTTGTCACCTGCACGCTGATTATAAAGGTCTACTCCTAGACGGAACCAGGTTCCGGGTGATTTTTAATTCCTTGAAGTTTCCTCTTTAATTGTTAAATCTAGATAATCTGTGAAACAAGGCCTGCTCTTAATTTCCCTGTGATGTGCGGTGTTCTGTTTCTGGTTGTGTGGTTATCACACCTCTATTTTTGCAGGTTTACAGGCAGAAAGTTAATGCCCTTTCATTTCAGAGGGGCGGCGTGTAAGGACTCATTCAGCAGACTGCAGTGACAATGAAGAGACGTTTGTATGTTCTCGGCTGCCTTCGTCTGTCAGCTCTCCAAGCAGCAGGGCCACACATGAAGCGCCTGTGGGAATCTGGCTGAAGGACAGGCACACTCCATCCTGGAACTTTTAACTGGGGTTTTCCCCTGGTCTAGATTTAAATTGCTCGTAAAATAGTTCCTCTGACTGGATTGAACACTTCTACTTTATTTATAAAATTTATGAGGATGAAAATACACCAGGTCTCAGAACTTGTATGCTTGGGACCCTCCCTCTGTAATGTCCAGTCCAAAGATCTACCACTTGTCACATGACCACAAGGAAGAAAACGGGGAATGATCGTTATGAAGGACACAGAATGGTCTACTCACAAATAATACACAATCAATTAGGGATATTTCCTACACTTATAATCCCCATTTCCACAATCCGAGTTCGTCCATTCTAAATATATTGCGGAGAGCCAGGCCGGTCTTCGGGGGTGTGCGACCTGTGGCTTGTCACTACTGAAGGAAGAGTCACTAGGACAGATGACCTGGGCACACAAATCTTGGACCCCGACTTCACACTTGGTGACCACACATATGCAAAGGCACCTGCCCTGGATCCAGCAACATTCCCGAGTTTATTGAATGGGCAGAATTTTTTTTACACAATTGTCTAGCCGTGTTATTTGGGCACTGAATGGTAAAGTTATTTGTATGCTACATCATTGGATTATTTGGGTGCTATATAATACACCATAAAAAGGAGGGAAGTCAATAGAAGGTACCGCACAGAGCCCCATCAAACCTAAGACAGGTTCTGGTAAAGAGACACATTAGGCCATATAGGGACTGCTGGGCAATTGCACCCAACCATCCGAGCATGGACCATATAAGAGAGCATCATACTTACAGGTGAGCACCAAGCATTGCAAGTCATGATGGTTATGGCTAAACAACAATTTGGATGAAATGATCTAAAAAGTGGATACTAGCAACAAAATTTTAATTTTAATAATTAATCCATGACCACAATACGCACAATGGGAGGTTTGGCTACTTTGATATTAAATCGTCAACCCCTTTAAATTTGACCAAGTATGGAGAGGCAGATGCTAGAATAAAGTATTAATGCGTAGTAATAATAATAATAATAATAATACAAAACGAGCAACTCTGCAGATCTGAGAATACTCGTCTTTGAAGAAGAATATAGCAGAGCCCTGAGGCCTCATGCACACGACCAAAGTGGCTTTTGCAGGCCGCAAAACCACAGATCAGTTGCGGTCCATTTGTTTTGTTGTGCATCCGTGTGTCATCAGGATTCCCGGATCCGCAACAACAAAATTTATGTCACATTTGTGTAGCCGCAAATCCGGACTGTAAAAGGACTTGTCCTGAATTTTTGCGGCCCCCACACCGGTCCATGAAAGCCATGATCGTGTGCATAAGGCCATAGACATTAATGGAGCCACAATTTATAAAAAAAAAATGAGGATAAATTGCGGACACAAAAGCACAGTCGTGTGAATGAGGCCTAACCCAGGTCAAAAACCACGAAAGGGATGTAATTAGAATGTGACCTATGACAGTTTATCTTTACGTGGTTAGGAATGCAACTCCTTACGGATGGACTGTCACTACATAAACCTTCATAGTGCACCTACTGAATATATTACACTCACAAGCATGGAAGTATTGAAATGGCTGGTGGAACGTTTCTACTAAAAGACTCAGCATAAACGACAGCGACATCTCAAATCCAAGATACATTTCCCAGATCAAAAGCATGAAGACATATCTGCTTGTTCCTCCCCAATCAATACTACAGAATGGAAGTCAGGCAGTAAACATGGCAGCAGAAGGAAATCAATGAGCCCTGGCAGATCGGATCCCTCTAACTTCCAGGGATCAGTAACTCTAAGAGAAATCAATCCTTAGGCTGCTAAGCAGCCCCAGAGATGCCTGAAGAGACACGAAAGATAGCAATACCTCAGTCTCGTGGCAAAGGGAAGAGGGAATAACCTGCAATGTTCAAAACTTTGGATTTTCTCCAAGACTTAAACATTGATGGTCTATTTATAGGATAGACCAGCAATATTTAATATGTAGGGGTCCGATCGTCAGGAGATCCTTCTAACAAAAAGTGATTGCACTAACAGATAACCGCTTAAATATGGACTGATGGCGGTAATCTTCCCAGTTTATTTTGCACCATGACCTTTCGTGATCACTTTGTTTTTTGAAGGATTATTGTCAATCATGGGTTCATACAAGGTCTACACAAGAGAACCCCAAAAAATTCTCATGCAGCATTTCATCCTAAGATTCTCGCCAAGCGGCTTCATTCTTTCCCTTTAGTTAATGTGTTCCAACCAGTTATAACAATTGTGAACGGAGTCCATGTTAACCAGAAGAAAAATCAATACATAAATTAAACAAATGATCTAAGCTACACTACCAGAGAACAGATTCCAACATTATGAGTGTATTTCCTAATAATTAGGTGTGTCAGATCAGTATCAGCTCTGTGTCAGGAAAACCACCCAAAAAGAAAGGATTAGGCTTCGTTCACATCTGCGTCAGGGCTCCGTTCCTGGGGTCCGCCTGAGCTTCCCGTCAGGGGAACCCATTAACGGAACCCTAACTGAAAAAAAACGGAAACCACAGGATTCCGTTTGCATCACCATTGATTTCAATGCTGACGGATCTGGTGCAAATGGTTTCCATTTGTCACCATTGTGTAAGGATTCTGTCTTTTGACAGAAGCAATACCGTAGTCGACTATTTAACGGGCGATTTTCCCTGTCCATTTTAAAAACGGATGAATTTCATTTGGCAATTTTTTTTGCCACACACTTCCCTCTGTAGATAATGCCACCTGTAGATGGCACCCCCCTTCCTGTAGATATCATCACTGTAGGGGACTGCTCCATGTCCCTGACTTCACTGTCCATATATGGGTAGTGACGTCAGGGACTTCTTCTGGAGCGGTCCCCTACTCCTGTAACGGAGTCCCCGGCCACAGGGTCACGGGGATTTCCGCTTCAGGAGTAGGGGACTGCTCCAGGAGAAGTCCCTGACGTCACTATCCATGTATGGACATTGAAGTCAGGGACTTCTCCTGGAGCGGAATACCCGGCAACAGCTTCGACAATGCGGTGGCCGGGTATTAGAGGGACTCCGCTCCTACAGGGAGCTAAAGTGGCACTATCTATGGGGGAGGTGCCATCTACGGGGCAAGGGGTGCCATCTACAAGGGGGCTGTGGCAGCAAAAAAATCTCCTCACATGCACTTATTACTGTGAGGAGGGGAGAACAAGCAGCAGTAGACACGGCTGTCACCCAGAGCACATTCAAGAGACGATTCAGGGACTTCTGACAGTAGTCGCCCACTGTAGTGTGATTTTCATGTCCGTTAAAATGTTTATAGGTTTCATATATATATATATATGACGACATTTCACTTTCTGGTTGAGCATGATGTCATCTGTTCTCGTTGCTACCGGATAGTATAACTAATAAGAATTGCCTTGAGAATATATAGTCTAAGGCCCCATTCATAAAAATAACCTATAAACATTTTAACGGACATAAAAATCACATTACAGTGGGTGACTACTGGCTAGAGAGACTACTCAGCAGTAGATGTGCCCCCATCTTCTGCCAGGAACTTCAGTATTAAATGGAATAAATGTAGTGTGTTGGGATTGGTACTAGTACCAGTTTGCCTTTGGCATTGGCAGGGGCAGTTGGACAATCATGACCCAACTGAAGTCAAATGCATACGTCCAACAGTGAGCAAGCAAATACTGAATGCATAGCAATATTGTCTATGTTAGGAGTCAATGTTGTTTATACACTAGAAAATAATTGTATACCAGTCCACTAGGAACAAAATGTGACCACCCGGATGTATGTCACGCTCAAGGAAAGGCCATTATCTGCACAGAGACAACAAACCATCCAAGAATATCCAAACAGTATATGTATGTCATATCCTCAGTAGTGTTGCTATGTAGAGTACAGAACTGTGCCCCTTACTCTAAGGGGAAGATGGGTGCAAAAGGCCCCCCGCCACATAAAAGACCAGCAGTGCTACAAGTGGTAAGGTACAACAAGCTATGGCTCATATTGATGTGATCATGCTGTATGGTTGTCTCTCAGGATACAATTGAATACTTCAGTGTTATAGATCCCATGTAAAGTAATTATATCACGTATGGGATGAGGGGAAATCATCGTCATTACTGGTTAGGTTGATGGCCTAGGCACAAAGTTTGCAATGGCCCAAGAGTTTTGAGCCTAATGCTAGGTTATAGATATCTATATGTCAGTATAGAGAGACAGAGGACGAGGTACCCACACATGTTTCTGCATCAAATACGGAGAAAATCTGCACATGATTTTGCAGCGGATTTCCCCCTTTCTACATTAAAAAGGGTGAAATTTGCCGCAGCACGCTCCGATTTCTGTGCGGAAAGTGTTCCCAGGCACGTGGATGAGATTTCTTCAAATTTCATACACATTTCTAGTAGTATAATTCGTTGCGGATTTTCCGCACAAAAAAAATAGTCATCATTTCCGTCCAACGTGGAGCCGATTTTGGCCAGTGCAGCGAGTGCCGATCAACGAGACATCGTTGATCGGCGCTCGTTTGCTCCTGTCACACGGAGCTATGGATGGGGATTAGCGGTCGTTACTACGATCGCTCGTCCACATACATGAACACGTCGGCAAAGCGTCTCCCTGTGTGCTGCCGACAACGATAATATTTAACTTTTTTAACACGATACAATCAGCAGATGAACGAGAAATCATTATCGGCAACGAGCGTTGAATGAACGCTTGTCTGCCGGATAAGGCTATGTTCACACAGAGTTTTTTGCAGGCAGAATTTCTGCCTCAAAATTCCGTCTGGAAGTTTGAGGCCGATTTTCGCAGCGTTTTTCGCCCGCAGCTATTGAGCGCCGCGGGCATAAAACGCAGCGGAATACGCTTTCTCTGCCTCCCATTGAAGTCAATGGGAGGTCAGAGGCGTAAACGCCCGAAGATAGGGCATGTCCCTTCTTTCTCCCGCGAGCCGGTTTTACCGCTCGCGGGAAAAAGACGCCTCCGCCTTCCATTGAAATCAATGGGAGGCATTTTCGGGCCGTTTTTAACGAGTTTTGCGGCACGGTTTCAGCGTAAAAAAACTCAGTGTGAACATAGCCTAATCGCCCAGTGTGAAAACCCCTTAAGCGTGAGTGTACGTATAGAATTAGGTGCTATTTTATATAAGTCAATAGTGGCTCTTAAAATAACTTTTTGACAAATCAAAACCAGACTGAAATATAAACAAGCCTAAGAGGAGTGACAGTGCTACAAGCGGTCCAGTTGATTATCTCCCAAAGCCATAAAAATATAATAGTGACAATTCATGTGAAAGAAAAAAAAAAACACAGAATTTTGATCTGTTGTGGCACGAAAATGTTTTTCATTGCATTTTTCCATCCTGATGTCATCAGATTTATCTCGGCGCTGGGTACGCCCATGCAGCAGGTATTTCTTGTACACAAATAGAGCAAACATACACACAATTAAAAAACTGGATTGGTAAATATTTAAATTAATTAAAGTTGGCATCTTTCTTCTATATTTCAACATCGCGTCTTCCCATTGGCTGCGTGTCCCGGTGTTTGTGCAGCGCTGGTCAGGTGTGCCTCTTGTTCAGAGCGTGGGTGTGTGTGTGTGTCTGTGAGTTGTGGTGGAGAGACATTAGCTTTTTATTAACCCATTTTCTTTATGAAACGTTCTATAATCTGAATTAACAATCTCTTCTGGATGTTCACGACTCAGAAATGAACTATGTAGAAGTCCACTTTATCACCCCATTTCTATAACAAATACTGTATGCATTAAAAAAAATGTAATAAAAAATAAAAAAAGATGTAGGAAATTAGAAAAAAAATAAATGTCTGCGTTCCTTCAGGCTCCACTCTTGTCCAGGGGTGATGTCTTGTATTTGTAGCTCAGCGCAAAATTACTTTACCGCAATACCAGATAGAGCTCATGGACAAGTGGTGCAGTTTCTGTAAAAAAATTAGTAGACCAGTTTCCTAATCTCATGCAACCACTTAAAAAAAAACTTTTACAATATTTTTATATTATTAGAGTATATTCACATAGTGCGGTTTGTGATTTTTGCACTACACCGTGTGAATATATCCTTAGGCCTCATGCACACGACCGTGAATTATGGTCCGCATACTATCCGCAATTGCAGATAGTATAGGACACATTCTATCCTACGGGCCAATGCACACGACCGTGGTTTCCACAGTCCGTGCATTAGCCGGCAGCCCGAACCGTAAAAAGATAGGACAAGTCATTAGACAGTGCGCATTTGCGGTCTGGGCTACATCGAGTCAATGCACATCTTGTATGTGCACGGTCCGTGATTGACACTCCGCGGCCGTCCGTGCCTGTAATCACCTTAGGGCCTTTTATTCCACAAAAGATCACTTTACTAGCGTGGAACGGTCTGATTACTTACAGGGATCTCCACCATTTAAGGCGGTCCGTATTCTCTTGATGGACAGCAGACACAGAACGCCATGAAGCGCTGACGCAGTTCACAATCTGAAATCCTCTGCAACGCTTCTGGTTATAATGGACTCTCTCCTGTATCATTTACAGATAATAGGGATTTATATTCCCTCACAGTCAATTATCACGGTCTACAATACCAGTGATGTGACATTATTGTGTTTTGATCCCAAGAAACATCAGAATCTGATATTTTTTTAAGTAACATCTACTTAGCAGATGCCGGTGGGGTAAGGATGACATCGTATATAAGACCGTGCCTATTTTCGATATAAAGAGATGGACCGTACGCGCCAGTGAGTAAGGTCGCATTTTCTAGCGTGATCACTATTCATAGCTCAGACAATGTTGACTCTACACAAATAAAGCAGAATACTAATAATGGGAGAAAATAGACAATGGCAGTTACCTATATGTATAGAGATGTAATATACTACTCATAAAATCACCAGCTCCAGGATAAACCAACCAGACACCAGTGACAAAATACAACAACATATTGGATGATATATTTATTAGACTGGACCATAGGCAGGGCAAATGTAAATCTTACAACAAGTTCAAGTTGAGTAGTGCAAGATTTAATTTTGAGCCCAACACAAGGGACCTGGCAGAAGTATAAGTATTAAGAGAGTCGTCTTAGTGACAAGAGACAGACGAGGGGGGGGGGGGGGTGGGGGGGGCGGTTGGAATTCAGTCAAGGGAACTGAAGAATCTGGGGCTATACTTAGACCGCACCATTAACGGATTTATTTAATCAGCTACTGTGACAAAAAGGTGCAACGCAAGAACGGTGAAAATAATTCTCTGGTGTGTTGAAAGGGTTCAGAGCATTGAGGTCGGAATGTAATGAGAGGTCATTACCGGAGTAGAGGGCAGGCTGGAGTCAATGACCAACATGTATCAAGGTGTGAATTAGGCCCTATACCACATTACGCTAGTGACGTATGATTAGCGCGTACGCCAGGAAGAGCTCCCAGTGCACACGTTAAGCATATCCATAGGGCTCCAGTGGGATACGTCACAGCCTTCCCTCGGAGGTATATATATTTCAGGAGATTTTCCCAGCGTATATGGAGAGCCACAGCATGATATGAATAGGGCCTTAGCTGTACTCTATGTCAGGAGTCGACAAATATGTCTATAGATGTATAAATACAAGGCCCAACATAACAGCCGAATAGTGATACTGTTTTGGGGAAAGTAAAAAAAACACGCCCTTTAGAAGTGCTCCAACTTAAATTCGGAGATGAAAATCACACTTTGTCATAGACAGGGGCAAGATATTGCAAACCACTTAAGAAAAAGATGATCAGTGTGGGCTCCACCATAAGTGTATGTAGTAGGGCTGGGCAATTAGTCGAAAAAGAATCGAAATTCAGCACAATTAAATCGACGTCATCTTGCGAATTTCGGTTTTAGCAATTATTTTCTTCCTGTTTAAAGTGTATATTCAGGACGCAGATACAGTTGAATCCAATAGTAGAGTTCCTGCTCTACCATTCACTATGTATCGCTGGACACGAGACACTGACGTCACCGCGCACGTCTGCGCCGAGCTGCACAGACCAGAGGAGCAGCGGGATCTCCTCCACTCATCATTGTAAATGGGTTAAGTGAGTATGCATAGTATTTTTATCAGGCATTATTGGGGGCAGCAATGGGGGACTTCATACTGTGTGGGGTGCAGCTATGGGGGCATTTTAATGTGTGAGGGTAGCTATAGGGGCATTGTACTGCGTGGAAGACGGTTATGGGGCATTATACTATGTAGAGGCAGTTATAAGGGCATTATACTGCATGGAAGTTGGTTATGGGGCATTATACTATGTAGAGGCAGTTATAAGGGCATTATACTGCATGGAAGTTGACTATGGGGCATTATACTATGTAGAGGCAGCTATGGGGTATTATACTGTGTGGGGAGCACTATGGGGGTAATATGCCGTGGGGGGGCAGTGTCAGGGGTATATGATATACAGCAGGCTCAAGATAAATATTAATTCAATGGTGTAGCATGCAAATAGGGGGTGTGGCATGCAAATAGGGGGTGTGGTATACAAAAGGGGTGTGGTCTAAATAATCATTCAATAATAGTAAGCGAAGTTACATGTTTAATTCATCGTGATTTTGATTTAGGTCATAATTGCCCAGCCCTCGTATGTAGGGTCTTTTATTACCTTTATCCATTCATATGATTATGAATACTAATGAATATGTCAATGCTGCAGGGAATTACAAGGGGGTGGTTGTAGGGCGGCTACATACAAGTTAGTGATCTTTGTCCACCAGACCACCCCACCGTAATCGTGACTCACGTGGATTATCAACTGACATTTTGAGGTCCGTACAACAACTGTTTCAATCATGAATGAAAAAAATGTGTAACGAGTGTATGGGAATCATTTATACACAGGGATGATGGTATAAGGTACAGACAATTCTTCCACCAGTGAGGATATGAGGTCCTATAGAGTGTGTAACATACTGGGGAACATTTCCTAATACAATATGCCTGTGTAGCGAGCGCTATATTCTGGAGTGGCAACAAAGTCTGATAAATTAGATACTTAAAAGTTACCATAGTCGGCCGGGGATTCTTCACATACATCATTTCTTTTTCAGACAGTTGGCACGGTTGCATTAATAACCCCCCCCCCTATTATGTGTAGCATGCACGACATATGGTGGGAGGAGTACTACTCCCATCCTGGACAGGGACACCTCCCATCATACAGGCGGAAGCTGCTGCAGGTAATCCAGCCTGTTTGTGAACTGCCCTTCCAGCTACCTATCTATTTTATTTAATAGTTGGATGAGTTTCTGAGGTTCCTTGCCAAAAACAATCAACTCTGGGGAACTGAGGAACATAAAATAAAAAGGGTGCGTCGCCACGGAGAGACCTGGTATCCACGGAAACCACCACCTTTTCGCCCAGGTGAAGCTAAAAGCTTTCAGGGCTGCTGGGAAGTTCGACTTCAATAAGCTGGAATTCGGTTATTAATTAAACACACAGCCTTGTACGGACTCACACAACACGCAAACCTTCCTTCAAGTCACCGCACTTAGCAATACGTTCATTAACCCTTCCCCGTCCACATCTTCTAGACTACGCCAACAAATAACAACTGAAGGAAAACCAACTGATATCAAAGCTTTTTAAACATAAATACGTGAAAAATAAAGACGAGAAGGTTTATTTTACTTTCTTCGGAAAATGAGAACCACTTGAAGAGAACACTAACATTCATATAATAATAACAAGAGAGAGAAAAACAATGAAAGCGCATTAAATAACTGGATACGGCCTTGTGTCTGCAATTACAATAACAATGTTAATGAGATTCTACGGGATTTAGTAAATACGGGTAAAATAACCGATCACGTAGAACTTCACTCTTCCTATACGTCGAGCTGGGGAACCACTATAGCCGCGGCGGACATTGTATATCCTCATGTATCACATCCATACAGGCTGCCCAGTGCACAGAACACATGTATAGCGCTATATAGATGTATCGCACATGTCCAGTTCATTGGCAGCCCGTATAAATACGGTGAAAATAAACCATGGTCTCTTCCCCCCAGCAGCTATAGCTACAGCACTCAGGACAGGATTATAACAGTGTATTGTACATCACTACATGTTCGGGTGCTTATAGACTTTTTGCGGCTTCAGCCATAAAGTGAGATGGACTAGTTGCACTCTACTATCTGACCAGTCTTATTTTTTAGATCCGAGTGAACACCTTAAATCGTAATTTCACTTTGAGCAATTTTCACCATTTAAATCGTTTTGTAATTGTTTTACTGTTTTTGTACTAACTTTGCGTTATCTCACATCACGTTCTCCATTCATATCCAGAGCTGCTTTGAAAATTCTCCTTGTGACCCTTGGAAACAGACAATTGAGGCCCCCCCCCCCGGTGTCAGACACGTGCGACCCAACCGCTTCTAAGGCAACATTCACACGTGCGTGGCAGATTTACGCGCGAAAAAAAATCAGTGTGCTTTGCGTGTGGCACGTGTTTTTCACACACTAGCAAGCACTTGTTTCAACGCACAGCACACGGACGAGAATCACCACGCTAGTCTGAATGAGCCTAAGGCCTTTAACACGGTGTGTATTCGATGCGTTTTTGCCGCATTTTAGGGGCAAAAAAGCACAAACGCATGCCTTATGCTTCCCAATAACATCAATGAGAAAACGCATTGTAGTGCATATGACATGTTTAGTTAATGCGCGCGTGTTTAAAAAACGCGTCGTGTAAAAAAATCAGCATCAGGTCAATTCCTCGTGAGTAAAACGCACCAAACCCGCACCTAATTCTCATAGTCAATCGGAGTCCTAATTACACGCCCAAAAACCACGCCGAAAACGCGTCAAAAAATGTGTCAAAAAACGCCTGTACTTTGCAAAAATGTTAGCATTTTGGACGCATTTACACGTCAGTTTTTTTGAGCGCCGTGTGAATAAGGCCGAACTGTAACTATCACCACAATGCACTGCTCTCTGGTGACAGGAAACCAGCAGGATTGTGATTTCTGGCCACACTGCCCGCCTCCAATGCATCTATGACGGGAGGTCTGCAGGGTCTGGACAGCTGGCGTCCCGCGTCTCCTCAACTACAGATTATCTTCGTGAACACTTGGATATCATCTAGCCTATCTGTGGCCAAGTGGCACGGCAACAAAACCCTACTCTTAGGCCACATGCACACGACCGTAAAAAAAATTCCGTAACCCGGTTCTATTGCCCGCGGACACCTTTCCATATCGCTACGGAGAGGTGTCCGTGCCGGAAATTATGGAGCAAGTCCTACTTTTCGATTTTTACAGGCTGTGCTCCCATACTTTGTATGGGAGCACGGCCCGAAATCGCGTGCCGTGATTAAGGGCACGGCCTTATGCATGAGGCCTTATAGTGTAAAATAAATAAAAAGCGGGTGTGTTATGTATATTATATAGTAACATTCTGCATACTTTTTCTTATCCCTAACTATGACTAACACACATATAAAAGAGTATCCGGCACACCAATTTTGAAACAAAGGTATTTGTATTTTGTTTTTAATGCCAGTGGCAGAGTGCGACGTTTCGGTCTAAGTGACCTTCATCAGGCTCTGAGCCGTGCTGGAAACTGCATAGATGAGCGCTAGTGGTGCTGATAGCGGCTGGCCGCTGTAGCATGGCACATTGACTAACACACATGTACAATTTGCAGTATCTGGGCCTCATTTCTTTTTAATTAGCGACTGACTTTGTGACCCGACTGATGAATCGCGTAAAATGGCGTATGTGTAGTGGTCAGTCCTGACACACAAGTGCGACAATGTCAGGACAGAGAGGGATTTAGATTGTGGATAGGATCTTATTATTTTATTATAAATTACCCTGTCTGATAAATATTGAACCCATGGAAGCAAAGTCTTGGTTCACTATGAAAAATTATACATTACTGGAGCAGAAACTCAGCAGATTCGCAAACAACTGTTGCGGCTGCACGTTAACTAAACTGATGTGTGGGAATTCGGCAAGAGAGGGATGAATGTTTTATTAAATTGGATACCATGTGCCAAAATGAACAGTTTTTCATATATTCAGTAACAGTAAGACTATATTCGCACTTACGTGGCGGCTTCTGTTTTTAACGCATATCGGTGTCAATCACACGGCGTACACCAGTGGCTCTCGCCGAGGGTTCCCGTGTCCACAGAAAAAAGTAGTGCTGCATGCAGAGCTATTTTCCGGTAGAATTTGACAGAATCTGCGGCAGAGGCTGTGAACTGAACCTCAGGTGTGAACATAGCCTAGCGCAGGTATATGGATCTTGCCTAGTCGATCAACCAATACTTCTACACTCAGCCTCTCCACTACCTACATGTCCAACATCTTACACTTTTATCCACCGCTCATACTTTACACATACAAGGTAAAAATGATAAAAACACAGATGGTAATGGCTTACAGATGACATGATATTAATGAGTTGTTTCATGTGAATCATATAATGAAAAGTTTTGCAACTTCTGCTTGCTGTTGGTGAATGATAGTGTTCCGTGCCGACCCAATACTTCTCACAGCTGAGGGTTTGCTACAACTGTATCCAGTTTAGCCAATCTCTCTTGTCCTGATAGTTTGCTACAATGTATCAGTGCAAGAGAAAGCTCACAAAAGATTGTCTAGACTAGATACAACTGTCCTAAACTGTGAGGAGAACTAGGAATCTACTGGTTTCAGTCTATTGTAAACAAGAATGTTTCAAACCCTCATCATTTTCAAGATGTATGCTTGTTGTCAGTGAATAGAAATAAGTACATTAATCAGTTGCAGAACTTTTCATTGTACAATGATTCAGTTGTATTTACACAAAACAGAAAAAGCTTAGCAGCCCTTGAAGCGTTCACTCACCAGAGCGTAAGGGTGCCGGGACGGCTGGTGCGTCAGCCATTTCTACAATCGACCTCTTGGTCTCATTAAAATATTTCCTTTTTTTTTTTTTTTTTTTTTAATTTAATGTTCTCCATAATTCATCTGTCCCAAAAGGTAATCAATACATCCCATAATGAAACCCTGAGCCATATTTTATTATTGGCTGCAAAGAACAGGCCCGATAAGCAGCAGCAGGCAGTATTAACTGACCAATTCTAAAGGAAGATCAAACGTACTGCATATGAGATCTCGAGCAGGCGCCCCTGGGTAAAATGGTCTATATAAAATGATACAACACGGTATATAATATATATATATATTTATATATAGTGTTTAAAAGAAACAACAACTGGATTTATCCAGCACAAGTAATATCTAATTGGACAGAAAAGTAGCTAAAGAAATATAAATTCAAGAGGCGGATTCAGGAGCACAAGCTTTCACTGCGGATACTGGCGCCAAAATGGAAACATAAGGCTGGATTCACATGAGCATGTTTGGTCCGTAAAGGACGGAACGTATTTCGGCCGCAAGTCCCGGACCGAACGCACTGCAGGGAGCCGGCCTCCTAGCATCATAGTTATGTACGACTCTAGGAGTCCCTGCCTCTCCGTGGAACTACTGTCCTGTACTGAAAACATGATTACAGTACGGGACAGTTGTCCCGCAGCGAGACAGGGACTCCTAGCATCGTACATAACTATGATGCTAGGAGCCCGGCTCCCTGCAGTGCGTTCGGTCCGGGACTTGCGGCCGAAATATGTTTTGTCCTTTACGGACCGAACATGCTCGTGTGAATCCAGCCTAATGGTCCTTTAATACAGTCGAATTTTGGGTTTCCTTAACCCAGGGCAGGATTCAGTTCACCGCTGTAGCCCGTACCCTATTTAAGGCAGAGTGGCTTGTTGGCACCTCGATCAGCACACAGAGCACATGACCCACCAGCCACCACCCCCAAGCTATGGGGGCTGGTGTATAACCGGTGTGAAACGTGCTTTTATACAATGAGTCTGAGCATGCCTGAGCCGTGTGAAGACCAATATCATACCCCGGTAATGTAGGTGCTTGTATATTTTTGCACAGGAAGATTTGGAGATTATATATCAGGAGCAGCAGTAGGAGCTTGTTCATCACAGAAACACAGGCTTTTTCTATGTCACCGTCTCCCACGATAGACCCTCTAAAAAAAGAGGAAAAATAGCATATACCTAAAAGGAGACTAAAGCTGGGCTTCAAGATTGCGATCTTTAGCAATCTGATTAATGCTGATTCCATCTAGAGATAATCGCTGAGTGTAAGTGACCAATAGCGATCATTTTCAATTGACGATAATTGCCACAGTTGTAATGTAAATTATTCTGACATGTTAAAAATTTGTGTTGTCAGACATGTTAATAGTGATCGCCGAGTCTTCTTCAGTCATCAGCATAGAACGACTCCACTTAAAGTTAGATAGGAATCATTTAAGTCCTATTGAAAAATTTGCTGCATGTCAAGAATAATTCATAATAAATCGGGTCTCAATGCGGATTTCCGCAGAATCGTGTAAAAATATATCCTCTACGTCCCGTAAAGCCAGATTGAAACATTTCTAGATTATCCTTTTAGGGACAGATCACTCTCAGCGGCTCGACCATTGTTTTTTATCTACCTTTCTGAAATGGACTGTGCAGTCCGCAGGGAGGACTTCTCTTCCAACTATGCAGTGTCTTATGGACCAGAATTGATTAATAAACATAGGCAATGACGGCAATGTGATAAATTAAGGTCTGACGCCTATATAGATCCTTCCCTTCCTTTTTACGAGAGGTTTTATATTTTAATAGCTTTGTAGATTTAGCTCTTTAACCCAAATGCACTGCCAGCGAAGCAGAGCTCTCAATGGGCTGACCTCATTCACGGAGAAGGTCTCCTGTGTGATGTGAGATTGTGTTTCATCGCCTCACCACACCACAACCAGTTATACTGACAAGTGTAACACACGTATATTTATTAAGGAGCAGCAACTGGATTCTATTGACATCCTCTGGTATCGCAATCCAGTCACTATACATCCGGGATGGGACAAGAGCGATACAGCGTAAAACGCGATCCAAGTCGTATTCACCATTCACTCAAGCACATTGGTTTATGTTTTTAAGAGAAAAAAAACCATTTGCTACCAAAAACAAAATTTAGTCTAGAGGAAATTATGGAGAACGCATGTATTCCAATGCAAACAATTCAAAGCAGTTCACATGAAATTAGAGGAAAATTGTTTTTGTTTTTTTTACAGAAACGGCGCCACTCTTGTCCATGGGCTGAATCTGGTATTGCAACACAGAACCATACAAGTGAATACTGCGATACCAGCCACAGCTCATGTACCACACTGATAGGTATAATATTTGCCAGTGTATGAGAAATAGAAAAGATTAGATTGCGAGTCCCACTTAGGACCGGGACTGATGGTTACAATAGGCCTAGAGTACTGTGGAATATGTTGATCATATAGATATAGAAAGTGTGCGTACGTACTGTACAAATTTTTCATGGACTTGGATGACCAGTCAGACCTCTTTTGTATAGTACCAATGAATAAATCAGAGAATCAGCAGAAATTACATCTTTTGGACATGGATGAGGTGTGAGTAGAAGGTGACAAAAGCTTCCAGGACTTGATGTTATAAACGCTCTTTATAAACGCCACGAAATTCGCACGAAAAAACGGTTTCTGAATGGCTACAAACATCTGCCCATTGAATTCAATAAGAAAAACTGTGTTTTACTCAGACGGCGCGTAAAAAAAACACCCCGTAATAAGTAGGATGTCACTTCTTGAGCGCTTTTTTATGGTTTCTCTGAAAACCGCTTGGTAATTTTCAGCTGTTTTTGACTCCGCGTGTGAACATAGCCTAAATGTTGAGTTTTATACTTTTTCTGCTTGTTTTCATCTGGAGTTCTACTTTGTATCCAGCTGATTTAGTAACTGCTTCTATAGTACATGAGAATCCCATCTAGCGAATGAACTGATGGTTTTAAAGACCTTTATACTGAAGTCCGTGCCTGGTCACCTTCCATGACTATCTCAGGCTCCTGTTTGGGACTGACAGGTCCCTGATTCTGCACCTCCTAGTCCATTTGTGGTATAGTAACAGATGTGTCCCAACCTGGTTTTGCACTGTAAACCTAATTTGCATTGTTTTCTGAATGCTCTGTACTGTGCATTCTGTCTGTTTGCTCACCTGTCCTAAAATAACCCATTTATTTTTCACCCCCTCTCTCTTTGGGGTCAGATTCTGCAGACATATGTTTATTAACTAAACACCTTTGCTGTAATTGCGTCGGGCGTTTCCACAAATGACATCAGAAAATAATGAAATTATACTGCTCAGAAGGAGAGAGAGAGAGGAAACTGGCTTCAAGTTGTAGCTTTTAATTAGAAGCTTATAGTAAACTTGGGAGATCTGACATGGGAGCATCCCTCAGAATTGAGCCGCAGTGTAAACAGGATATTTAATGAATTCCACCTTTCTGACACAAAACTGGATCAACCTGATAAAGAACTTTCTTGTTTTCCTTCTCGTCGTTCCTGGACTTGACTATAAGGTATCACATGCTATAAAGAAATGCCACTAAAGCCATTGACGTACAGCATACTGCCAATCAAACAGTTGTATGACTTCATGGTCTGATAATCAGACAGCACAGTCCTGCCTACGTTTTGCCGAAAATAGCCGAACGCTGTACTCGGCTATCTCTGGCGCTCCCATAGAGAACGAATGGAGCGGCAGTGCGCATGAGCGACCTCCGCGCAGTTCGAACGGGGGTACGAGACCCCTGTTCTCGTGAAAGGTGGGGTTTCTAGCTGTGGGACACCCACCGATCAGCAAGTGACCCCATTAAATTGTTCTAACCGGAATACCCCTTTAAGGTAACCTTCATATGACATCACAGCGCAGGCATCGGGGAGTCACTAGACCCGTCCTGGCACTGTCACTTCGCCCCTGGTATGACTATATGACACTGCAGATCAGAATTATTTAACAATTATTTGTGGGGTAAGAATAAAAATGACAAGTGAGGGAAGAGTTCCTGTAATAATAAAACCATAGCCACATGTAGAACCGCGCTATAATATTTAAATAGATTTTATTGTGTTTGCAGGAACGTCCAATGTTCCTCACAAAAATGTCTATGGTAACGTCCTTAAATTCCATAGTGAAAAGTATTCTATAAGCCATTAGTCAATTTGATTTGACCTTGATTAAAACAAAGATATTTAGGTCACCAGTGTCGACTCACGCAAAAAAAACAACTTCTACTTGTACGGCGAATGACGGCCTAAACATTATTTCCCACGTATAATTTGTGGTACATTGAGCGGACAATCAAATGTGCCATCAGTCCAAGACACAGCGAGGGATCACACAGATAACGTAGGTCAAAGGCAAGCACTAGAAAAATGGAAAGCGTCTTCTAATCTATCCTACAATTACAATACGTTATAATCAGTAGAGCTGAATATCTCCGTGTGTGCGGACACGAGATGATGCAGAATCGCCACAATTCCTTATAACTAGCTCCTAGCTTAGGCCTCTATACAGTGGTCCAAATGCTATCTCCTTACTGTTTGCTATGGGTTATCGGACAGGATAAAGTCGAACGCAAGTAAAATCCGGAAGTCGTACAGTCCTACAAGGGATCGATATATTCAGCGTCCGACAATTTATTGCCAAATGAACACAAATGTTTGTAAGGGGTTTGATAGATATTTTATATCTCGTCTTATTTTTGTTTTCTACGAGGCATCTTTGCCACTGAATGATGTAATCTTAAGATCCTCCGGGATTCAGAGACGGCAAACACATTTTGCAATGTAATGATCAGCTGTTCACAAGGTACTTGGCAAAATGGAGCAGAATAGGAGCATCGAACAAGGTCTATGGGTGGACATTTCTCCAGAAAGATTTTGCAGCCGAGGTGAATTTCTTATCGGTCGTGAATCTGTAATATGTGGCTCCATTGTGTAAAAATATACAAATCACTAATATCAAAAACACGTGCTGAACTAAATCTAAAGGGAAAATGCATTTCTGTAAACAAAATGTATCAATCAAAACTTGTTTAGTGCAGTTATTGGCTCCCCAATCTCTCGCTCCTCGGGCACAGCTCAATTCCAAAGTCGTTGTGGTTTCCCCGATATCCGCCCCAAGCTTTAATTTTACAAAAGGATATAATGTACTCCTTAGTCTCACAGCTTGCTGACGGATGCTCAGGGTGGCCGAAGGGAAGGTGCCCTGTTCTATTCACATATCACTTCCGAAACTATTCCATAAAGATCAAACTGTGGGAATTGCTATTTAAGCAGTTGCCTAATGTATCCTGAAGAGTTTCATCAAAAGGCTGAGATTCTCTTTATAGAAAGAACCAAAGGCTTCACTGACCGTGGAGTTTTGGAGATCAATTCTGATAGTTTTCATTCACCAAAAAAAGGGGAACAGACCCAGGACAGCGAAGGTTGGAAACATTCCTAAGGTTTTCCTTCGTGAATCATGGACACAGGAACGGATTTAGGAAATACCTTACATTGCTAGCAATCAGTTAATAAAATAATTGGACTTTGGTTACCTAACTTGTCCTCAGTCAGAGGTATCTTTACTGTGAAAATTGAAAATGCTTTAAAAACATCTAAACAAGCCTGAGGGACCCGTGTCACAAGACAACCTATAAAATACTTTTAACAAATATTCCTGGCGCTGCGTGAAATCCCCCCCGGCATGACTGGGGAGCAATTTATCCTGCTCAAGGTCTAGAATAGCAGAGACATAAATGAAGTGTCCAACATCTTCACATTTGCATTGTAAAACCATCCTTCAGCTTCCTTGAAATAAATTTTACTATTTTATTAGTGCAAACAACATGGTAATAAAACTCTAATACGGATCCTTGTAGCAGAGGGATGAGCGAAAATTAACAAAGACCAAACAGTGTCGGCGATTACATTCAATTACCTTTTTGCTTAAGATTTACATTCTCA
Organism: Rhinoderma darwinii; assembly: GCF_050947455.1. NCBI lineage: Eukaryota > Metazoa > Chordata > Amphibia > Anura > Rhinodermatidae > Rhinoderma > Rhinoderma darwinii. The sequence goes on from NC_134696.1 coordinate 8,354,325, forward strand.
TCTCATAATCTGCACATTTTTTACCCATTTTCTTCACTCACTGGAGACCTAAAGTACACTTACTTAAACCTTCTACGGAATATAAAGCTTCGCCTGTCTGTGAAAATGAGACAAGTGCTGGGAACTTCATTATTTTGCAGAAAAATGTGGCAAAAGTCCAATTCCACGTGCTATCGACAGATCGGGAAAGTATAAGGCTTCTTTCGCCCAGCCGTATAAACGAATCATATACGATCAAAAACGGGATCGGGACGCATGGATGCCTTTCCCAAAAAACTTCTCCCGCTTCATGATTTGATCCGTTTGTGTCACACAGTTCTCACGTAGACGAATGAAGCCCAACAATCAGAGCATGTAAATTGCTCTGAATTGCTGTGAATCCCAAAATCTGGTAAACTGGTATGAGAGACTAAGGAAGTCATGTGATCAACTATGAGGGTTTATTAGCAGACTCACAATTTTACCAAGACCGATTAATTTATCAATTAAAATCCTCTAAAACAGAAGCACTTTGTGCATAACTGATACACTGTGTTATGCCTAGTGCAGGGCATTAGGGGCGGAGCATGACACAGTGATTCTCTCTTCGGTGCTCTTTGAACCATGTCATGCTCCGCCCCCTCAGGCCTGCACCAGGAATAACACCGTGCATCCTGGAGTGTTCCTTTAACCCCTTAATGACCAGCCTATTTTAAACCTTAATGACCAAGCCATTTTTTACGTTACTCCATCGTCGCATTCCAAGAGCTATAAACTTTTTATTTTTGCGTCGACATAGCTGTATAAGGTCTTGTTTTTTGCGGGACAAGTTGTATTTTTTAATACCACCATTTTGGGGGACATATTATTTATTGATTAACTTTTATTAACTTTATTTTGGGGGGGAAAAGAAAGAAACCTGAAATTTCGCCACTCTTTTTCGCGTCTTAAATCAACGCCGTTTACCGTGTGATATAAATAACACAATAACTTTATTCAGCGGGTTGTTACGATTGCAACGATACCAAATTTGTATAGTTTTTGTATGTATTACTACTTTTACACAGTAAAAACGCTTTTTTTTCAAAATTATTTGTTTTTGTGTCTCCATATTTGAAGGCCCGTAACGTTTTTATTTTTTCGCGGATGCAGTTGTATGAGGGCTTTTTTTTTGCGAAACGTCTTGTAGTTTTTATTGGTACCATTTTGGAGTAGATGCGACTTTTTGATCACTTTTTATCAAATTTTTTTTAAGTCAGGATTCACAGAAAACAGCAATTTTTCCATAGTTTTTTATTACATTTTTTACGGCATTTACCGTGCGGGTTAAATAATGTAATAGATTTATAGTCGGGGTCGTTACGGACGCGGCAATACCAAATATGTGTAACTTTTTTACTTTATTTTGGTTTTTTAATAGTAAAGCAGTTTGTAAGGGGAAAAGCTGGGTTTTTCATTTTTTTCACATTTTTTTAAAAATTAACTTTATTCAACTTTTTTTTTTACTAGTCCCACTAGGGGACTTTAATATGCGATTCTCCGATCGCTATTATAATACACTGCAATACTTCTGTATTGCAGTGTATTACTGCCTGTCCGTTTAAAACGGACAGGCATCTGCTAGGTCATGCCTGCGGCATGATCTAGCAGGCATTCGCTCCAGGCAGACATGGAGGCCTTTATTAGCCCCCCGGCTGCCATTGGAGACACAGACACTCGGCGATCGTATCGCCGGGTGTCGGTGGGAGAGAGAGGGAGCTCCCTCCCTCTCTCCAAAACCACTCAGATGCGGTGCACGCTATTGTGCACCGCATCTGAGGGGTTAAACGGGTGAGATCGATACTTATATCGATCTCACTCGGCAGAGCAGGGACGCTCCCAGCCCTCAGCTGCCTCTGGCAGCTGAGAGCAGGGAGATTTGACGCTCCCTGCTCTGTTTACTTTATCCTGATGCAGTGCCGTAAAAAGGCATATGCATCAGAATAAAGCCCATTAGTGGCTGCCGTTAAAAGGCGTATTGGCGGTCACTAACGGGCCTAATATTTTGACTGATAGTTGATCATTACCATGTAATTATTACCTATATTTGGGCTCAGTAACTAATACAATATGAAGCACATTCTAGGTTGTTTGATCCAACATTTACAAAATTGTTAGTATTGTAATTGATTCTAAAATTATCAAAAAGAATATCATATTAATTATAGTTTGTTACGGTTATAAACATTTTTACCATCCTAAAAGTTGGCGTAATATGTTTTTTTCACATTCTGAAGTTTTAGGTTCATTGGCTGGACGTGTTTATCTACAAACCTAACGCCTTCAATTTTGCCCTAGAGAAATCTGAATTTTGGTAATGTAGATCTATTCTGAGCAGCAATGGACTCAAGTCATTGCCCATAAGACTGGGAATCATTCAGCATTACAATTCTCTGACATTTCAACAATTTACATTCTGCCATCAACTTTCTATGTGAACCTTCCAAGCCTCCAAGAACAACTTCTCTAATGTCCTGATATGGTTCACTTATCCCAAATCACTTGTACAACAAGACTTCATTCACACTTGTCCTAGGTACTAGCCTAGGGTGCCTGACTGTTGTTAAAACTTCTCCATAACGTTAGCCATACACGTATGATTGGGATCAGCAGCAATGCCATGACAGATCACTTTTTCTGCAGACACTGGACAGTCGTTGGCCATCAAGAACGATCGTTCACAAAAAAAAAGTTTAAAACGATCTGTCGAAAAGGGTTAAATCGGCCATTTAGAATGACTTTCATCTGTTGTGCATAGCCAACATAGGACTCCTGTATCGAGGAAGACCTGATACAAACATTGTAATCAATACAATCATTCCGGGAATTCACAAATTAGCAAGATAATAACCCCACAGAACTTCATATTAGCACATAAAAGCCTATTAACGTGGCACAAAAACAAACAAAAAGGCCAACAAAAGGCAAAACGTGAACTGATGTTTACAAAAGAATCTTTTTTTTTTTTGTATTTGAGTTTGGTTTGGATTTATCCCCCATGAAAGGATTTCTCTTTGTTTTACATTATATTTAAACAAAAGAAAGTTTGTCATAGTTTTAATATTTCTTGGGTTCTGTCCGAGTTCCACCTTGTTTTGTTTTATTTTGTCTTATGTGCAGCTCCACCCTTGATAAATAAAGTGAGATGACTGGCAAGGGCTGGGAAAGCAAAATATAGCAATCTCAGAATTTGTGGCTGTATTTTCTTTCTACGGGCTGAAATTTGAAGTAAAGGACAAAGAGTATTATTGAATTAGTATAAGTCACTCTCTGACTCACATGGACAAATCGCCTCACAGTCGGGTTTGTGCATAAAAACTGTTCATGCCATGGATGGTGGAAACACAAGGTCAAGAATGGATAAAGGAACAAAGCCTCATTTTCTTTATGAATCTGTTACATAAGTAAACACAATGAAATATATATATAAAAACTGATATAATAAAGGTATAAAGCTATGTGTCTGCCATGGGGCCTGGCACAGGTGCCTCCGCCTTTCCATAAGAAATCACTACTTTGCCAAATGTTGGTAAAAGGGTAATTTTCCTACCATACTATCCCGGCAACGGAAGGGCCTGGTGTCATGAAGCAGCACCCTGGGGGACCTCATTTTGCTCTTGCTATGCCCCCCCTTGTAGAGAATGAACCGTAATTTCAACAGCAATGGAAAAAAAAAAAAAAAAGATTAAAACATAGAGAGGTATCTTTTATTTCAGGATTGTACGTGCTGCGAGTAGTCGACTACGCTATTGCTTCCGGGAAAACGACGGATCCAGTGCACAAAAGAGACCAACGGAAACCACGGGCACCGGCTCCGTCACCATTGAACTCAATGGTGATGGAAACCTCTGGTTTCCGTCGGCGTCAGTTTGTGTCTGCTCAGGGTCCCGTTCTGATGGAAACCTCAGATGGAACGTCAGAACGGGACCCCAACGCAGATGTGAACAGAGCCTTACACTGGTTAAATGTAATTTCAGATGCAACATGAAATCATATAGAATAACATGGCAGTGATCATGTTCTATGTGTGAGCATCGGATTGTGTGTATTTTGTGTATAAATGACATCTCTTAGCAGCTGGTGTGATCACTGCATTAACCTTAACCCTACCTATATTTGCTTAGGACGTTGTGCCCCCCCCCTTCATAAAAATTACTTTATAACATCACACACCCATTTTCTATCCCAACTAATAGGAAAAACAAAAGCATTTCTGTAAAGAGCATTCTTGGCCTTTAAAACCTGAAAATGCTTGGGTGACCCTCCTGAGATACAAGTTACTTATCCATAGTCAAGAGGTTGGAATTGAGATGCCGTTTATAATGCGAGGAAGGGTCATCTACATGGGCAGAGCTTGGATGACTGGTATAAGCCGTTGCCTTTGCCAAGCTCAGACAGTTTTTTAGCTCATTTTTGGCCATTTCATCAAATACGACATGAAAATTCTTGAAACTGCGCTAGACAATTTTTTACCCGCACCCTTCGTAATCCCCATTCCTGCGGCTCCTGGCTGTACTGGGTCCAAACCGCTCCCTGTAGCTGAGCTACACCAAATGCTATTTATTGTGAAGGACATATCACACATGATTAATGGGATATCATATAATAATAATGGTGCACTACTGAATGGTGGACAAGGAAGATTTAGTGACACCATTAAAGCATTAATGCATACAAGGGGTAAAATAACAGAACAGAATAGCATTAGTATAGCTGTACTAAGCTGGATTGTGACAAACACGCCAATACTGCACTTTTCCCAAATGAAATATAAATAAATATGCAAAAAATAATAGATCTAATTGTATTTTATTTTCAGATAAGAGACTACTTCACACCTATAACTCCTCTCTTCTGCACCAATAAGCGCATACAGCAGTTTATCAGGGGACGACACCTTCTTGATTGTTTTAATTCACTTAGTAGAGGAAGACGACATGAAGCTTGTAAGGACATCCAAGGAAATTCACACAAGAGCAGATGCTTGCAGTTTGTACACATACGTCCTCCGGCGAGCACAGACATGACCTCGCATGATCTCCTAATGCCTCACCTTCTCAGTTTCAGTACCATGGCCTAGTCAGTGGTTCAGCGAGACGTCTCCACTACTGGCGGATTTCTCTGCGAGGTGTGCGGATATGCTTACATCAGGTTCTGCAACCTGCATAGGAACAATTTGGCTTCTGGGCAATATTACAACATGAGTGCACCCGAAAAGTGCTGGATAAATCCCTGTTATCTAAGAGCAGAGGACAAGAGAACAATCTCCAGTGACCAGAGATGACAGAATTCCTGCTGCAAAAGTCAGGTGCCCCAAAGTAAAAAACTTCAATGCAATGAAAACCCAACTCAGTCTGTCAATCACAGGGCAGCTTCATTGGGTATCACATGGTCGCTGACAGAACAGCTGCTGAAAGTTATTCAAGTGAACATATTCTACAAGATTAAACCTAGTGGAAACTCTGCACCAAACTGCAGTCACACCGACCCTGATCAAGGAAATGCAGTCCCCTAAGTCAAATCTTTAATATCTTTAAAGTATTTGTGCCTGCAAAACCGACATGTAGGGAAAAAAGTAGTCACTGGTTAGTAAGCTTCCCTGTGGCTCTAAGGGCTCATGCACACGAATGTAAATCTGTCACACGGACTCATGTATTTCAATGGGGCCGTTCACACGACCGTTGTATCAACGGAGCGTGTATAGAGTCAGTTGAAAAATTGGACATATCCTATTTTACTGTGTGTCACGCATCCCTCTATAGACTGTAGCGGATCCGGGACAACGCGTCCCACACGGGTCCACCTCGGACGTGGAAAATGGAAATTTTTCACATCCGAGGTGGACTACGGTCATGTGAATGTAGACTAAGGGGCAAAATGCTCGAATTCTGACGCCTTACCTCTTTACAGTCTCTAGTTTGTTAATCATAGAAATAAATACAGCGGTTATTGGTTTTTAAAGGTTGAACTTTTCCCAAATCTTAAAAGAATTACAAATGAAACAAAGATGTGGGAAAGTGGAACTACAGTCTAAGGCCTCATGCACACAACCGTAACGGTGTGTACGGTCCGTGATTATGGCACAGACGGGCCGCGGAGTGTCAGCCGCAATCACGGACCGTGCACACACAAGATGTGCATTGGCTTCAATGAGCCCGGACCGCAATTGCGTCCATAAAATGACATGTCCTATTTTTTTTGTGGTTCCGGGCAATGCACGCACCATGGAAACCACGGTCGTGTGCATTGGCCCATAGAATCGAATGTGTTCTATACTATCCACAATGGCAGATAGGATGCGGCCGCAAATTCCCGGTCGTGTGCACGAGGACTTATCAGGGGTTGTCAGGCAACACATTCCTAGCAACCAGATAACTATCTATTACTACCCTGGGATGTTGCGTCGGGCCAGAAATTTCCCCTGTCGTGACCGACCACTTAACTCATGGACAGACAAGGTCCACGAGAGCGAAAACCATTCTTATACAGCAGTTCCTTGGCTTATACTAGAGGGTCCCTCTATGATGTCCATAGGACCTAATAGGGAAAAGTCCTTGTCTCAATATTTAATATAGTCAAACTGTATAAATGTAACATGTAGGGTGTATAGCGGCATCTAAACAACACAGAATGCCCTTTAAGGGGCTTACAATCCTATTCACACTACTGTTTGATCATTTCGAACTGTAAATTGGAGGAAGAAGCCCGGTTTTCCTTACAGTTTGCACATTTCTAGAACAGTTTTCGACCATAGGCTTAAATTACTGTTAGTTTAAGATTCTGCTAACATGGCTGAATTCAGAGATATTGCAGCCCTATAATGAGTGCATTATCTGGAAGATGACGCACATTAAAATATAATCATTGTATTATCCGAGTCATTTGTGCTTGGGCTGTTACCAATTCCTCCTTATTTTATTGTTGGTTCTAAACTTTACTGCTCGAGTCGACAAGACATCCACCAACCCGTGAAACCAGAGCCTGAGCCCCAAGTTACATAAATGCCATTTCTTAGCACCAAATTTTACTAAAAGTCATGCAAGCTGATCTAGAGGATAACGTCTTCCCCAGGCCTGTGATCTGCGGATGTAATCTTAGCTTCCCATGGATGTAACTGGAGCTGGACCCTGAGCCCTGACTATCTTATATAAACGTGGTCTCTTAGCACCTAATCTTAGGAAAAGTCAGCCAAGCCGCTGCATGGTGCCTCGTCGGGTTCTTGATTACAATTGGTTTAAGGGGAACTTCTCAAGGAATTGTAAAATCCTTATAAAACTGGGAACTCTGTAGACTGAGAATGCAAGAAGTTGACATAGTGGCACTAAACCTAAAAACGTTACCGTCATTTATTGTGCAATTCTGTGTTCCCTGTTATCAGCCATTTGATGCCGGGGATCGACAGGAAACCCATAGAAATCCTGCCCTGATGATCACTGATCTCCAAAAAAACGATAACATTCGGACTTGTGAATTATACAAGCACCTCACCTCATAAGGCTGGGTTCACACGACCTATTTTCAGGCGTAAACCAGGCGTATTATGCCTCGTTTTACGCCTGAAAATAGGGCTACAATACGTCGGCAAACATCTGCCCATTCATTTGAATGGGTTTGCCGACGTATTGTGCAGACGACCTGTCATTTACGCGTCGTCGTTTGACAGCTGTCAAACGACGACGCGTAAATTGACTGCCTCGGCAAAGAAGTGCAGGGCACTTCTTTGCAACGTAATTTGAGCCGTTCTTCATTGAACTCAATGAAGAGCAGCTCAAGATTTACGAGCGTCACAGACGCCTCGCATAATACGAGGAGGAGCTTTTACGGCTGAAACGAGGCAGCTGTTTTCTCCTGAAAACAGTCTGTCATTTCAGCCGTAAAAGCCTCTCATCGTGTGCACATACCCTAATGCTGCACTTTAATAAGCTGGGGAGTTTAGTGGCCCTTTAAGCAGGTAGGCTGGAAATGTATGGAGCAGCATCTTACAAGACTTTCTACTTTTTAGATTGTCAGCTCCTAAGGGCAGCGTTTAATATTGCCGGGGCTTTTTTTTTAGATTTGCTTGTTACTCTGAGCTTGTACTAGACATTTTCCCCCTCTGTATTGAACTATATTGGAAAGTGCCATATTAAGAAACGGCGATATATAAATCATCAATAATAAGACTAAGAATACGACTTGGTGCAAGTTTTGCTTTTGTGGAAGGAAAAGGAAACGAGTGTTTTTGAAGAGAATTATGTGAAATCAATGTTAATCCAGCCGACTGTTAGTAAAAAAGGCAAAGACCTTTTGCGGTTTGGCTGTGATAGTGTGTTGTACCAAGTAAATCTTCAATTATGTTCCTGAATATACCTGCAGACAACCGGAAATGTGGAATAATCTCAATAATGCCAATGAAAACCAATAATCTATAGGCTGATAGGAAGACGAGCTGTATGTAAATGGACATATTCTTCTCAGCTCATTGGCCACAATGAATCACCTGACCCATTCTATGGCACCTTGGAGTTATGGACCCAGTTAGGTGACCGTTCCCAGCCAAGAGGGATGTGCATTTAATAATGAGCAAGAAAACAATTCCTATAAATAATGGTTATGTCCAGACATTGTGCATATACTGCCTAAGCTTCCAAACAGCTTCAGATTAACATTGACCTTCTGTCTTATTAGTGACTACTCTGTCCGACCTCTTATGCTTTAGACTGAATCTCTGCTTTTTCAGCTTTGCTGCTGTGTATAAGCACCAGCCCACCACAGGCTCAGTAGAAAGTCAGTGCATGAAAGCCGATGATCATTACAGCGAGAACAGAACGATCATAAACGAAACCCACAAAGAAAAGACGACGATAACCATCACACATAGAGAATGAAGACTATTGCTAGACTGTGACTAGGCTCGAATGTGAATAGCAACTTCAATTCTCCTTATGGGGAAAAAAAATGTACTGAACCTTTTCCATAGACCTTCTGACAGACCGTAAACTATAGAATACCTTAAAATAGTATCTCGAAACACGGCAGTTGCATTATAAAGTAGACAAATTGATACATTTACAAGTGCGCAGACTGAAAAAGTACTAAATATTTAAAGTAGAAAAATGATATACCTGAATACTTAAGAGATTTGTTTATAAGAGTCTAAGAAAGAAAAAAAAAAACTTGGACATGACAAAGGCACGTTGAAGCCAGATGTGAGCGGACGCATCTCCCGCCACTGTTTAAATATCTTCCTGTCCTTTATTTTTATCCAAAAAGGGAAGGGGAAAAAGTGTCATTCTAATTAGATAAATCCTTTAAGCGCGTGGCCTGCAGTTCGTCATGGAAATTAACCTCCCTGAAGATCACACTAACTGAAATAAGAAACTCAGTGTTTTGGCATACTGCAGTGAAATTAGAGACCCAGGACAGCGTTTAATACACTTTCATAAACTTACAACATTTCATCTTTCTGAAGCCCTGAGTGCACGTCCCTTCGGAGACTCCCCAATCCAGCGCTACTGACTGCAGCCCCCAACTCTGACGGGGAAGACATGATGCACTTTAACCAGCTGCATCAGGAAACGTAAAATATTTTTTGAGTAAAAGCATCTGCTCGGACAATCTATGAAATGGCTCTCTCATGAATATTGCCATGAAATTAGTGCCGTGTGACGCGCTTCCCTGAAGAGGGGCCTACACGATCCCCATCCACTTGTGATAATTTCATTAAGAAAACTAGAAGCTACATTAAATGTACAATGCAAATGTCTAGATGACGGCTCTGCCTCCTGAAATTACCCAAAATGACTGAGCGGGACAGGGGTCAAGTGTTCTCTACAAAACCGAGGATATTAACGGTACAAAATATACAAATCGCTTTTAACGGAGAATGAAGCCATCTATGGTTTCTGAGCAGATAGGGAAAGTACAACTTCACTCCAAAAATAATCCAAAAAAGGGTCCTATCTAATACAAAAGTGTCCTCAAACCTTCATGTCAATCCCACTGTATGAAAGTCACTGATTTTTCTTATACCTCATAAATGGGAAATACGTGGGGTGTAGGATCTTTCAATCGATCACAATATTTAATGGTCAATAAAAACATTCACTGTGAGACGCAATGACGAGGTTTCTGGGTAATAAATGGCTGTATGTGGATATGTATTTACAAGGTGAACTCTTAACAAAAAGACGTATAGCACCGAAACCAATACTGGGGGTGGGGGGATAATATAAGGCTCTGTTCACATTTGAATTTTATGCATTCTAGGGTTCCAGTATTTTTGCTGGTGAGAATAGCACAGTCTGCAGCACTATTCTTGCCATAAAAAATCCCGGTACATCAATGGACCCAAATATAAGTCAATGGGATCCGAATTACTCCAAAATCGAATTTGGCATAGCCGTCATGAATCTGTTATGAACAGAAGCCATAGTGCTAGTGCAGGGATGCACAACCTGTGGCCCTCAAGGACTTTTTATGCGGACCTCACCCACCTCCATATTGCGGGACACCCCTCTGTTTAGTACTCTGGAGGGGAAGAGATGAAATGGAGGTGGCTGCACATGAATGCGGCTATCTCCATTGTAGTTTATTGGAGTAGCTCCCATTAACTTGAGTGGAGATAGCGGTGCTTAAGCATGGCCCACTTAACTCTTCCTCTCTAGAGTGCCGAATGGGGGATCAGGGGATACCCATAATGGAAGTCCCAGAAGTGGGACCCTCATCTATCAGACATTTATGGTTAATACTGTCGATGTGTTTCAGATGAAAATACCCCTTTAAGTGGCATTGCGGCCCTTGGGCAATTCTGACAAAGTGTCCCTCTGATCATATGATGTTAGAAATCTCCCTTCATTCCTTATAAGATCTGCCGGAGGGACGGATTTATGGGGACGAACAAACGCATTAACAATCATTCATCCTCTTACATTAACGATCGTTCATCCTCATACACTAACGATCGTTGCTCTCGGTCAATGGACGTGCTGTATCGACAATCAGCGCTCATTTTTGCCGGCCAGTATTGGGTGGTGTAAAAGCATCTTTAGGATCTATTCTAATTGGCATATAGTTGCAGACTTGAAAAAAAGTCCAAGTAGTTCAACCTATGTTAGCAGGTCTTCTCACCCACCAATATAGTATATGCACTTAATTAGCAGCCTGAACTTCAGTTTAATTCACTTTTTGGCATCTCTATAGTTTTTTAAGAATTCTATAGAGCATATAATTTACCTGCAGATGACTGACAATCCTGGGTAGACTACTGCAACAAAAAACCTTGGTGAAGACAAACTTTGTTCATCCGGCACACGGGGCCCCTCTTTTGTTTTATGAAAGAAATAGAAGCTGAAAGAGCTACAAAGCAAGTTTAAAGAAAGTGAAGATTATTAGTTCAAAGGGAAACTCGTTGAAGGGATCTGATATAAAGCACATTTGGGGGAACCAAGATTTTGGAACTGAGCTGCAAGAGCCAGCGTACGAGCGGCACAGTGAGAGAACAGAGACGTGAGCAGGTATTACACTGTACGGGAATTTGTCCCAGGAATTATTAACTGAATAGGCGGGGGGCCCTGTGGTATAGCGGGCTTTGGGCAAAAATTTAAAAGGAGGATCCCTCCCCCCTCCCCGAAATATCAGGCAAGTACAGCAGAGTATCACTCAGGTCTACAGTCTCCTTCCCAGTGAGGATAAAGGGTTTCGACAAGAGACTAGCGTAACCATCTCATTTTTCTAATGAAACCGTTAAGTGCTTTCTCCTTCCTCAAAGAAATCTTCCACCCCTTTGATCGACATTCATATATTCCTAGGGAAAAGAGAACTCGAGCCTCTTTCGTGGTCCTTCTTGTTCACCAAGCCTGTTTTTTAGGGCCACTGTTATTTCCTTTTCTCTGCCTTCTTTCCTATTTGTCCTTAAGACTCCTCTCACCTTGAGGAGTGTTAGGATTACCCGGCATTTATACTCAATGCTCCTCTTTATTCCTTAAGACTTATTAAGAATGATAATGAGCTCCAAAGGACCGTCACGTCGCGCTCCTTCTCTCTCTCTCTGTCGCTCTCTTCTCTACGTGCCTATTCTGTCAAAGGCACACAGGACAAATCAGACCAGAAAAAAAAAAAAAACTGACAATATGGATCAAGGACACTTGAGGATTTATATTCTATAATTCCACCCTTTCTTTTGTTTTTATTATTCCTCTTCAAATTTCTCATCCCCCTCCCGGACTTTGACCGGGGACGCGAGGAGGCAGCCTGCCTAGAAAACCTCGTTAATGGGAAGCCCTTAAACGGCTGATTAATTTTAGCAAAATTTACGATGTTCTCTCTCTCTCTCTTATTCTTGCTTTCATTTAAGCTGCAGTATTCTGTCAAAGAGGGTTAACCTGGCTGCTAGGCTGTCTTACCTAGCTCACCGCAGGACCCCCTCTATGAAAGTGGAAATGTATAGGTAAAATATTGAGGTATAAAAGAAAACCAGTATTTTTATGCAAAGTAACGTTGTTTTAAACATAAGACAATCAGATGCATAAAATACAAAAACTTGAAGTTCAGATAACAATTAAAAAACACAATGCCATAAAGGCCTGTACTATAAAGACATTTTACAAAACAGGAGGCATTAAAAAAAATAATCTACCCAGCAAAATAAAAATGCAGAAAATTATAACAAGGCAAAGCTTAGTGATCACGTCATGATATACGCATTTTCTAAACACCAGCTTATCGACTGCAAGTTTCCCTCAATGGATATTAACATGCGTGTTAACCGACTGCTTCTATTGAACAGGACGGACAAGCGTCAATTTAAAGAGCACAGGTTCTGTAGACACATAAGACAGCAGCGCTGGAGCGCTAACTAGCACTGAGAAACAATATAGCCCAAGCAGCAAAAGGCTCAATCACAAGCAATGCTGGATTCTGCACTTGACCGTTTCAGATGACAGCGATTTTCCTCACTTTTTATAATTGCTGCTCGTGGCCATCACTGTTTATAACACCCGTCTGTAATTAATTGAACACACAATTGCATTGAATGGGAGGAGGAGAGGGGGGGGGTTGATCTGAGTGACAATCGGGACAGCAAGGAACAAGTGCATTCTTTTAAAGCAGCCCAACCCATAGTTTGTATGTTTCATACACTGACCACAAAATTCCTCACACGAGGAGACCAATAGGTGAGAGATGGGGAAAACCACTTTGGTTAGCAGATCTCTGTAAATAAAAGGAATACTAACACAAATTGCTAATCCCACTAAATCGTCCATATGGATAGCTGGTTTAGCTAGATAAAAGATTAAGGGTTTTAATAAGGAAGCGGCTGCTAGCGAAGTCATTGAACATACAGGGCAGAAGAAGTCATTGAGACAAACCTTTCAAAAAGTTTTTATCCATATTCCCCCAACGTCCTCTGGAAATAACCCCGAGTTTATACAGAAGTGGGCGCTGTAATGTTACGTAGGACGGTTTACGCCTACACTGCTGACTGTACTCTCGCCCCCTGTCTGGTAAATATTACAATTAAAAGCTGCTAAAATGAACATGGCTGTGAGAAGAAGAAGGAGAAGAAGAAGGAGAAGAAGAAGGAGAAGAAGAAGGAGAAGAAGGAGAAGAAGAAGGAGGAGAAGAAGAAGAAGGAGAAGAAGAAGGAGAAGAAGAAGAAGAAGAAGGAGAAGAAGAAGAAGGAGAAGAAGAAGAAGGAGAAGAAGAAGGAGAAGAAGAAGAAGAAGAAGGAGAAGAAGAAGAAGGAGAAGAAGAAGAAGAAGAAGAAGAAGGAGAAGAAGAAGAAGGAGAAGAAGAAGAAGAAGGAGAAGAAGAAGGAGAAGAAGAAGAAGGAGAAGAAGAAGGAGAAGAAGGAGAAGATGATGATGATGATGATGATGAATTCTCGATGTTCTAAGTTCCATGGGGAGGACTGTAAATTCCTTCAGGATGCTGCCGCCTCAATTCTGTTCAACAACTGAACACTTTTGCTTACAAAGATTTCCTACACCACAAAGCAAATTGCTAACAGTGTAAGGATGACAACCTCGTCTGTCTGGAAGCGGACACTACAGCTTTTAAAATAAAAAAAATTAAAATAAGCCGTCGACTTTGCCACTAAAGTATTGTCTCGTTCTAACTAATTTTCTTGTGTCACCGTTATAAAATAAAAAAACGAAGGGGGGAGATATGACTTTCCCTGAATGATCTGTTTAACCTAAGCCAGAGAGGAAAAAAAAAAGAAGTCATTAATTACTTATGTGAGCTATTCCTTCACAAAGACAATAAACCTGCCTGGTCGCCATGGATATGACATATTTGCTCTGAAAACAACACAATAATTAGCAAAGGGGAGAGATCCGAGGAGAATATGCAAACTCCTGAGTTTAAAGCTGTACAGTCTGTTTGTTTTTTTTCTAACTTGTCACAGTCTTTTCTACATCGGAACCAAATCACCAAACAAACAAAAACAAAATGCATCATAAAAAGGAAAAAGACACACAAATAACACACACGGCAACATCTACATGGTAACAAAGTCCTCATAAAGCAAAGGGAAAAAAGAAAGAAAAGCAATAGACTTCAGAAAGGATCAGGGCTGGATGTGAAAGGGATTTTGTTCCTGGTTATGGTTAAGGCCACATCTAATTACACATTTACAGATCGACTGATTTATGTTTTATTGGAGGAAAAAAATAATAATACGATCTGCAGTAGCTCAGACTTACAACGGCGTCTCGTAATGAAGTTTACAACAATGCACAGGACCCTTTATTGTACTAAACTTCATATCTTCAGTCATTTTAAGAGACGTCAATAGCGAATAAAAGATGCACGTGTACACACACACACACACACACACACAGGTACACGATCTAGACACACAGGTACACAAACACTTCACAACTCAGATACACACACCACATATAGACACACAGGTACACAAACACTTCACAACTCAGACACACACACACATAGTCACACAGCACACTGAGAAACACAACACATGCACACTCACACAAAAACACACCACATAGTAATATACGCACACTAACACACCACATATAGAAACAGGTACAGAAACACAGACACACACACAAGCACCTAGTCACACAGCACACTGGGATACACAACAGACACATACACAACACATGCACACTCACACCACATAGTAACACACGCGCACTAACACGCCGCATAAAGACAAATATGCCATATAGAAACCACACAAATACACACCATATAGACACACATACACTCCAAAACACATACATCTACACAACACACAAACACTCCAAAGATACACAACGCCTAGACAGATACACAACGCAGACATACACAAACACTCCAAATGTATGCAACACAGATACACACATACACCTACACAACACACAGACACATATGAACACTCCCTTAAACACTCTAAAGACACACAACACAGATACAAACACCTCCCATTCATACGCACACATTTACACAAGCCTGATCAAGTTCATTATTGTTTGTTGATTCACTATAAACTTGGATTATACCAGAATAAAATAACCAGATCTGAACGTTCGCAGCACAGACCGGGGGCTGCTTTGAAGTTGTTTATACATCACAAGGATTAAGTATAAAACAACATTATAGTTGAGTAGCTTTGTTTTTATTGCTAAAAATTCCTCATTTAGGTCAAAACGAGCAGATTGTAGAAACCTCATTCATAAGAAAAAAAAAATTATGTTTTTAAGTTCACTTCTTTTAAAACAATAGTTCTTCGCCAAAGTCTTTGATCTTGAAAGGTTTTTGAGATTTTCAGCTGGGGGAGAGAAAAATGATCTATTTTGAATAATGATGCAACTTGAGGATCAAAGCCATGACTTTGTGTTAGCCATAATAAGCTCGGCTTGGCACAGAGCAGCAAGTGCAACCTCCCTTCCATAAAACAAAATATATTGTAGACTTAAACAACCTCAGGAAAGTTCACAGCTACTGTCTGCAAACATCAAACTGTCCCTTTAAAATGTCCTGGTGTTACACAGAGTGTGATTTCTGAAAGAGATCCGTTGACATCTCTATGGAAACCAGCAACAGATTATCATCAACAGAATAAATAACTAGTCTAATAAATTAAACAGGAGAAGGGACAAGATCGCAGAAACTTGATTACTCGAGGTTCAACAATATTTCCCATAAAGTCGCTTCTTCAGCTGACATTGGAAAGACGGCAGCAGCGGAGACAGCGTTAGCGCTTCCCCATAAGAGCAGCACATGGATTAGACAGCAGCATTAAATATTAGCATCAAATAATAAGTGAATGTAAAGTGACCAGAGATGGGTAGTCCATGGCCTCAAATGAATTCTTGCACCTATATTGATTATATTGAGATAGATAGATAGATAGATATTAGATAGATAGATAGATAGATAGATAGATAGAGTCATCTAGACTACAGCACAGCATACACAGTCCACCATATACACAAAGCATTATAAAATTCAACTTTGTTAAAGTGTCAGTAAAGAATCAGATAACTTATCAAACTGCAAAATAAAAAATCATCAACCAAGGACTTGCCCCCCCCCCCCTCGAATTTGATTTGGTTCCAGAAACCCTTTGTGGGAATCTCTAGGGGGTCACAGCTTACCCCAGTCAGGTCATACATGTTATATAGGAGATATAGGCACAGGTAGTATAAAAAACTCAATCATTTAGTAAACCCTCTCTGCCCCTGCTGTAGGGAGTAGGGGGTACATGAGTTGTGTACTTACTCGCTGGGGTCCTGTCCTCTGTGCTCAGGGGCCCCCAGGCAGCAGCCGGTAACTAGGGGTAAACTTTCCTCCTCTCATCAGATGTCACTGAACTTCACACAACTTCCAGCCCTTTTTTTTCCAGAAACACAAAAAAAAGAAAAAAAAAGAAAAAACAGGAATCCACCTGGTTCCAAAATCTTTTTTTTTTTTTAATAAGTGAACGCCCCAAAGAGTCTCTTCTGTCCGTGCAGAGGGTGAGTGACAGTTCGGGCACCTGTTCCCTGTCCCGGGCTCAAAAATAGGAGTGTGACATTGACCAAAAATGCACGGTTACAATCACCCCCCTGCACACACAGACTCTACACACACCCCCTGGGCGAGCCGCCCTCCTCCACCTCCCTGCCCAGGCAGCGTTATCATTACTGGGAGAGCGGTGCGAGCTGCACCCATAGCAACCCCTCTGCGGGTGTCACTTTGCCCGCAGTCCCTGTATTCCCGGCCGGGCACTGCTTCCCGTAAATCCCACGTCCAGGGGAGTTGTGCCGCCGCAGAACCACTTGAGAGGTGCAGCTGTCAATCACTTCTCTGGCAGCCCGGAGAGAAGTACACGGAGTGATTGACAGCTGCGCCTCCCTGGTGCCGGCTGGCAGCTCCCGGTGCCCACTGTGTATCCCGGGGAACTTTAAACACTTTCTAAAGTCCTCCCCTTCAGAGTATCGAGTCCCCCTGGACGAGTCGTGCTAATCTCATCAGTGCCCTATGAGCCCCACGGCCGGGCACCCACTGGACATGGCACCTGTGCAAGAAGTCTGCTAGCAGCTGTTATCCCGTGCAGCACTCACTCCCCAAAGCTGCCGGAGCTGCGCTCCTTTCCCAGTGTTTTACACATAACCCCAAAGTCAATGCCACCCCCACACACAGGCTGCACCCCTCCACAGCCAGTGTCCCCTAAGGGTCAACTTCTGCCCGGCACCCCCACCCCCCTCCAGGCAGCACACCTCCTCTGCCCTGAGTGTCTCCCCCGGAACGGTAGGCTGGCAGCTGCCAGGGCAGCCCCGGAGCGCCGGGAAGTCTCTTACCTGCACTTGTGCGGCTTTGGGTGACTTTCCAAGTAAAGGAAAATGTGTGTTTCGGACGTCGGCTCCGCGCATGCGCCATCTAACTTGCCTGATCCTGGGGTTTTATTATTGAATTTTCCTATTTCTAAGCAGGCGGCCGGGGGCGGAGCACGAAACCCGGACTGGAGCCAGGCAGATGGGGATCGGGAATGGCTGCAAAACCCGGAGAGGCTTCCTGTGACCTCTAGTGGCGGCAGCCTGGCACACTTCTGCCTGCGATCGGTTCTCACTGTGGGCACGGGGGACGCTCCAGTGACGGGACACGCAACTTGTGCGGAGCTGTGCAGCAGCGTCACTGACACTACAGAGCCTGTACAACACCTGGTGAGGGACCACAAGTCCCAGCATACACTCACAACTACAAGCTATGGGCTTCTGCTCCACTAGGTTACTGCGGTCTGTACCTTGTTCACACAGCATCACCCCCTGCTACACGGATGATGATGATGATGGGTTCAGTTTCTATTGCACGGTCCTTCTGATCCTGGGCACATGAAGGGTCACTGACCTTACATTGACACCCAGTATTTTTATTACTGTCAGATATCAGAAACTTTGTACGTACTCTGTCAAATTTAAAGAAACAGATCCATAAATGCAGCCTCTCACCCATATAGAATTTAAACGGATGCCAACATTTGGCACCTGGAACATGTGGCATCGGTTTACATTAAAAATCTATTCCACAATGCACCCGTCCAGTCTGAATACATTCTTTACATATAAAAAAAAAAAGGTGCCAAAAACCAGTATGGAGTAAAGCAGCGGCTCCAGCCGGCAGCTCTCCAGTGGTGGTCACAGCTTAGACACGACTTTGTCCAGTGTATGTGTAATGAGACCGGGATTATTTATTTTGGTGGGGGAAAAATGAGATCGGAGAGTGGGATAAAATATAGACCCTACAGGTGCTTTTTGTCACTCTTTACTAATGTGTTTTTTTGTGGTAGCGAGACCCCCAGACACTGCTGTACGGCATCCACTACATTGGTTCACAAAAATACAGAAGAAACCCAAATATACACAATCTCATAAAAGTCCAGCTATTGGGGGTCCAGCATAGATAAAGTGTGTGACTTTCTCCCCCTTTTCAATGCAGAGGGCACCATTCATGTGCGATCAACTTCACTGAAACAAATGGGAGCCACATTCACCCCCCCCCCCCCCCCCATCAGTAGTGACCATCCCTGCATTGAAAATGAGGAGCAGTAGCCCCCTATTCATGTAGGTGTCAGGGGTCCCAACTGTGGACATGCCGTAGATGTCTAAAATGGGAATATCCCTTTAACAACAGTCTGTGGTCTAGATCATCCACTATCTGCATACTGGTAGTAATGGACGTCTATGATCCCATTGCAGTCTTGTGCACTTCCCAACTGTGCTGCCGTATTTTTTTTTAATATATCACCCGCCAGGATCTTCCCCAACCACTGGGTCCTGGTTGCACCAAGTCTCCTCATTTTCTGAGACTGTGCCAGGGAGTAGTGCTAGGAATAGGCAATAAGAAATTTCATGACAATAATGATATAGCAATATCTAGCCCAATTTAAAAAGAAAAACCACTACAAAATGATAAAAGAAAGCACAGGTTTAAGGACCGCTAAACGTATGAATCAATTACGCACTTTAATATAAATGTTAACAGGGAACGGATACGTCACCAGCTCAATGTGGCTGCTCCCAGGTACCAATACATCACAATCACCTGCACAGTAAATATAGGTGAGATAGACTAAAGGTTTGGTGGGCCAGACACACTAGTTCACCTTAACGGAGTCAGTGCCCCCTTATTAGCACTGTCAGACATTCTGTCCCCTTAACAGAGCCATGCATTTCCTGACTTGAGCGAGCTTCAGCGCCGTCCTGCAGACTGCACCCAACAAGTGGCAAGTGGTCAATTGGTGGCTGCTCACATGTAACAAGAGGAAGTATTCCTTGTAGTAGTGATCTGTACAGATTGCTTTTACAAACTTAGGGTACATGGGCTGCATGGTTTTGGAAGGGCTCTGGCGCGGACTGCATGGTTCTGGAAGAAGAGCACCGGCACGGGCTGCCTAGTTCTGGAAACAGGACTCTGGCGTGGACTGCATGGTTCTGAAAGAAGGGCACAGGCTGCATTGCATGGTTCTGTAAGGGCACTGGCTGCTTTGTTCTGGAAGCAGGGCTTTGGCGCGGACTGCATGGTTCTGGAAGGAGGGCACAGTCTGCATTGCATGGTTCTGGAATAAGAGCACTGGCTCGGGCTGCCTAGTTCTGGAAGCAGGGATCTGGCTCTGCTCAGTACCCTTGCACTAGACCCACATCCTTTTCTGGGAACTAGTAGAGGGGTCAAATTGCCAAAAAACCGGAATATTTCTAATAGTTCAACAATCTATTATGTATCCGCAATACTAGTATACGGCTCAACCGTATTCATTGCTAGACCACCCCCATCACCCAGTTTAAAAGGATAAAGTGGGTTTGTGGGGGAGGGCAGGCTCTTCACTGACCACTTCCTCCTCCTGCTGGGCAGTGTATTCTGTCCCACTGCCTGCAAAGTATATAAAAGGTTCCCGCAGGCGTTATCAGGAAACTTGATTTTTACGCAAATCATCAAAATACTCTGAAAAGTAGCATTAAACTGGAGTTAAAGTCTTTTTGTTTTTTTCTTCCCCCATATAGAGAGAAGTATGTAACAGCACCACCTAGGCTGACAAAACCATGAAAAATGGTAGGTTATTCTTGTACAGGACAAATATTAACCGAGGAACTGAGAGGACGTCTACATTATGCCCCATAAAAGACCTATAATGTATAGATTTATTTTGTGATATAATGTTGTTTTATAGGTCCTGGAATTGCTCAATTAAAGAATCAGCGCTTCACTGTGAAGCATATTTCTCTTTTGTAATCCCACACTTATCAAGAGTGACAAGTGTCATTCAAAGGGTTGTCGCAAGGAGAATTAGCCACTTGAGATTTCAGTGCTCACCACATTTTAGTATCAGAAGGCAGGTAATTCATTCCTGGTAAAGTTTCTAAAAGTAAGACACAGACAGGATATAGATACATTTACAAACACAGATATACACTATATGGACAAAAAAAAAAAGTACCCCCCACCCCCTAATCATTGAATTAAATTCAGGCGTTTCATTCAGTCCCATTGCCACAGGAGTATAAAATCCAGAACCTCGCCATTTAGTTGTCTTTACAATTAGTGATGGAATGGGTCATTGTAAAGAGCTCACGGACTACCAGTGCGGTCCTGTAATAGGATGTCACCGCTGCAGCAAGTCAGATCGTGAAATATTTTTCACTCCTAGATATTCTACAATCAACTGTGATTAATATTATTGCAAAGTAGAAGTGTTTACAAACCAAAGCAACTCAGCCACGAAGTGGAGACCACCAGAAAAGTCACCAACGCTCTGCTGACTCCATAACTGCAGAGTTACAAACCTCCTCTGGCATTAACAACCACACAAAAACTGTGTCCAGGAGCTTCATGGCATGGGTTTTTTAAGGGTCAAGCAGCTGCATGCCAGCCTCACATCACCAAGCGTCGGATGGAGTGGTGTAAAGCATGCCGTCACTGGGCTCTAGAGCAGTGGAAATGTGTTCTGTGGAGTGTCCTCTGCCAACAAATGAGTGAAAGCCGTTTTCGATGTGGGACCAACTCAATATTAATACCTATGGATATAAAATGGGATGTCATAAAAGCTCCTTTAGGTGTAATGTGTAGGTGTCCAATAACTTTTGTCCATATAGTGTGTGTGTGTGTGTGTGTGTGTGTACACACACACAATCTTGTGAAAAAAATTTGTCCAACTTCCAGATGTCCTTTATCATTGAACATTTGTCACACTAAATGGTTTCCTACATTTAAAGGGAACCGGTCTCATTGAAAATGCAGTTTGATCTGCGGGAGTCCAATGGGAGGTCCTACTGAATGATTGACAGCTATCTCTGTGTGCACACTTATACAGGGAAGACTGTCATTCATTTAGTAAGATTGCCCACTGGACTCCTAACCCAGAAAGAGGTTTAGATCAAATACAAGTTCTACTGAATATTATACCACAAAACGTTATATCAATCTGCTCTATAAAATGCTGCGTGTAGATGGGGCTGTTTTTTTTCAATGCGACAGGTTCCCATTAAACACATTTTTTTACCCAAAGAAATGAAGCAAAAATCCGAATTATTTTTCTAAATTATTGCAGCATTCTCTTTAATTTACACAAAGTGCAGGTGTTAGTCAGAAATATGCACTACAAGCACTTCTACTATATACAATATAACAAGGCTGGAGTCCACAAGATCCAGGATGGTCATTAGTGGCCTGTTGCTGCTTAGCACTTAGGCTCTGTTCACACGTAGGTTTTTGCATGCGGAAAACTCTGCCTCAAAAGATTTTGACCTGCCGGCAGAGAACTTGTCACGTTTTTCGGCCACGCCCATTGAGCGCCAGGGACAAAGAGAGCCGCGAAAACAGCATTCTCTGCCTCCCATTGATGTCACTGGGAGGTCAGAAACGGAAACGCCTGAAGAAAAGGATTGACGCTTCTTCCCGCAAGTGTTTTTTTTCTGCTCATGGGGAAAAAAACGCCTCCCATCAAAATCAATGGGAGACGTTTTCGGCCATCTTTTGGAGTGGTATCCGACGCGGTTTCTGCGTCAAAAACAGCACCAAAAAACTCAGTGTGAACAGGGCCCGACTTGGGCCATGAAAACCAGCACCGATCAACGAGACAGCTCGTTGATCGGCGCTCCTTTCACAAGGAGCAGTGTTTGGTTATGTAGAGTTACTACGATTGCTCGTCCCCATACATTATCATCATGTCGGCAGCACGTCAACGATAATATTTAATCCTGCATAAACGAGCAGACCGGCAGGTGACCAAGCGTTTACCCTATAATTGTCCCGTGTAAAAGGGCCCTTACTTTGCCAATAGCTTCATTGTAGCAGAGAACAGATCTGCCTGCTAGACACGTACATCCTGTAATGTGGGGTAATATGTGGCAAATGTTTTGGGTACTGAGTAGTTGATTTTTGGTTCTTATGCACTGTATTTCCAGTGATTTATTTCAGGGTATGTTCACACAGTGAATTTGCCGTGGATTTTTTAAAGAAAATCTGTGCCAGAATTTTGCGGCTGAACCTTGGGTTTCCACCACGGGTAAGCCCAATTGTAATTCAATGAAGCTAACCCATGACTTTTCAGAACAGAATCCGTGGCAATTATGTGATGTATTTATTTATTTTTAACCCCTGTACTAACCATGCAGGAAACATTAACCTTGTAATATATTTGCATTACTGATGCTCGCAATATTTCTTGTTCCTGCCACGGGTCACGTGATGCCTGGCACAGTGAGGGAACGTAACTTACATGGGGCTAGAACATCTAGTGGCGGGAATGCGCGCGTCTGGCACCCTGCGCATTGCACAGAAGACATTATTGAGCGCAATAGACATATTGTGCGTGCGCGCAGCTGCTGGTTTATTAGGCTTAAGTTGGTAGGAAAAGATTGGCCTGAGAGTTGCTTCTGGTGTGTTGTATGCTGGGAATTGTAGTTTTCAGAGTCAGGCTGAAACCCAGGCTCACACCATGAAGCAAGGAATGTATACAATGGCGACCTGCTTGGCATGGGACAAACTGCTTCTATTACTTGCGTTCGGTATAAGAAACAATTTGTAGCGTTTTTGTGGTTTTTTTTTGACGCCTGGAAAACCTTTTAAAAACTTTAAGCATTTTCGTAGGAGTATCTCTCCCATTGTTCACTAGTCCACATAGGCACAGAATAGTGACTATCGGAGTAACATTCAAGAAATTTACAGATAGGGAGTGAAAAGAAGGAGAGGGCAGGGGAGAGTCTGTGTATACTTGTAGGCAGGAGGGTGACTAGTTAATCAGCAAGAGATATTCATAACCTCCAAAATGAGGTGACCATGATTTAAACGTCTTTTCCCCCAATAAAAAGTAGGAACAGCAGCTCAGGAGTTTAATGTTTATTTATTTCTATTGCTTATATATATTTTTTTTATGTATCTATATTGCTAACAAACAGAGAAGCCCTTCAACTACTCGGTCATGTGATTATGAAGAACACTTTACAGCCAGTACATAAAACTATACTATGGTTTACATTCAATGCATTGGGTTCATGGTGTGGAAGATGGAAAAGAGTAGCAGGATCAGACAAGTAGGAAAGAACCAATGTTAGTTAATTTTATAAAAATCCCAAATTAAATTACCGCACCTGAAAATGAGGTATTTGATTATCTAAAGCCATTGAAATATATATATTATTTTTAATGAAACGTCCCTTCGGGCATGACTGCAATAATTATATCATACTGTGGACGTCTTACACAATAGTATTTATTGCTTACTGTAATATAGATTTTTACAAATTACTGTTTTCTTAATTTCAAGAGTTTGAAGTTCCCATGGTAACTAAATTGATTGTGCCGGTCTCTCAGAATTCATTTTACTCTCACAGGCACTTAATATTTCACCTGTCCGAAAGAGCTAAATGAAACAAGGTCATGTGTAGGCAATGATAATGGGAAAATCTGAGGCCGGGACATAATAATAATCATCCTGTATGTGTCAGGTTATACACGGTCATGTGAATGGGACGTGGGGGGCGCTTGCCATTTTTCATGTGTGTTATGAAGCATGCACGTTATATAAAACGTCCCTGTCCTTCCTCTGGGTCTGAACGCAGTTAAAAAAAAAAAAAAATTCACCAGGTCTAAGGTGCCAAGAATGTCTCTTGTTAACAAGCGGTGCCAGATGAGAGACGGCTAACAAGATTATTACATATGACACAGTTTGGTGGAGAATATAATGCAGGGTGTCAGGAGCCTGAGGAAAATTGGGCATTGTATTTAGTAAAAATGCAATAAATTAGAGGGTTTCATTTATGTGCTTGTCATCGGATGTCTCAAGGCTAATTAAATTATGAAAACATTAAAAATTGTCCGGAGACCAATTTTGTCAATAGTCTAATAAGATTGTTCCTTGTCAATGAATCACAGTACCACCACTTTGTGATTGGGCTCCACAAGTACTGAATGCCATTTCGGTGATTCTGTGTTTCAGGCAGTAAATGCTCCCCCTCATATCACTACTATTTAGGGACTGAGAATCTCTGGCTCTGCCACTAAATTCAAGGAGGAGTCACCTTAAATCTATATATATGTTTATAGGGAAACCGACTCTGAACTGTGGCCATAGACGTTTGTTGGTGGATCGCACGGTTTTGGACAATTTCTGCCCTCAGTTCAATCTTTGTAGGGAGAAGAAAACCATAGGCTGCCATTGAAGTAAACCAGGTCCCAACAGGATGTATTTTTTCCTGTTTGATTCTCTAGTTTCTACCTGAGAAGAGGTGTCAGAGGCGCCTGTCAGCTGCTTCGCCAACCTATTGAATGAACACGGAGGTTCGGTTTGTCAAATGTGCAGAATAGGGGAAGGTCATCTGAACGATCATTGTCTATTGCATCCTATGGAATTGGAAGCAATGCGATACTTTTTTTTTTTTTAAAGTGTAAAAAGATATGAAAATGTCACACAAAAAGTGTACAAGAATGCGGTATATTGCAAACTCACAGGACATAGCCCCCAACGTTACTTAAACATCAGAACCGAAAACCCCTGCAAGGTTCAAGAACCAAATTCCCCCTTCACTCAAACTTAGGGTGGTCGGCCTGTGCCCTAGTGTTTGCCTAAGCTGCCACCTAAGCACCCAAGGTTAAAACTATGGGTGGATCCCCCAGAAGGGGTAGTCGAAGGCTGCAGGGGAGCAAGGAACCAGATGTCACACACACCAAAGATGAGGGACACCCATAAGGGCACTGCACCCCCAATAATCCTTGTGACACTCTGATACTACCTGCCTCTCATTACACTATTGTGTAAGTGCCAAATGACGGGACACACTGTATATAACCTTAGAAACAAAATAAACAAAAAGTAAGAGAGCAAAATGACATAATTGGTAATTAAGAAAAATGTGTCTTGCAATAAATAGGTGATATGTCATGGAACTCTGGCTGTACAAGTCTGGAATCCAGAAAGATGGTATGATGCCAATTCTTAAACTGGATGGCACTGCGGGACTGAAGAGGCCCCTGACGTCAGAATCCCTGATCAGAGCGTCGGCAACTTCGTAGTTGAAAGCCCCTGACATCACTGTCCATATATGGAAAGTGAAGCCCCCGGGCCGAGCGCTACCTGATGCACTTCGGCCCTTGGAAATTTCCTTCAGTTTAAGGTTTAATGTATACGTCTTACGGATGCCATACACATGGGCTCCCATGTTTAAAAAAAAACAAAACGTATACTGTATGATAAGTTTTTTTTTTTTTGCGTATTCCCTCTGGATGGAATAGCGTACTCTACTATATTATTCCATCCTCCCAAAAGAAGGCATACCAACCATACGGAAGGCAAAAGGATACACTAATGGCCTTTGTTGGGCTATTGGAGCCCTTTGAATCCAGCTTTCCCAACGTACACGCTAAACGTAGGGCAAAAAACTAAATGTGCACAGGGCCTAAAACACGTAATAAATTGGATGGACACCATGTATTCTGGCATATTCCTGCCTTTGACACAAAAAGAAAATGTCCTCCTACC
The DNA here is from genome assembly GCF_050947455.1 of Rhinoderma darwinii. NCBI lineage: Eukaryota > Metazoa > Chordata > Amphibia > Anura > Rhinodermatidae > Rhinoderma > Rhinoderma darwinii. The sequence continues at coordinate 8,380,786 of NC_134696.1, forward strand.
TGGTCCCATATTCTTATCCTGGTAGTGCCTTTCTATCACTCACTTGAAATGACTGTATGTATAGTAAACCTATTTGTGTGCGGCAGCAATAAACACAATTAATAATCTATCCATTGGGGCTGCTCTTGTATGATTTTGACATGCTGTTTGGAGACCATCAGATTTTTGCTACGTGGGCCAGACATTTCTAGTTATGCTCTGGGAAATGTGATCAAAGCAAAAGAATGAGATTAGAAAAAAAACACTTGACGATATGGTGAACCTTTTTATGAAAACTTTATAGTAGCAGAACAAGAGATAAGGTGTATAGCTGACCTCCGTTAATGTTTAACCCCACCAGTTTGGTATGAATTTAACAAATGTTAGTCTGACGTTAGTTCCTAGTAACAATTCTGACGCTATCAAAATGTTAATCAGAAAAAAAAATGTGAAAACAAATTCTTATTGCTTTACAATCCCTTTCTTTACTCAATGTCATTTTCTATGGTTTCCCACTACACTTCTGGTTTATTCTTGTGTATGACTAGTCATGAACCAAAGAAGGGGAAATAAAAATATATATTGACATTAAAGGCTATGTAAACCTTTGAAAGGCAAAAAAAAAAAGTTTGGAATAAAAAGGTGCATCCGTTTGTTTTGTGTAACTTTGTAAATACTTTTTACTAAAAATTTGTTTTACATTTTTAGATACAGCTGCTCTGTATTCTCTATGCAGAGCAGCTGTATCCAGCACTATTCACTGAATCCGTCAGTCCCACAGACCAGACTGGTCCTGCGTGTCTCTGATACAAATCACATCTAAGTTCAGCACTTATTGATAGTTGCGATCGTTTACAGGCGGATCCTGCTTGTCAGAGACACGCAGGACCCGCCGATTCTAAAGCCGTCAGTTCCGCAGGACTGACGGATTCAGTGAGTAGCGCTAGATACAGCTGCTCTGCATAGAGCATACAGAGCAGCTGTATCTAAAAAAGTATTTTTTATAAAAAGCATTTACAAAGTTACACAAAAAATACATATTTTTATAAATAAAAAAAAAGTTTACATCGCATTTAAGTGGTTGTCCAACGACTATTTAGGTTCATCTCTGGGGAACCGACAGGGTGTTGTGCATAACTATAGAAGCTGCTACAGCGCCTGGAGGCAGAGGGGCGGGGGACGCTAAGGTGCAGGAATTTAGTTACTTTTTGTAGTGGGGTATCACAGTTTTGCCATCCAGTGCTATACGTGGGTTCCCTAAATGTAGAAGATCAAGTTATACGACACTACATCCATCCAAGGAAATGTAGATCTGTGGCTGCTGTTTTCAGTATTACAGTACAATTAATGGTCAAGCCGGAAGGAGGCCAAGTCCTGACTTTTCTAGGGGGTCTTCAGTGGGTGCTCTACCATGATTTATTTTCCCTGCAGCGCCACTGTAGGAAAAACAAGCATTTTTAACGCGGTTCTTCAAGCGATGTAACCTGATAATCGGGGTTCCAAGCAGCAGGACATCAGCCACCCCAAACAATCTTGACTGTGGGAACCCCACAAAATAAAAACAGGTGTAGATCAGGTCACTCCTTTAATAGTATAGATCAAAGTCCCCCGTAGTAATTTGTTTACCTACATGATGAAAAGTGCAAATAACACAAAATACAACAAATTACAATAGTGGGACATTAAGGCGTCTTGTACACGACAGCAGTTTTGCGGTCGTATACTATCCGCAATTGCGGATAGTATAGAATGCATGCTTTCCTATAGGACAAGTGGTGCCGTTTCTGTAAAAAAAAAAAAATGAGTAGAACAGTTTCCTAATCTCATTCAACCCCTTAAAAAAACTTTTACAATATTTTTATATTATTAGAGTATATTCACAGTGCATTTTTTTGTGCACGACACCGTGTGAATATATCCTTAGGCCTCATGCACACGACCGTGCATTACGATCCGTATACTATCTGCAATTGTGGATAGTATAGGACACATTCTATCCTATGGGCCAATGAACACGACAGTGGTTTCCACGGTCCGTGCGTTACCCGGTGCCGGACCGCAAAAAAATAGGACATGTCATTAGACAGTGCGCATTTGCTGTCCGGGCTCATTGAAATCAATGCACAACTTCTGTGTGCACGGTCCGTGATTGCAGATGGCCCGCGGGTGACACTCCGCGGCCCGTCCGTGCCGTAAACACAGACCATAGACACAGCGTACAGGAGGCCTTAGAAAGTGTCACTCCACCGATACTTGCCCAGAATTATACATTATGCTAGTAATCCATGCAAGCATCGGCAGAAATCTACATGCTTTCATCCTGAATACAAAACGGAAGAAGCCTTTCTGAATCACTTCCATTATTTTCTTTATATGGTGTGAAGATGAGATCTGTGGTTCAGCCATCACACAGAATTCATAATTAGGTCTACCCACAATTAAACACACAATTAAATGTGTGCATCATTCACAGGCCTTATAATGAGGGTGCTTTTAACCTCCTTCATTTTCCTAGATGTATCTCTCTAGATCTTGTGATAAGGGATTAAATAATGACATCAGACTGGAAGAGGTAACAAACTGGTACAACAAGAAGAAATCTGCTGAACATTTCACATCAAACAATACAGGGGAGTGCACTTCAATATAGGTTCAAGTAATGATGTATTGCATCTGTGACATCAATAGAGCACAATAAAAAATGTTGACCCTAAACTTTCTTTTGTGAGCCTTATTTTTATAATTACAGATGTAAAACTAAATTGACCTGGGCCGTGTAAACGAGCGTCGATCAATGAGACAGCTCGTTGATCGGCGCGCATTTGCTCCTTTCACATGGAGCTAGTATGGAGACGAGCGCTCGTTACTCTGATCGCTCATCCCCATACATTATAATGTCGGCAGCGCATCTTACTGTTTACACTGGGAGATGTGCTGCCGGCAATGATAATATGTTCAGTATTTTAAACGATACGATCAACTGATGCTCGTTCCTCGGCTGATCGGTGCCCTGTTTACAGGGCAGTTATCGGGAACGAGTTTTTTTTAACGCTAGTTTGCCCGATAATTGGCTAGTGTAAAAGGGCCTTTATTCAGCATATTAAGGTGCAGAGACGTTTTAGTACAATTGTTGTGTTAGAGTTATCCCATTAAGACAAACCCTTCTCTAAATAGAGCCAGTCGGGCTCCTGGAATCCCCGACGACCAGGAGTTTCACTCAGAACTAAATTTCCCCTGCAGCGGCCACTTCAGGGGAAATGTAGTATTACATGCTGGCTATTCCCCCTGAGCAGGAGCCACTCTTAATTAGCAGCGTACTGCTCTGATTTATAGAGGGGGTCCCATGAAGTCCAGAAAAATGCTGTACATAAAATCTAGCCAAACAACTTACAAGGTTACAATATTAGGCTTTGTTCACATCTGCGTCAGCGCTCCGTTCCGACACTCCGTTGGAGCTTCCCGTTGGAACGGAGCCCTGACAGACACAAACGGAAACCGTTGATTTCAATGGTGACGGATCCGGTGCCAATGGTTTCTGTTTGTCTCCGTTGTGCAAGGGTTCCGTCGTTTTGACGGAATCAATAGCGTAGTTGACTAAACAGCCTATGGTTTCCGTTTGTGTCTGTCAGGGCTCCATTCCGATGCAAAGCTCAGACAGAACGGAGCCCTAACGCAGACAGAACGAAGCCTTAGGTGTAAACGCAAGGCGTAGACTACAATCTCTGGTAATATATAGTGAAACCTCTTCTTCTAGAGGGGTGTTTCTTCTCTAAGAAAGGCCAATATACATAGGAGATAAAGGAACTGAAAATCCATCACAGGGAAATCTGGTCTAGATCAGGTACAGTCTTCCAGGAGGTTTCATTGCATTAGTCAAGAGAAAAATGACCCCTTAAGATTTTTAACAACATTTTGTTGGGTTATCTTTTGACTAGTAATGACACACAGCCTGGACTGAGAGATTTGTTACCTGCTATCAATTTTATTAAGTGCTGGTTGTTCGGCTTCATTTTACCTTGATCCATTAGGTTGCAGCTATAAACAGTGACTGCAAATTAGCTGCACTGAGTCTCAACTCCACCTCATGTCTCATCAGATACTTAGGCTGCTGCTCTATCCCTCCCTCATGCTTTACACTGCAGCCCTGAGCACAAACTCAACAGGAAGTCAGTGGATGTTGACATAATTTACCTTAAAGCAAAAATAGAATGATCATAAAAGTATAAGCAACTAGGCAATTGCTTAAGTAAAATAAGCCTCAATAAAGGGGAGCTGGAGTTTATCAAACAACATATATTTCTGGGAATCTGAAGCTAAACATATGTTTTTCCATAAAGCAAAAAAGCAAGTAGAATAAAATTAGAACTTACATATCCGCCATCTCTTGCACGTTACCGATTACTGGGGCAGATTATTTCTGTAAAAACAATTACATAAGTGTCAGACTTCTTGGCATTATATAGGTTATTTTTTGTCCATTTTATCACAATGTTGCTTTTTCATAAAAAATAAATCTACTTTGATTGTGAAAATTAAGGCTAAGGCCGGGTTCACACTGAGTTTTTTGCAGGAGGAAAATCTGCCTCAAAATTCAGTTTTGCAGATTTTTGTGGCGTATTTCGCGCACGGCCATTGAGTGCCGCAGGCAAAAAAAAGCAGCAAAATACGCTTCTTCTGCCTCCCATTGATGTCAATGGGAGGTCAGAAGCGTAAACGCCCAAAGATAGGGCATGTGCCTCTTTCCCGCGAGCCGGTTTTTCGGCTCGCGGGAAAAAACCGCCTCCGCCTCCCATTGAAATTAATGGGAGGCATTTTCGGCCGTTTTTTGGAGCATTTTCCGACGCGGTTTCCGTGTCAAAAAAACTCTGTGTGAACTCCCCCTAAAACTCTCAAAGAAAATAAGACGCGAGAGAAGTTTGAGATACAGTAGACATACCACGCTGGCCACGGAAAATAGATAGAATTCAGAGGTTAGTGACTAAAGGAGAAAATGTCCTCTGTTATATCTTATGTTTGGCTCAATCAGCTGCTCATCCCTTAAACGTCATATTACAACCAGATATCGGCCAGAGAGAAAGCGCGCGTTTCAATAGATCATCTGTCAGTAGTTCTCATACAATGCAAATACAGTAAGAATTGTTATTTTCAGCTAAAAATAATGTCATGCTCGTGTCCAGCAACCCAGCCCCAAAACATTATCAAGAATTATGAAGCTCACAAAAACAATACAGTAGGTGTAGCAGAGCTGAATTTGACATTAAATCAACTCATTTTAGCATCATGTTATCTCACAGTAAGGGCGGATTTACACAAACGTGATATACGTCCGTGCAACGCGCGTGATTTTCACGCGCCTCGCACGGACCCTATATTAGTCTATGGGGCCGTGCAGACAGTCCGTGATTTTTACGCAGCGTGTGTCCGCTGCGTAATACTCACGACATGTCCTATATTTCTGCGTTTTTCACGTATCACGCACCCATTGAAGTCAATGGGTGCGTGAAAATCATCCGCACCAACACGGAAGCACTTCCGTGGGACGCGCGTGATTCGCGCAACAGCAGTAAAAAGTATGAATGAAAACAGAAAAGGACCACGTGCTTTTCGGTTTACAAACATACAGTGTCATAATGATGGCGGCTGCGAGAAAATCACGCAGCCGCGCATCATATGGGGATGACACACGGAGCTGTTAAGTGCCTATTGCGCGCACAAAACGCACACGCTCGTGTAAATCCGCCCTAATGTAGTAGTTTTACATGCAGTTCTATGGAAAAACTAAAAGACAAACTCAGCACCGCTACACCTGTAGATGATGTGATTTACATAATTCCAGGATAATATGAGTTCAGTGTGTGTGTGTGTGTGTGTGTGTGTGTGTGTTTATGTCACATAAGAGATGCTTCAGTGCGTGTTTTCTTCTTCTCCTCTTGAAAATAACATTTACATACATACATAGTAATTTGGGGTGGGAAACACTTTTTTTTTTTTTTACATCCATCAAGTGCATCTCTTTTTTGATTGCATGAAGAGCAATTTATCCGTGTATTTAGGGAAATAGACACAAAACACTTCCTCGTGAACCGTCTGCTACCAGGTGAATACACACAACATGTTTAACCCCTTCCCCCTGCTGGCATTCTGGGCCCTAATGTCCAAGCCATTTTTTAGATTTTTCCATTGTCACATTCGAAGAGCTGTAACTTTTTTATTTTTGCGTCGGCATAGCTGTATAAGGTCTTGTTTTTTGCGGGACGACTTGCAGTTTTTATTGGTACCATTTGAGAGTAGATGCGACTTTTTGATCACTTTTTATCACATTTTTTTTAAGTCAGGATTAACAGAAAACAGCAATTTTTCCATTGTTTTTTATTTTATTTTTTACGGCGTTCACAGTGCGGGTTAAATAATGTAACAGCTTTATAGTCGGGGTCGTTACGGACGCGGCGATACCAAATATGTGTAACTTTTTTGCTTTATTGTAGTTTTTTTAATAGTAAAGCATTTTGTAAGGGGAAAAGCTGGGTTTTTAATTTTTTTTTTTTCACTTTTTTTTTTAATTAACTTTATTAAACTTTTTTTACTTTTTTACTAGTCCCACTAGGGGACTTCACTATCCTCCGATCGCTATTATAATACACTGCAATACTTTTGTATTGCAGTGTATTACTGCCTGTCCGTTTAAAACGGACAGGCATCTGCTAGGTCATGCCTGCGGCATGATCTAGCAGGCATTCGCTGCAGGCAGACCTGGGGGTCTTTATTAGACCCCCGGCTGCCATAGAAGACACAGACACTCGGCGATTTTATCGCCGGGTGTCAGTGAGATGAGAGGGAGCTCCCTCCCTCTCTCCAAAACCATTCAGATGCGGTGCACGCTATTGTGCACCGCATCTGAAGGGTTAAACAGGTGAGATCGATACTAATATCGATCTCACCCGGCAGAGCAGGGACGCCCCCAGCCCTCAGCTGCTTCTGGCAGCTGAGAGCAGGGAGATTTCACGGCTCCCTGCTCTGTTTACTTTATTCTACAGCAGCGACGTAGTTTGGCGGCGCTCTAGAATAAAGCCCACTAATGACCGCCGTAAAAAGACGTATCGGCGGTCATTAAGGGGTTAAAGGGGAAGTGCATCCAAATAAGGCTAGGGGGTTTTACGCTGGGCGATTATGGGGCAGACGAGCGTTATAGGAATTGCTCTGTGTAAACAGGGCAGCGATCAGCAGATGAACGAGTAAACGCTCGATCATCTGCCGGTTGTATCGTTTAAAAAAAGTCAAATATTATCGTCATCGACAGCACATCTCTCTGTGTAAACAAGGAGACGCGCTGCCGACATGACAATAATGTATGGGGATGAGTAATCGGAGTAATGACCGCTCACCCCCATAAATAGCTCCGTGGGACAGAAGCAAACGAGCGCCGTTAAACGATGCTTCGTTGATCGGCGCTCGCTGCATCGGCCGATTATTGGCCAGTGTAAAAGGGCCTTTATTACTCTTCGTGCCATGTAAAGGGTGCAATGGGGTTATTGAGTTTTGATAGCAAGATATTGTCTTCTAGGCTCCCGTTTCTGAACCCGACAAGTCACTAATGTACCAGGAAACGGCAAATATATACAGAAAACTATTGTTATCTATTTGATACTATATTTATTATTATTGGGATGCACTAGAATAGCCTTTGGGAACAATTAAGTCTGCTCCAAAAACTTACAGATAAGGCTTCGTTCACATCTGCGTCGGAGTTCCGTTCATGGGGTCCGGCAGACCTTTCCGTCAGTGGAACCCATGAACGGAAACTAAACGGAAACCATAGCTTTCCGTTTGCATTATCATTGATTTCAATGGTAACGCTTCCGTTGCTAATGGTCTCTGTTAAGAAAAGTTTCAGTTTTTTAGGCAAAATCAATAGCGTAGTTGACTACCCTATTGATTCCGCCAGAAAAACTGAAACCTTACGGAACGGAGACAAACGGAAACCATTAGCAACGGAAGCGTTACTCTTGAAATCAATGGTAATGCAAACGGAAAGCTATGGTTTCCGTTCATGGGTTTGACGGAACCCATGAACGGAACCCTGACGCAGATGTGAATGAAACCTAACTTAACGGTCTTTCTATCAAATGGAGTGTGTCGAAGATTAATAAAATAGATAGTGAGCCCAATGGGGACATTTAGTGACAACATAGTTCTGAGCATCGTCACTCATCAACCTTTAAAATGGAAATAGTCAAATGTCTATGAGTGGACAAAGTTTATTCTAGATTATGATGTCAGCCGTGGGCCTCATCCTTAATAGTTGGGGTCTCTGGATTGACGTCCCCACCAATACTGGTCCCTGCTGTTCCCACTTCCTTCTAAAAAGAGTGGAAACCCTGACATGTTTATAACAATAAATAAGGGGACACAGGACAGAACATACTCATCTCTGATTCTGGTGACCTGTGTTGTGCTCTTGTATTTATAGGAGATCATTTTGTGTGTGGGATAGGTCATATTATGTTAGGACAAGGCAGTGTTGTTCCATTGAGATATGACGATGGTGAATATATGAAAATGAGTTTAACAGTGTTCCTCTTTGCATATAATTTGTGTACAGAATATATTATTAAGCCATGAAAGTAACGATTAGTGACAATGCAAAGATGTTAAGCAAATGCTTCATTGGTGTAGAATATTGTCATATTTCAACGCCATGAAGGACCTGGTGGGAATGAGTAGGATAATGTGCCATATTTACTGTCACACGCCATTTAGATAACTTTGTCTCAAACACTAAAATCTATATCTAACATTGGACAGTTGTCAAATAGGGTATTATTAACCCTTTCCTGCACTGGCTTTGACATGCCTCCTACAAGATCAGATCAGTTACTGAAATGACTGCCGATACAATGAATATGCCAATCATCTCCTTACACGTTACTCTGTCTCCACCCACTTCAAATTCAACAAGTTCACATTAAAAATTTAATTTTAGGGGTCAAAATTCTTAGTACTGTTATTATAATTATCATAATTTAAAATAGGAGATGCAGTTGTCAATGTCAACAAATCAAACCAGGGATGGAGCCACCTCTAAGGTAATGCCCAATTAGCTTCCATTCAGATTTACTTTCTCTATGTTGTATTTACAGCATTGTTTTTCAATCACCGGGGCTCGGTTCGTGTAAACGTGTTAATAGCTATTAAATGGTTAATACCCTTATTTTTGCAGGTTTACATAGTCAAGGTCCCAGCCTGTTTGTTTGTTTCATTTTTGGATGAAGAAAGTTGGAGCTCAGGAGAGAATTGTAATCGAGCGATTATAGAATTGTATACTACCTAACGCTACATTCACACCAAACAAAGGGGATTGATTAGTGATTAAAACTGCGCTCCCTCTACTTGTTGTCTTTTGTTTCTTTATTATGAAAATGCTGTCGGTACAGAATACTAATAACGACTGGCGGCGCTCTTTCCACTTTTCTTTTTTTTTCTTTCTTACAAATATACGTTTTCCCCCTAGCAGTATGTATTTTAATTCTTCACAAATTGAGTTTAAACATTAACAAAAAGAGAAACTGGATAACTTTTAAGACGGCTCACCTGAACACTCCTCCACTGAGACTTAGAACAACGAGGAGCTACAAAATGTCAGGTTTGTCTCCGATGATCTTGTGAAATCTTAATTATCTTTCACAGATAAACACTTTTGAGAAACGCACATTGAATCCCATAAAAATCATTCCAAATTCCACTGAATGACGTGAAAAATGTACTATACCCCTATCTATGCCTGAGCTGCTAGGATTGAGGGATCTGACATTTTTCTACGACCCTACCGGAAATAGTGCAAGATTTTACTGAAGGAAAAAGAAAACTAAACACCACCATAAAAATGCACAGAGGCTAAAAGAAACGTTCCCGGTAAAACTAATACAATATGTGATGCCCAGAGCAGGACCTGAGGGGGCGGGGCCTGACACATGTTCTCTCTTTGGTGTTCCTTGAAGACCTGTGTCATGCTCCGCCCCCTCAGGCCCTTCACGAGGCATAACAGTAAATCAGTTTTGCTGGAGTGTACCTTTAATTAAAAACAACCAGCGTTACAAAAAAATCCTGTGCCAGTCCACCAATGATGCCCTCCATAAACACACAATTAAAAAAATGAGATAATTAAATACCCGAGCTTCAGGGATGGGTCCAGTTGGGTCCCATCATCCTCTCTCTGGCACTGCTTCTGGTATGTATTACAACATGCTTCCAATACTTCTACTCTAATAACTAACCTGGAAAATTGGCGTTCTTGACATGTAAGCCCCATTCCTGAATGATTAAGGCGAGTCAAGGAATAGATGCAGGTTTCCTTTTAAACATTATTTATCTCAATCTACATATATGGTTTGCTGTTCTGCAAAAACGCACATACTGCTTTAATTCCCATTTATACAGGTAGATTTTCTACCCGGTAAACGAACGGCGATCAACAATACAGCATGCCGATCGGCGCACCTTTGCTCCATTTAGACAGAGCATTAACCGGAATGTATGGGGACGAACAATCGTTAATATGAACATTCATCCTCATGCATTTGCATCTTCAGCAGCACATCCCCTGTTTACACAAGATGATGTGCGGATGACAAGCCACCATTTTTTGGCCCCATAAAAGATCTGAACTGCCAACAACTGAATGTTTGCTTGTTTGTCGGCTGCACCCTGCCCTGTTTACACGTTCGTTTGCCCGATCATTGGTCCATTTAAAAAAGGTCTTTACTTATGTTGTACTGATTGTTCATTCTATCAGCCAGCTCTCTAAATGAGGCCTCCAAAATTTGCTGGCTGGCTGTCAGTGCTGACTTCACATCTACCAGCACATACCTGCTGGTTCAGTGTCTGTAAAAATTGTGAGAGATGTAGTGTTTGATGTAGAAAAGAAATACAGCTGGAAGAATTCCTAAAAGAATAACATTTAGCTGATATGGGAAGAACATAGGTACTAATTCTAAAAATAAATAAAACAAGGGTGACAAAACGTGTGTGTGTGTGTGTGTGTGTGTGTGTGTGTGTGTGTGTGTGTGTGTGTGTGTGTGTGTGTGTGTGTGTGTGTGTGTCCTGAAAAACATTTGGTTGTTCTGTTGTACCATAGTCTTATTACATGTAAAAGGGCATCAGTTGGGCACCAGCAGAGTCCGACGAGTGTCTGCATTTTTAATAAAGGACTCATCCATTTGAATTTAAGGTGATTGATAGTGAGTCGATGAGCACATAGGATTATGTGTGCGATCATCAAATAAACATGCTGACATAACGTATCATCGTAGAAGTCACTATTCATGAACAGCTGTGACTTTTAGATTTATCCATAATATCTGGTAGTCAATGTATTGTTTATGGACACCAACATTTCTAATCTGTGACTTCTTGTGTGCCCCTATTTTCCTCCTAACATCATGACACCTGTTTTATGATGGGGACCATGCTCCTTCCAATATCTTACACCCTGTGGTTTTCAGTTCCAACATTATTAGTGGATTATTGTCATAATATATTTTTATAGCAACCAGAACTCTGTTTTTCTGCTACTGAGTTCTAAATCCACTGCATAGACATGGAGTTACATAATAAAATTCGGACTGCTTGCAGCCACCACGCTAAGAGGCTTACTGCATACGGCTATATTCTAGAGCTCTATAAATAATCAGCATGTTGTAAGCTCCCCCTAGTGGTGGCTGTAGGTAGTCAGAATTTTATCATTTAACTATCTCTCTTGTATTCCTGATGAAGGGTACAAAACGCACGTCAAGGTGTGTCCTCTAGTGAGTTTTCCACCGGCTATCATGCCAGCTACAGGTAACTGACTTTACTTACTAACGTGTGGTACATTTTGGTTCTGGTTGAATTGGGACTGTGGTCTAGACACTCTACCTGTACCTGTTATTTTTAAGTTGATATAGAATACTAATGTATGCTTATGTGATTGTCACATTCCCCAGTCTCACTAGAGGTTGTGTTTTAATTATGTTTTAATAATGTTTTATATATATTTGTGTATGGGGGGTAATTTGTCCATGTGTATGGACTAACAAAGACTATATAATTGTTTGACAAATAAGTCTATATGGTTGTTTATTTTTTTGAGGCTGAGATTTTTTTTGGGGTGTTTTCTATCTCTCGGCAAGGAATAGTAGCATTTTCCCATAAAGACTGACCTCAATGTACTATAAATATATATATGTTAGGTTAAAAAACAAAGACACACTGGTATTCAATGGTGGACGTTCACTTTAAATCTCTGACGTCTCATTTCTATTTCCTCCTCACTGATGAGGAGCAGAAGAAATCACCTTAATATTAGAATTTCCTAACTATCTGCATTTCCATTAGAGATCACGCACTATAAAATTACCACCAAAACCTGCCTACTGTAGAGTTGTTGTTTTTGCTCCCTGCATTCCGTTACAGTACGGTTTCCACATTGTAACAGATAGACACTGTCAACTACATGATACATATTTTCCTAAACTAGCAAATATGTGACTCCTCTCCTTATTTTATTTTTATTTGCTTTTTCAAGCATCAGATCATGTGACAAAAAAAAGCTCCATTATGGAACTAAAATGACAAATAAGGAATTTGTATATTTTTATTCTACAATCGGCAATCGTCTCCTACAGGAGGATAATCGAGGTAAAATTGTATGATAACCATAAGGTTGAAAAACGATATATTTGTCACTCAACTGCAGATAAAGGCTGCCTTCAGAAATATGACACACTAGAATATCTTCTTATTGAATATACTGGACTTGGCTATAAAATATTGAATGCTATAAAAGACATGACTAGTCAGATATAAAATATTCTGCACACAACGAAGAGCGATCAAAGGTCAGCTGAAGGCACAAATAAATCTTCATTTCCCTAGAATGCCACAATAATTAAGATCTGTCGCACACATATAAAAAAATGCCGTTAACTGTAAAGAATCATAAACATCTGATAATGAATCAACCAGCAGCAAAATGGAAAAATACAGAATATCTCACAGAGAAACGATGTGAAAAGTCACTGAAATCCATATCAGGGCGTGGAAGTAATCTCCCCTAATACAGCAGACGTTGAATTTATTATTGTTCAATAATGTTATCAACACAGATAAGGGATAGGTTTTCTGCAAAAAAGCAAAGTGCAGCGACAAGAAAACACCCAAAATAAAAAAGTTACACAATTAAATGGACACTAGCAAGATTAACCCTTTTCTTTGAAAGGCAACATCCGTATTCATCATTTCTACAAAACGTTACTTACAAATATTGAGATCATTGAAAATGAAGATTAATCATTATTAGTGCACTAGTCCCAGAACATTGGCCACATTAATATATTATCATTTCTGTTCATTGCACCTATGAAAACATTATCGCATTAAGAGTATAGAAATCTCCTATATCACTGCAAGAAATAAAATGTAGTTAGAAATAATCTGTAATCTCAATGTTGTACATCTACAATTATTAGATCAGACCTGAAACAGCTCGTCTTATTGAGGCCTACGTTCCATTGGTATATATGGAAAAGTTACCACAGAATCTTACTTTTACAATTGATCATGTGATCTTGTTGCAGGAAGGTCTCCCCACATGGACTTTGTGCTGAGCTTGAACAAGCAGCGCTGCAGTGCAAAGCAAGTCGGTAATGAGACAAAAGGTGGATTTGAAGAAAATTCTCCAATTCACAATAAACAATGTAGATCATTTAAATTGGCTATAGCTGTGGCTTGTCCTGTAAAGTTACATTCTGTGACTAAAGTTTATTTAGCAAGAAATATTATAATCAGCTGATAAACGACCTTTTGACATAATGGCCGGGTATTGAAAATATATGTTAGCTGAATTGTTCCCTTCAATTTCCACACTGCTATTTTGCCAAAGGCATCAGCAGAATACAAGCACCACTTACAGCAGCCTGTATTCATTCTCAAACAATGTTTAAATTGACTCCACAGGTGAGTTTCACTGTATCCTGCAGAAATACCAGTGTGGACCTTTGTACAGCGCTGTGGAATATGTTGGCGCTATATAAGTAACAGAAATAAATAAATACCACATATCGGTTATATTAATTTTAAAGTCTGCTCTCTTCCAGAAACAGCACCACTCTTGCCCATGGGCTGTGTCTGGTATTGCAGGTCACAGTTTCTGTAAGATAGCAGCCATGTTTATTTAACCCCGCACTAACCCTTTAACACCAATTTAATGGGTGCAATAGCTTTCACTGAATTAGAATGGCAATATATGACACCCACTAGCTAAAAAAAAGCGTTATGGGGTCACTCAGGTTAATCTAGTTTTGGCTAATCAACAAAAGGTATGTACTTTCTTAGAAATTCAGGAAGGCTGTTCATTGGATGATACCGCACTCATTAGGTTAGCGCAGCGTTTCCCAACCTTTTCAGGCTCGAGGCACCCCTACCAAAAATTGTTTATAAAAAGACAAAAAAGATCTAAAAACAAGCATTACACTCTTAGGCTAAGTTCACACAGAGTTTTTTTTGACGCGGAAACCGTGCCAAAAACGGCCCGAAAATGCCTCCCGTCGATTTCAATGGGAGGCGGGGGCGGTTTTCTCCCGCGAGCAGTAAAACCGGCTCATGGGAGAAAGAAGCGACATGCCCTATCTTCGGGCGTTTCCGCCTCCAACCTCCCATTGACTTCAATGGGAGGCAGAGAAAGCGTATTTCGCGGCGTTTTATGCCCGCAGCGCCCAATGGCCGTGCAGGGAGAGGAAAATCTGCCTCAAACTTCCAAACGGAATTTTGAGGCAGAAATTCTGCCTGCAAAATACTCTGTGTGAACATAGCCTTAGGGTATGTTCACACAGCGTTTTTTGTAAGGCAGGAAAAAAAAAAATCAGTCTCAAAATTTTTGGGGGAATTTTGAGGCAGATTTTGAATTGATAGCGTTGTTTGACACTTTTTCTTAGCCTTTTTTTGCCCACATTTTTTTTAAGCCGTTGAAGTGAATGCAAAAACTGCAGGCAAAAAAGCACTCCAACAAGCGCCGCAGGTTTTCTGCCTCCTATTAATTTCAATGGGAGGTCAGAGGTGGAAACCACTTGAAGACCATCAGCCCCCACTCACAGTGAAATAACCATCAGCCCCCCCCCCCACAGCAAAATGACCATCAGCCCCCCACTCACAGTAAAATGACCATCAGCCCCCCACTCACAGTAAAATGACCATCAGCCCCCCACTCACAGTAAAATGACCATCAGCCCCCCACTCACAGGAAAATAACCATCAGCCCCCAACTCACAGGAAAATGACCATCAGCGCCCCACTCACAGTAAAACGACCATCGGCCCCCCTCCAATAAAGTAACCATCACAAAGTGTGCTTACTCCTGGGGAAGGAATAAATAAGGAGGAATAAATGGAGAGGACTATAACTCCCAGCATGTCCAGACTGATATGTGATATCAGAGGACATTACAGGGAGTAATATAAGAGAGAAGTACAAGTCCCAGCATTCCCCTGGCTCCAGTTCTCACACAATTTCTGAAAAATGATATAAGAAATACTTACCCTGCCTAGATCCGCAGCGTTGGCTCCTCTCCCTCTGTCAGGCTCTTCTAGTGGGAAGTGGTGGGCGGTACTTGTATCCGATGTGCGTGCTTCACGTCTGCTACAAGGATAGTTGGAGTAAGCTTAAGAGGCGGAGCTTGTATCCGACGTGCGTGCGTCACATCTGCTACAAGAATAGACTAAGTAAGCGTCGGGGGCGGAGCTTGTAGCAGACGTGCGTGTGTCACGTCTGCTACCAGCACGTTTTTTTTATTTGCAGTGGCTGAGCGGAGTGTCGCGGCACCCCGGTTGGGAACCACTGGGTTAGCGCTATTCGGGTGCAGTCACACGTGGCAGATTTTGTCAGAGAAGTTTTCTGGAAATGAAAATCAGTTCCATTCATCTGAAAGTGGTTGTTTCTGAAACAGGTTAATGGATTCCTGCAAGAAATTAGTGCAACAAAATCTGCCGCATGTAACTGCACCCTTAGGGCACATTCAGACGTGGCGGAATTGCTGTTGAGTTCCGCTGCGGAGAGTCCACAGTGGAATTCTGCAGCAGCCGTTTTTTACATTTGTTTCTATACATCTTTAGGAAACTTAGTTCAGAGGTTGCGAAAAAGAACTGCGGAATTTAGGCTGCGGTGCAGAATTTTTCCACCGCAGAATGCACATTATGTTGCAGAGAAGCCGCGGAATTTCACTGCAGATTTCAGCATTTGCATTGCAAAGGCTGAAATCTGCAGCAAGTCTGCTGTGATATCCACAACGTCAGAATTACCGGTCAAATATGAAAATGTTGGTGCAGATTCGCAACGAATCTGCAGCAACATTTTCAGCGGAAAAATTCTGCCACGTCTGAACATGGCCTTAGAGTATCTGATGGATTCCGCATTCAAAAACTGTGTGAAAAAATGAACAAATTAGAATGAACCAAAGAACGAAACAGCCTTTGCCTTAAACGTTAAAATATTTAGCAGCTGCCCCTTATCTCTGGGGGGATATGGTCTGGAATAGAGTGGGAACACAGAAATTTAATTTCAGTAGGTCTCTGCTATATTTAGAAGCTTTGAGAAAAGTATTTGATTTCAATGCAAAAGATAATTATAAAAATATACAAATTAAAGAAAGCGTTTGGTGGAGCTGTGTTATGTTACAGGCGTTCACCTCTGTGGAGGAGACTAATAGCGTGGTACCACTTACAGTTATGAATGCAAAATAAACTAGACTCACAAAACACCCACGTACTTCACTATCCTGGTGAAGAAAAGCCGAAACTAATGACTTTCAATGCATAGCGTCAGGAATATTCTAAATTTACAGGACCAGAGCAGCTTACAGAATTAGGACTGGGGATTTCTATAGCTGCAAATCCTAAAATAAACCGAGATTCTAGAATGTTGTGAGAGGCAAAGTTGGAGGCCTGTTCAATACCTGCTTTCACCAAGACAGTCTTCCCAGATAAAACCAACATTACTGACTTTAAAAGGACTCCAAAACAGACATTATTTGTCATCTGCAGGGTCTATAAAAAGAAACACTTCTCAGTCAGCGAGTGTGAATACTCATACTTTACCGAATCAGGGAAAAAGAGAAGATAACCTTGAGAAATGTGACCTTCTGGCTGTTGCAGAGGACTTTAGACTGGAAAAAATAGAAAGCGAGATATATATATATATATATATATATATATATACACATACACACACACACACACACACACACACAGTGCATTCGGAAAATCTCTAGACCCTTTCATATTTGGTTATGTTAAGGCCTTGTGCTAAAATAAAATTTTAAAAAAATCACGTTTTCCCCCATCATTTTGCACTCAATAGCCCAAAAACATGACAAAGTGAAAACAGAACTTTAGAAATTTTTGCAGATTAAAAATGGAAAACTCAAATTTCGCATGAACATAAGTATTCAGATCCTTTGCTATAACACTTGAAATTTAGCTCTGGGGGCCTCCCATGTATCTAGATCATCTTTGAAATGTCTCTATACCTTTATTGGAGTCCACCTGTGGTAAATTAATTTGATTGGACATGATTTGGAAAGACACACCCCTGTCTATATAAGGTCTCACAGCTGACAATGTATATCAGAGTAAAAACCAAGCCATGAGGAGGAAAGAACTGCCTGTAGAGCTCAGAGACAGGATTGTGTGAAGGCACAGATCTGGAGAAGGGTAGAAAACCATTTCTGCTGCACTGAAAGTTCCCAAGAGCACAGTGGCCTCCATAATTCTTAAATGTGAGAAGTTTGGAACACCCAGGAGTCTTACTACAGCTGGCCGCCACACCAAACTAAGTAATCAGAGGAGAAGGGCCTTGGTAAGAGAGGTGACCAAGAACTCAATGGTCACTCGGGCTGAGAACCAAAGATCCTGTGTGCAGATGGGAGAAACTTCCAGAAGGTGAACCATCACTGCAGCACTCCACCAATCTGGGCTTTATGGCAGAGAAGCATCTCTTCAGTAAAAGACAAAATGAAAGCACACCTGGAGTTTGCAAAAAGCAGCTAAAGGACTCTCCGACTGTGAGAAATAAGTTTCTGGGTCTGATGAAACCAAGAATGAACTTTTTGCCCTCAATTCTAAGCTTCATGTCTGGAGAAAACCAGGCACCGCTTCTCACCTGCCCAATACCATCAGTACAGTGAAGCATGGTGGTGGCAGCATAATGCTGTGGGGGTGCTTTTCAGAGGCTGGGACAGGGAGACTGTTCGTGGTTGAGGGAAAGATGAATGCAGCAAAGTACAGAGATATTCTTAATGAAAACCTAATCCAGAGTGCTCTGGACCTCAGACTGGGCCGAAGGTTTAACCTTCCAAACTGACAATGACACTAAGCGCACAGCCAAGACAACACAGGAGCGGCCGGGGGACAACTCTGTGAATGTCCTTGAGTGGCCATCCAGAACCCTCACTTGAACCTAATCAAATATCTCTGGAGAGAACTGTAAATAGCTGTCCACCGACGGTCCCATCCAACCAGACAGAGTTTGAGATAATCTGCAGAGAAGAATGGAAGAAAAACCCAAAATCCAGGTGTGAAAACCTTGTGGCAGCATACCCAAGACGACTGGAGGCTTCAACTAAGTACTGAGAAATCGGTCTGAATACTTGTGTCAATGCAATATTTTAGTTTTCCATTTTTAATAAATTAGCAAAGAACTGACATTCTGTTTTCACTTTGTCTTTATGGGGTATTGATGAGGAAAAACTTGATTTTTTTTTATATATTAGCCTCAACATAAAATGTGAAAAAAGTGAAAGGGTCTGGAGACTTTCCAAATGCAATATATTTATTTATTAGTGATCGCTTCTATGGAAAACAACTCTGAATGAAGTGAATCTGACTTGAGGTGAAGCTGAAAACAGATATTGACACGATACTAGGAAGCCTGGTAATGGGTAACACTGGTGAATTGTATCAATCTATTTAGCATTTCAGTAAAATAGAGTACGTTTCAGATTTATTCAGATATTTGTACGCAGTGTATTGCGGGAACACGAAATTCTCTGCGCCATCGATCCGTTCGCCCAGTATACTGTAGTGCCTGATGAAAGTCTGAGTACAGACTGAAACGTTGCACACCGGCAATAAATTAAATTTTCTAGTGAAATTTACTCTAATTGGTGTGCGTTATACATTTTCACAATTTATAGTGGGTTGGGCCCCTATCTATGCACCCATCGTCAACCTAGTGTGA
This sequence comes from Rhinoderma darwinii, assembly GCF_050947455.1. Lineage (NCBI taxonomy): Eukaryota > Metazoa > Chordata > Amphibia > Anura > Rhinodermatidae > Rhinoderma > Rhinoderma darwinii. Next base: position 8,400,025 of record NC_134696.1, read on the forward strand.
TCTGAAACCTTCGCTGCTCTATGCAGTGTACTTTACTTTCAACTGTAAATTTTTTAAAGGGGTTCACCACTTTGGACAATTTTTTTGTTAGAAGAATTTTCCGATAAATAGCTGATCATATGGTGTCTTGCTGCTGGAATCGCCAGCGATCAGGTGTAACCTGCTGGGGAAACTCTGTTTGATTTCCCTGCAGCGACACCACAGGGCAAATAAAGCATTACACATTTCCAACTAAATACCTGTGTAATGCACGGACATCCTGGGGCCTCCAGAGGGATAAACACTCTTTGTAGCTGCTCTCCACTTCAGCTTATGTTTTGGAGTTTCCATATAAGAGAACCTCTATATTAAAGAAGCACTCCGGGAAACATTCTTATGGGTTCTTGACTGGCATCCGGTAAATAGCTATGCAGTAAATGTTCCTACCGGTGGCTTTCTTCCTGTTATACCACATGACCGTAAGTCCGTACGTCCGATGCGATACTTGTGCAGCATTATTTTTAGTATAAGCAAATCAGGAAACATTGGCAACAATATTGGCATACCCACAAGATGTAACTATATTGTAACCTGTATTATATCCTTTAAAATACACATCCTTTAAAGTTTTGTCCGATGCCAAAACATAAAGTTGTAATTTGGGCCTCGGAAACATGACATAAGAGAAGGTGATGTGGTAGCTGTCAGGGAATAGAGGAACACATGAGGCCGTGAGTGAGCAGAGAGCTGAATGGAGACAGCTGATGGTTGGTTTGGGCCTCATATTTTGGTTTATTTGCTAGGTTTTAGCTGTTGCAGCTGCAGCCAAGCCTCACACCCCCTCCATTTTTTGTGGTAAGTGTGAAATTATGAGCAGCAGGCAACAAATATTTTAAATATTTAGCATTGCCATTTTGGAATGTATTCTGTGTTTTCATATACAAGGGACATTTAAAGCCCTTATTATTTTGCAAAAAAAATGATTTAATTAGTACCTGCTGGGCATAACAGACACAAAACCACAAGTGCCACAAATGTTCCATTTACTGAAACTCGTTTTTTGTTTTTGTTTATTTGTTTTTCCTAATACCCAGTATTAACCTGTTCACTCCTACGAAACAGTCAGTAGCTCAGTGATCGAAGAAAACAAACTACAATAGTAATAAAGATTACGAAGAAGTATTCGGGAGGTCTCTGGACCCCACTGTAAAATCATGGATTATAAAATCATTTACAGAGGAGAGGACCAAAAACCATAGATTGTCCGTTAATTTCAATCAAATTGCCCAGTAGTCCGAAAACCATCAGGGTAAGTTCGCACGTAGCGAGCACAATGCAGATTTTCCGCAACGTATTTCATTGCGGAAAATCCGCAGCGTAATATAGCAGCAGCATTGTGGATGAAATGTGAACAAATATCATCAACACGCTACAGAAAATAACAGGTGAAAAAAAACGTTCAGAAATTGAACCTGCGATGTGTGTTTTTTTATCCGCAGTATGTCAATTTATGTTGCGGAATCGCTAGTTTTCTGTTGCGGGTTATCCCCATTGAATTCAATGGGGAGGTGAAACCAGCAAGAAATAGCAGATGTTGCGATTTTTGCGGTAGAAAAGCTGCGATTCCGGTGCAAAAAATATAAAAATAAATCGTAATTCAGAAAAAAACAACTTATACTTACCCAGACTTCTCTGCTTCTGCGTCCAGCCCACCAACCCTCCATGGATGACGGTTTATCTTATGTAACTGCTGTAGCCAATCACAGACTGCGGCGGTCACATGGGATGAAACGTCATCCCAGGAGGCCGGCCTGCAGTACGTCAGAGGGACGAGTCTCCATAGCCACGGGTAAGTATAGGCTTTTTTTTTTTTTTTTTATCATCATTTTTTTTTTAACCTGCTCTTTTCTGCAGCGGACATTCCAGCCGACAATTTGGTGCGTTTTTTTTGCCGGAATTCCCAGCGGGTTCCAAGCCGGATACAGTGTGTGCCTTTACACAGCGTATCCACCCTGTGTGAAGATACCCTTAGGCCCGATGCACACGACCGTGCCCGTAATCCTGGTCCGTAATTACGGGCCATGCTCCTAATATAAAGTAAGCAAAAGATAGGACATGTCTTTTGTGAAAGGCTTCTATGGCACGGACACCTTCCCGTAAATATATGGAAGGGGTCCATGGACAATAGAAGTGAATGGGTCCGTAATTGCGGACAGTAATTAGAATCCGCAATTACGACCGATTTTTACGGTCGTGTACATGAGGCCCAAGGCTGCAGATATAGAACTGGTTGGTGCAGAGGAAGTGGAATGGGATGAAGCTATGGGTTCATGAGAAAATTATGGAGTTTATTTTCCCCACAAATTGATGTAGTAATTAAATATAGACAGATTTGTTGCAAATAGCAAGGGCAAAATTGCAAAACCATGAAGAAAAGGTGCATTCACATGCAGATTTTGTTCAGGTATTGTACAGGTTTTTTATGCAGTTTTTGAAGCCTATACCATGTGTGAATCATAAAGGAAGAGAAAGTATAAGGGACGTATAATACTTCTCTTCTTTATTTGAATCCTCTTCTGGTTTTGACTTCAAAAACTGAATCAAAACCCGATCAAAACCTGTGAATATATCCTAAGACAGTCATAGATTTTGAAACTTAGTAGTCAAAAATGGAACTACAATTCAAATGGACTGATCAGGTTAATAAGCAACCCTAAAACTTTTCACCTTAACTTAACTGTATGGAGCAGACATGAATCCGTATGCATATAGGACTTTGCTTCGTTTACATTAAGGGGTCTTTAATCTGCCTGCAGCAATGGCATCCTTATGTTCCATCCATAAAATCATAACTTCTTACCAGATATTCCTAATTATAACATCAGAACTTAGGTTTTTAACCTGTGGTACATGTATTCCAAGGGGTACACGCCATATCTTTAGGAGGTACTAATACTGAGCCCAAGATGTGCTTTTGATAGGAGCACCATACTATAGGATGTCATATCCTTAGAACCTTGATGTAATGTATTTGAGTAAGGGGTATTGGCTAAGAAATACTGACAAACTGCATTAGTGGAATAGACCCCCATCAATGCCAAATACATGACAACTTGGATGGCATGGTCCACCAAGGCGGGCCATGAATGAATGTGAAAGGTCAAGCAAAAGTAAAATATGTATTTAGAGTATCGAGATTCCTCTCTATTTTTTGGGGCGAATTTATTAGGATGTGTTAAGGGGTTGTGTAAATAATTGCAATCGTCTAATACAATCTTACAATTGGAATGGTTTATCTGCAGGACCATTCTGATTATACTCGCAGGGTTGTGGAGAATTTCAGATTTTCTGTTGATTTTTATTTATGTTACCTATATAGCGCCAACATATTTTGCAGCGCTGTACAGAAGTACACACTCAGTGGGGCTCACAATGTAAATTCCCAAACTCTTTTTTTTGGGGTGGGGGGGGGGGGGGAGTGTGTGAGGAAAACAGAGTATCCGGATGAAACCACCGCAAGTACGGTTAGAACTCTATGCAGATGTTATTCTTGGCTGGATTTGAGAACTCTAGTGCTGCATGCAATAGTGCTGACCACTCAATAAATCTGCAGGATACAGTTTGCAGTAGACTGCAGAATGTTAATGGACTCCGGACTATAGGCTTTCATGAAGCAGTCTGTAGTCTGCTGATGGATTTGCAGAACAACCTTGAAAAAGTTGAAATTTGTGCAGATCCTCTAAAATAAACGAGAGAATATATAAGGGTCTATTAAGGGGATTACAATCTATAGATGGCGGACTTTTTCTTAAAGGTGTATTCATTCAATTGAATAGGATATGACATAACATTCTGATTTTGACCTCTAGGACCCCTAATGATTCCTAAAACATAGGACATCTGTCCCTTCAGGAGTTCTCTTGCACATTCGTGCTCTACTCAGGTGACAAGTGGTGCGGTCCCTTAATTCTGATGATCGGTAAGGGTCCCTAACTATATGCCATCAAGCGGAAAAAACATTTTATTTGGCCAACACAACTCCCCCCCATCAGCCCTATAACTTTAACAGTACAAAATCTAGTGTCGCCTATCCAATTTCTTTGCAAATGCAAAGGGTGAAAAAAATGCTGTTAAAAGTTTTGCCATGAATATAAAAAGTATTACATGACTTCACAGGATAGTCAATTAAAAAACTAGATAACTGAATATTCTCTTCATCCCTTGCGTCATTATGGATCGTATATATCTTAAAAAAAATAAAAAAAATGCTGTACTATAATGGCAATGAAAAAAAAATAAAACCTAATGCCTGACATTCTTTTTAGGATACCAATAAAAGATAATGTTACTAGTAAAAGGTAAAGCCAGCTTCCATTATATCTCATCCCAGCTCCGTTCTCGCTGTTCTAGCTTTCGGTAAAGAGGCTGACCACTGTGGAAGCAATGACCCTGTGGAAAATGACACAGGACGATAAATAAAAAATCACTGTAGGATTTTACAGCTTCATTAAAACAGAGGTAAATATTCTTTGATCCTAATAATGTCATTATTTTCTTACCAAGAATGTGAGGACAAAAATTGAAATTCTCTCTAATATCTATCTATATCTCTCTCTCTCTCATATATCTCTCTCTCTCATAGCTCTCATAGCTCTCTCCCTCTCTCATATCTCTCTCTCATATCTCTCTCTCTCTCATATCTCTCTCTCTCTCATATCTCTCTCTCTCTCATATCTCTCTCTCTCATATCTCTCTCTCTCATATCTCTCTCTCTCATATCTGTCTCTCTCATATCTGTCTCTCTCATATCTGTCTCTCTCATATCTGTCTCTCATATCTGTCTCTCATATCTGTCTCTCATATCTCTCTCTCATATCTCTCTCTCATATCTCTCTCTCATATCTCTCTCTCATATCTCTCTCTCATATCTCTCTCTCTCTCATATCTCTCTCTCATATCTCTCTCTCATATCTCTCTCTCATATCTCTCTCTCATATCTCTCTCATATCTCTCTCTCATATCTCTCTCTCATATCTCTCTCTCATATCTCTCTCTCTCTCATATCTCTCTCTCATATCTCTCTCTCTCTCTCATATCTCTCTCTCTCATATCTCTCTCTCTCTCTCATATCTCTCTCTCTCTCATATCTCTCTCTCTCTCTCTCTCTCTCTCTCTCATATCTCTCTCTCTCTCATATCTATCTCTCTCATATCTATCTATCTATCTCATATCTATCCATCTAATATCTATCTAATATCTATCTATCTAATATCTATCTAGATACAAAAATAGAATCCAGCAGCACAGGCTTAAATGAAAGGGAGTGCAAGCCTTAGGGAACTGACCACTGTCCCTCTAGACAAAAAGCAGTAAATAGGCAGCACTCACAAAGGCTTATAGTGAAAAAAGAGGGGGCTTTATTGACCCCAAAAGTGCAACGTTTCGGCTCACACAACCGGAGCCTGAGCCTTTCTCAAGATCTATCTATATATATAATAATTGGCTTGAATATGAATAAGCTATGGGCAGCAGTTATGTGTTTTGTTGTCATGAGATATATGTACCCGCACTGCTTAAATAAACACAGAAAAGTATGACAAGTGTAAGAGGTCCTGGCATGATCATAAATTTCAAAGAAGCAAACACTTTGTGTTTGCGAGTAATTCTCCACAATAAACCTGACCTGCTATTTAGCCAAATTAACTGGGCACTCAAAGTGGCTGCACTCTAACCCTAAGCACATTACATCAACCGAGCCCGTGGAATCATCAGTAGGCAAGTGTCTAATCTGAATCTGTAGAAAAATAACTATATGGCAAATGAAAAAAAAAAAAAAGAGAATAAAAAAAAGTTATTAGACGTGAACAATCAAATTGCATTTATTATACACGAGGGGCATAAAATATATAATGTATCTATAAATCATTTGTCTACAAATAGTGAACTTTGCTTGTAGACCGCTTTTACACAGGGAGGACTTTTAGACTTTTCTGGAGATTTTATACATTTAGATGTCAGGTATGAGTGACTGGGTTAATATGAAATTTCGTTTCCACAAAGCGGTTTCTCACAGCAATTTCTGAATTTATAATGGTTACAGATTCTCGAATGTCTGTACAGAAAATATGGTACCTACACGGTCGTCCTTAGGTAACTGCAGACCTGTAAGCCTAAAGACTTTAGGGACAATATACAGGGACAATATACAGGGATGTGTGTTAGAAAATTATATTATAACCAAAAGCCAGGTTGGATTTTTTGGAAAATAGAAGTTGTCAAATTAATAAAAATGTGTTTTTATGATGAAGTAAGTAGAGATGCGGACAGCAGTGCAGCCATGGATATAGTATTTTTGGACTCTGCAATTGAATTTCATAGTGTGCCTCAAACACCTAATCTGTAAATAAAGGTGTATATATATATATATTTTTTTTTTTAGAAAGTAGAGCATGGTATAAATATCACTGTCTGTCTTTGAAGTGGACACCAAGCCCTTGTATTTTTATTAAAGTCTATGGAAGATGTTTATACGTTAAACATTGACCTAGATACCCTAAATATTTGGTTACTAGTTCAATAACAAGGATGCTCAGGAGTTGAAGAAAAGTGCAATAAAATTGATGAGGGACATAAATAATCTCAGTTATGAAGGAAGATGAACAAAGTTGAATTTATTTAGTCCTAAGAAGAGACGGCATAAAGTTAAATGGATTTTTCAAACAACTTCTGCTAATCTAATAGTATACCTGATATATATCAACTTTCTAATTTACTTACTGTTAAAATTGAATGTTTTTCCATGTAAATTTTGTGTAAAGCTACTGACACTAGGTGTCTCCCTTCCTGAAATATGTTGGGGAGATAGACTGCAGGAAGCAGGAGGGGGGTCTCGTCACAGCCTGGCCATAGAAGTCTATGGAGAGGGAAGGGGAGAGGGAAGCATGAGAGAGACACGGACACGATGCCAATAGAAGTCTATATAGAGGGGAAGCAGCGAGTGCACACAGGCTGATGGAAAGAGTTGTATCTAACCCCAGCGCTGTATTTCTTATCAAAACTGCTCATTATTGCTGTACAATCTCCTCCATGCTGCTGCTGCTTCTATATATGTGATGGATTGTAATATAGCAGCAGGATTCTCCTCTTCTGTGTGTGCAATGTATAGAAGACATGATAGCTGTTAGGCTTCGCCCACTAGCTCAAAGAAAACTGAGAATTACAGATAGAGCCTGCAGAGGGGAAAACTGCTAAAAAGATGCAGAATACAAGTCACATAATTTCATTCCTCATGTAAACACATATGACAGGCAGAATTTTCTCATTTAATATGTACCTTTTCAGAATAAGCTACCTGTAGCCACCACCAGAGATAGTTTAGGGCATACTGGTTCTACATCGAACTTAATAATAAAACCGTAAGCTCCCTCTATGGCGAAGCAGGAGAATTGCTGTGAAATTATAGGAATTAACATTATTATATATTAATATAGCACTAAACAACTATTTACTAAATAGCAGAGACATCAGTCTGGGACAAAATATTACTGGGGACTCGAGACGTAGTGAAGACAACTGAAGTTATATTTGTCACAACACTAGTATATGAAGGCTTCATGAACTTGAATTGTACTAATGACAGAGAACGGAGCCTGGCCCGCCTGAAATGCATATGTATGCAATAGAAGCGTTAAGCGCCCCAGTCTACTACTAATGCTTTATTTGCATCCACCTCACAGATGACAGATACAACTTGAATGGACACTAACATTGCAAACAGCTTATGCTAATCTAATAGTATATCAGATATAGATCAACTTTGTAATGTACTTACAGTTAGGCCCTATTCACACGGCAGGGATAGTCGGCCGTGTGACGACGATTTATTTAACGGCCGTCACATGGCCGCAGTAAAAACAATAGACCCCAAATGGGGCTATTCACAAGGCCCATTTTTTTGACGGCCCGGGCCGTCAAAAAATGGAACATGCCCTATTCTGGGGCGCTCTCACAGCTACGGGCACACAGCTCCCATAGAAGTATTGGATGTGATCCGAGTGACGGCCGTGCTTTCTGCCGCTCGCTCTCTCCTCCTCCTCACAGTGCGAAGTGCATGTGAGGAGATTTATTTGCTTAAATTAGTGCCACTGCTCCCTTGTAGATAGCACCCCGCAGATGGCACCGCCCCTTGAAGATAGCGCCACTGTAGCTCCCTGTAGAAGCGGAATCACTCTGGCCGGGGATACCTTCTAGATGAAGCCCCTGAAGTCACTATCCATATATATGGACAGTGAAATCAGGGGCAACTCCTGAAGCAGAATCCCCATCAAGAGGGGGGTGCCATCTACAAGGGGGCTGTGTGGCACTATCTACAAGGGGGCGCTGTGGCACTATCTACAAGGGGGCGCTGTGGCACTATCTACAAGGGGGCGCTGTGGCACTAGGTGGGAGGTGTCTCTTCACTGCCTGCCTATACAAGTCTATGGAGAGGGGAGGGGGAGCAGAGAGAGAAAGGGACACAGACCCGCTGCATACATGTCTATGGGGGAGTGAGCAGGGAGAGGAAGCTGGAGCAGAGTGAGAAAGACACAGGCTGCCTGTAAGCGTTCTATGTCAAGAAACAAACAGAAAATAGGGAGATGCCTCCAGCTCACCTTTTGACTGGACTTATATTTTGTAGTCCTAGCGCTCGGGTCCTCGTGACGGCACACGACTAACTGTTTGTAGAGAAAAAGTGGATAATTAAAAAGAAGCTTTTTCTAAGTTTTAATTTTCTTCATTAAAATTGGATCGATAGCATATTAGTGATAATGTCCTGCAATGCTGGGAATGTGAATGGCCGTAAATAGCCTACGCGTTTCGAACGCTGTCTGCACTCCTATTCATGGCTTGAAGTTCTATGTCAACCCAGTGCTGGATTCTCAGCTACACTGCTTATTATTGCTGTATAATCTCCTTCAAGCAGCTTCAGCTTCTATATATGTGATAGAGAAAGGAGAGCAGGATTCTCCTCTTTTATGTGTGCAGTGTATAGAAGACATGATAGCCATTAGGCTCTGCTCACTAGCTTAGAGAAATTGGAGATTTAGAGATCGAGCCTGCAGAGGGGGAAACTGAAAAAAATGCAGAATACATGTCAAATAATGGCCAGAAATAGTGTTATTCTTCATGTACAAACATATGACCGCTTATTCTGAAAAGTAATCTTAAGTCACCATTACCTTTCTGCTTTTCAATCAAGATCTCCAGAATATGTAAGGTCTCTGCTAATACAGTAATGATTTCAGTTAAATTATAAAAAATTCCTGATGGGAAAATTGACCCTACCTACAAAAAATACAAGGGTCCTATAGGACAAACTAAAAGAAAGTAAAGAAGTTACAAGTTTCAGTTATCAATTACACAACCAGATCTGCTTCTGTAGCAGTAGTAGGGGATGATGGGAGTGATGCTAAATGAATATTAACAGAGACATAGCAATCGTAGGTTTTTGACAGAGCCAGTAAAGTAGATAAAGATTTTAAAGGCACTCAATCCAGCAGAAAAAAAACCCTGACAATACAGCAAGAAGGGGTCAGCGCTGAAACATTCTACTGAGCTCAAACGAGATTCACTTACTACACAATTAATGGAAGATACTCTCATCAAATGAGGAACAAATCATAAAATTAGGGAGATGGAAATTAAGCACAGACAAATGATTCAGGTAGAGTGGAGATTTATGGAGAAGGTTGTGTTATAGCTAATGATTTCTGCTAATGATCCTCCAAAGTATGAAGTGGCACAGAGCCCACATCTGGTGGGACAATGCTTGGCCCCTGTTTGAGATGAAGGACATTGTTCGAGAGAAAGACAAAACAGAGTCTAAATATTATTTGTAAAATAAGGAAAATGTCGCCGACATTACGAATGTGCATCTAGACAAGCGGTCAAGTCTTAAGTGAATACAGTATAAAACTGTATAAGTACAGTATATTGTGTATAGCAGCACATCTATAGGTGGCCATCGTAGGCTTGGGTTAACGGTTAAGCAAATGATTGATTGGCTGACAGATATCGGCCCCGATTTCCCCATGCCTGTTCATCTTTTCCAAAAGTGCACGTTATTTCCTTAGAGCCATGGACAGACTCGAATCACACCAGATCCTTGTTACTCCAGTCAGCAACCCTAAGCCAAAGATCTGCCAAATCCTGATTACATTACACTTACTCAGTATTGGTTCAGAGCGCACTAGACCAAAGGAGGTGCACGAATAGGGTCCCAACCCAATCGTATGCGCCAAGAAACAAGCGGTAAGCCGCCATACTGACGACAGCGCTCAACGACAGGATAGACAAACGCCAAGTGGGATCTACGGCCTGACGAAGGTCTGTGGACCGAAACGTTGCACGCACTTTGCCCATGGCATCGAATACAATATAATAAAACTGAAAAATTTATGAACCACATTTGTTTGTGTGCCGAATACTTCTTCACACACTCACATTACACTTACTGTTAGCGTATGTTGAGACGCTAAACAAAAAACGTCCGTAAAATACGGAGCTGCTTTCAAGGTAAAACAGACCATGATTTTCAGCCTTTTTTTTATGCGTCCTGCACTTTTTACGAGGCGTTTTTACGGGCCAGTTTTTGAAACAGCCGCATAAAAAAAAGTCTGCCAGGCGCTGAAACGAATGCAATCAAGATTGAGCGAACGAACCCCGTTTTTACCATTGAAATCAATGGGCAGATGTTAGGTGTTCAGCCTCCGTTTTTAGGGGCATTTGTGGCCCGAAAAACGGCTGAATATAAGCCGCGTGAACATACCCTTAGGCTGGGTTCACACAACCTATTTTCAGACGTAAACGAGGCGTATTATGCCTCGTTTTACATCTGAAAATAGGGCTACAATACGTTGGCAAACATCTGCCCATTCATTTGAATAGGTTTGCCGACGTACTGTGCAGACGACCTGTAATTTACGCGTCGTCGTTTGACAGCTGTCAAACGACGACGCGTAAATTGACTGCCTCGGCAAAGAAGTGCAGGACACTTGTTCATTGAAGTCAATGAAGAGCAGCTCAAGATTTACAGGCGTCACAGACACCTCGCATAATGCGAGGAGGAGCTTTTACGTCTGAAACGAGGCAGCTGTTTTCTCCTGAAAACAGTCTGTTTTTTCAGACGTAAAAGCCTCTCATCGTGTGCACATACCCTAACAGTGATGTAGTCAAACATTGGGCTGTAAAAGCTGGTCTCCTACCCTGTACAGTAATCGATGTAGTTTGATAGACTTCCATATTCCTAGGATCTTATGCAAGACAACAAAACACACACAAAACGTAACATCTTTCTCTCAATATAGATTACGTTTATAATGAATATAGAACATAATGATGGCTTAATGACCGTTAAAAGATGCAAAACATTGAATGAAAATCTGGAATATTTTTGCCTGAAAACCATTTTATATTGGTCACGCCGTTCATTAAGTCCATTCGAAACTGATGAGATGAATATATCTATACAGATGGATTTCTCTATTTTCTATTCTTACAATGTTAATTTCTACAAAAGAATAAATAGCAAAACAATTTTAACCTAAATAGAAAAAGGATGTAAAAGTTTATTTTTTTTTATACACACAAGACAAAGTATGACAATAAACCAATAACCTCATAATGTTCTGCTGCGTTATTTTTCTTTTGTAGGCGTCTACATATTTGTGCTACACAATACATATATTCGGGTCTGCTAAGCACAAGTTAATGAGCTCTGTTACAGGGAATTATTTTCTAAATAAAGAAATAATTAGTTTTGAGAATACCATGTAAAATCAGAAAAGATTACTTTCCGTTTCATTTATATAAAACCTTCCACAAGCTAAAGTGATTACCAAGTATTGACTAAATGATTAATGGCAGCAGAAATCACAATAATCAAAACAATGATAATAATAATGACCACCACGGTAAGAGACGTTCGCACCTTTACTCTTACAAGGGTATTCCCATCTCAAAGACTCTAGTTAAACTAATCCCTTATGTAAAAATATGAATTTATGCCATTTTAATTTCCTTTATTTTTTTCTTCACTGCGGTGAATACCAGGTCCACGATTTAGTATCTTTATTATTTCCAAAGGCTACGGCCACGGTCCTGCAGCGATGGCTGAGCCTATGCAGACGCAACAGCGTTCGTTTCTAGGTTCCTGGCTATCGGGTTATCGGTAGTGTGCATTTATAGAGCATACGTAGCAGCTTCTGGCCACCTCTCTGCTTAACAATAGAAACCCAAGTGTCATCTTATTCGCACGCAGATGCAAACGGCTATCAGGTTTATCACAGCGCCACCTGCTGGCCTGGTTCCGCACACAGAGAAGCCGGGAAACTAAGGCCTAGTTCATACAGCGTTTTTTGCAGGCAGAAAATTCTGCCTGGAAAAATCAGCTCCGGTTTTTTTTCCGTTGAGGCTTTTTTAGATGCGCTTTTTTGCCACGCTTTTTAGAGGCTTTTTTTTCTACCTCTTCAATAGGCAAAGGGAAAAAAATGTGAGCGTTTTGTCTGTCTCCCATTGATTTCAAATGGGAATTTTGAAGCGTAAAACGCCTCAAGATAGGTCATCCCGCTTCGTTTTCCCACAAGCGGTTTTTTCCGCTCTCGGGAAAAAAAGACCCACAAAACAAAGGAAAATTGGGGTAAGCCACCAAGGAGCCGTGGTATACGTTTATTTATTTTTTATAGAAATGTAGATTTGGGTGGGGAAAAACGGTTTTGAATAAAACATTCACATCCCTTTTTTTACAAGGATTTCTACCGTGTGAAAAGAAAAATATAGAGAATGAATGTCCATGATTTATCCATTATACATATTAGATATTTTCCATTGACATTTCTAGAATTATTTTTTTTATAAACGTCACACGTCTGATGTCAGAACCTGATGATTATACAGGGATAAGCGGTGCTACGGGAGCTGCTGATATTTTAATGGCTGAAGCCATCTGTCAAATATCGCTTTTGTAGAAAGTTACTTTTCCTGTGTCAACCACTGATTAATTGACTGACATGTACTGCTCCCTCGCTCTACTGTGCCCCAGCTGCTGCAAAACATCATATTACAAATGCAGATGCTGAAGACCTTCTTTATGGTAAAGAATTAGTGAGTTTCAGATCAACCAACCAATGACGTCCAGGAAACTCCCCCTTCGGCCATATGCACATGATGTACTTTACGTGCAGATTTGCCACACAGATTCCGTCTGCAAATCGACGGCGTAATACACTACCAGCAAAGTGATTTTAAAACAATCTACACGGCGCAGAATTTTTCCGCAAGTCATGTGACTAATTGTACCCGCAAAGTTAATTTTTTTTAAAAATGCACAAAAATCTGCAGCTTAAAATCCACACCTGTTTCCGCATTAAAATATAAAACCTGCACCTCAAAACGCATATAGAAAAGACAGCATTTAGTGAGTATTTCACCTGCAAAATTCCCTGCATTAATCAGTGTTTTGATGCGTATTTTCCAAATCAAATTTGGTAACATGTGCATGCTACGCGGCGACTTTGGCCGTGACACAGGTTGCGGAGCCAAAGATCGCTGTGCCGCCCTGGCTGCATCGCAGGTAACAATAGTCAGAGCAGCCTCATTGCCACCACGACAACAGTTGCAAGAAACCCGAAGCTGCTGGATTTTGCGCGACTGTCGTAACGCGGCAGCCGGCGAGTTGCAACGTGGCCACATTCACTATCACTGCTTGCGACCCAGGCAGGGCGACACCGCGAGCATTGGCCGCGCGACCTCTGTCTCCATGTAACCCCAGCCTAAACTTTTTGCAGAAGCGGAGATCTGTATTAAAAGGAAAAATGTAGCCCCTGCTATAAATTATAAAGAATATTCGTAGTGACCTCACCGTTTCATGGCCTGCAGATTTATAGTCAGGGCTGCGGGTGCTTTACTGCAGCTTCTCATGGGCCCACACTGATGTCATCTTCTGACATTTTACAATGACATTTTAGAAGATAACTGTGATTCCCCATTAAAGGGGTACACAGCAAGACACCGAATAAAACTCTGCCGCACAAAGGTATTTCCTAATCAAATTATAATGTCATTTGAAGTATAAAAACGTATCATGCAATTGCGCACTCGACAATTCCTTATTTTACAGTACAGATTTTCCAAACTAACGGACAACGGTCTACGGGCTGTTAGTGTGGATTCCATTTGAAAGATACTGTCTGCTGCGAATGGCAGTCTGTATTCTGCTACTGCCCCCAGCTGCACTGCCATATATTTACTGAGCCTATACTCCTGTCAGTCTGACCCTTCTTCCTGCTAACGTACATTGATTGATGACTAAAAAGTACGGGACAGATCGAAGGGAGTAATACATGACGGTAGGATAAGACTTCACAGGGGGTTTGTTTACAGCCTGTAACAGTAGAGACACATAGGTTTGCAGGGGAGCTGCATACACATATACGGCAAGTGATTTTTTGACTATTTCAAAGGTGGACAAATTCTTGGGCTCTGATTCGGACAGAATGAAAATACTGAAGAATAGAATTCTCTCAGACCGGACAAGTTTAATTAGTGTTGACTTTAAAACACTTGGTCTGCAAAGTCCTGGATATTTTGCAAGTTGCTTCAAGTTCCGTCTTATATGTATGAAATGAGATTTTACTTTTTATTTTTACAGTTCTAGCCACTATTTGTAGAGAGCAGTACATGTCAATCCCAACTTAAAATCCCACAAGCCACTTAGAGTCGTGGCAGGAAATCAAGTCTTCATGTGCACTTATTCCAGGAATTGTGTTGGAGACAAGTATTAGAACTGCTGAGAGAGCAGGGTGGTTACGCTGATATGGGCATTCATTCTTTATAGATATCGTTAATTTCAGAAATGTTGCTGTGCCAAGCCAAAGAAATATGTGTTCACTCACCAGCTAAACCTAGCACATGTCCCTAAACCTCTGTACGTGCTAAGTGGTCCCTATACAGAGGCGATAGAAAGGGAAATCATCAAAGACAAAAGGGGAAAAAAAAAAGTTCTACAAGACTCCCAATTACCTAATAGAAACACACAATGATTAAAAATTCATGGATATTAAACTTGATATAATGCCAGGGTGGATATGTGTATGTGAGTGCAAATTATAATGAAAATTTGATTTTGATGTTTTTTTTATCTTCCTTCCATAAAATAACAATGCGGGCTTGCTGCAAAAATGGGGACCGTAAAGCCACATAAAATTGAATGCATAGAACATATAGGGTTAATAATTTTGGCTAAAATAATGGCATGCAGGAATATAAATACATAATTTTTTTTTTCATTCTCCATTTGGTAATGATGTTCTGTTAGGGCATAAATGAGGTCACTCACAGGTAATGTTTTTTCACGTAGCAATGAGGGGAGATATGCATGTTCGGCTTTCTCTGGAAGGATGTGAAGGGTTGTCTGCTGTTTCCATAAATTTACTTTCAAGGTCTTTTTCTATCCTCTCTCCTTGAGAGGAAAGTGAAATCGTCAACGCCACTGGACACGGAGCTAAAATTGCACAGCGCATGTGAGAACCAAAAGGAGTCAAATTTGATCATTTAACTAATTAAATTACGTTTTATTATATAAAGCAGCAATATGTTATCGGACGTATAAAAAAATAATAGGAAAACATTCTTAAAAAATAATGTTGACCTGAATATATATAGACACATACATATACACACACGCAACATACTGCTTTGACAAATACATACATGCCACAAAAAGTTCTGCGAATAACCCCATACCCGTGATGATTAGTGCATGGGGCTGGGCACAGGTTACAATACTTCCTGAGCTCATCTGCTTAAAATTGTTTCTGCCATCTCCATTGTCCGGCGGTGCAGTGGAATAGACTTATAAATAAAAGATAACATTACAGGGTTATAATGATGACATTCTGTATTAAGTGGTTACATTTTCGGTGTTGCGCATTCGACTGTTTTGATTGCTTTGTCTTTTAAGGATCGCACTGGAATTATGTCTTAATTCCCGAGTGAATTGCAGAAGCTAAATGATCAATGGGTGTGTTGTGTATATATTTCTAGTATATGTAAAAAAGGGGGGAACAGTGTACATGACTCTTAAGAAGTAAAAATACTTTCTTTTTTTTTCATTGCAGTTTAATTTGTGCATGAAATTCATACATTTTTGATGGTTAGAGAGGGACATCTAAGGGCCCGTATATACGGCAAAGAAATGAGGATGGAGCCTGTACGGCGGCACATGGAGGTCCTATGTTTCTGTATTACAGCCGTAGAAGAAATGCTCTCTAGTACAGCACACAATGCTGCGTGCCATAAGGGCTTGTCCACACAACGAAAATGCTGCAGAAAATTTCTGCAAATGGCGACATCTCAACTGAAAAATACAGCAATTCAGTCCACTTTCCGCAGCAGGAATGGAAGTACGAAAAAATTCTGCTCAGAAATTTTTTGCATTGTGTGGATGATATTTTTTTAAATCTCACCCACTTTGCCGCTACTGTATTCCGCGTATTTTCCGTCTGCAATTCGGGACGGAAAGTACGCAGCAATTCCGCTACGTGTGGACAAGCCCTAAAACTGAATGGTAGTCCTAAAACTTATGAAAGAAATTCATCTTTAATAATCATATTCCAGATAGGAATTACGGTGGGTCTGATAAGAAACAAACAGATGTTCTAGATATTCCTTGAATTTCTGAACAATTTACTATTGAACATCTCCAATGGAGCCAATGGGGGCAACGCTACGGATACATAAACTGCAAACAACAAAAAGTACAAGAGGTTCTCAACTAAATGACGAGGTGCCTGACCTGCTGATGTTACATTAAAAAAAACATGCGAACCCCGAAGAAAAAAATAATTATCCGTACAGCGCCACTGACGTCACCCACAACTAACTGCCAAAGCCGAGAAGCAGATCTCTGTGCTTAGGACTATTTGTAAAGCAAACATGCCAGCCTGTGGGCTCTACCCAGGGGATTTGGATAATTGCAAGGGAGCTTCAAGCAGCGTTCCAGTCATAAAGTCGTTTGCAAACAATTTGAAAATTCTGTTTTGTGTTCAATCCCGTGCTGAATTCCCTAGAAGATAATAGAATAGAGAATCGCTTTTCTTTCAAAGTCTGAAGATGGAAGGAGTTCAGAGCGAGTTACAAGTGCACATCAGTAGCTAAACAAACAGGTCCTGACAACTCGCAGTTGTCCTTGCGCAGATTAATTGTTCTCTTTTGCTTTTACTCTCCCTGTTTTGTTAGCATAGAGCAGGTTTTTCCTTTTGGGCTTCCAAACTCCAAGCAAAGCCCTGGCACAGCTGTGACAAGTATTTCAATGCATTTAAGCAGAATTGTCTGGTAGTGACACCTACTGGGGAGGGGAATATTATAGCAAGCGCCGGGCACCCTAAAACCCTATAAGGTATCATCTGAGGAAGGTATCTTTTGCCAGACTAACACATACACTTTGTGCCATAAAGGAACGGTCCCTGGTACGCTATAAGCCACTGTCCCTTTATACTAAAGTGAATGTCCAGTGGTTACTTTTCATTCCACAAATATACAATTCCAGATCTGTGACACCAGCAGTTACTGATTTCTTCACTTGCTCTACAAATCAAAGACAGCTGAGCTGCTGTCAGACAACAGCTGCTTCATTCTCTCCATCTTGCACTGAAAATACAGTAGTAACAAGTCAGAGGACAGACATTCACACGTTACAACTAAACAATATCATAAACCTTCATTTTTACTTAGACACAATCACTGTCGTTTATCATTCGGTCTCCCATCTGATTTACAGATTATCGTTTGCTCTTATTTGAATCATACTACTAATCTATATACAGGAGCTTAGCAAAGGCTATATATAGAGTGGTTTCTCCACCTGTCCGTCAGTGACTTTACATCACATTTTGGTGTGGAAAATACGAACCAAACCACAGCAATACGCTGGAAATTCGCAGGTAAAAAACGCAGCGGATTGTGCGTTTTTCGGGGCGATTATTAGGTTTGATGCAGTTTCCGGCGCATTTCCATGCTGTGGGTTTCGGTTTGATTGTCCACAGCGCTAGGCAGATACAATTTGCAAGCGGAAACGCAAGATAAATTGACATGCTGCAGATTCTAAAAAGCGCACCGCAGGTCAATTTCCGTCTCCAAAAATACTGCGGCGTGTACATTTCCTGGAATATCATTGACTATGCTGGTACTGTATTGCGCTGCGGAAAAAACGCACATAATACGCATCGTGTGCCTTGAGCCTAAAGATGAAGTGCTACGTACAATATACAATAAATTCATTTGTCTAGTTAGACAGCTCCATCTAGCATGGCTACGTTTTGTGCACTTAAAAGTCATTATGCCATTCTACCACCTTCTTAGAATCCGGTTTTCTTAAAGAGAATTTTCGTTTGACTACGTATTCATAAATCAGAAGATAGAGATAAAGCCAAAGTTTATTGTCATTTTTCTCATTTGTTGCGGTAGATATTTTTGCAAAATTATACGCAGGATCGAGCGGTTACCGATCACATCTAAGTTCATAATGTGATGGATAACGGGTAGATCCTGAGCGTGAAAGACACAGGACCCGCTGACACTGAACCCTTCAGTGCCGCTGACCTCAGAGATTCAGGTCTCAGCGCTAGATACAGCTGCTCCATATACAGGATACAAAGCAGCTGTATCTCAAAAAGTAAAAGTAATTTCTAATAAAAACTAATTAAAAAGTTGCACCAAACACACAGACCTTTTTATTAAAAAAACAAACAAAACGTTTTCAAAGGTGTACATAGCCTTTAAATCTAAAAAACATCACACACAATCACTGTTTATCCCATGAAATATAGGGAAGAATACAGAGGTTGCCACTTTTTATTTTTAAAAATTTAGTTATAGGTCCCAAAATCTTTTCTAATGACATTGTAAATTATGCTTTAAAGGGTAACTAAACATTCAAACTTCCGACATGTCATAGTTTTGCGCTCAGCCGCTTCGTTTCTGTTAGTCTTTTTCCGGAAATCAATGTAGCGGTGTACCGACTCATAGACTTTCTATTAAGTCCGTTCTCCGATACATCGATTTCCAGCAGAAGCCGAACAGAAACAAAGCGGCTCAGCGCTCACAGGAGCTAGTCTGACACTCGTTTTAGCGATTGGTGGGGGTCTCGGTGCTCGAACCCCCACCACTCAAAACTTCTGACGTGTCACTATGACACGTCAGAAGTTTGTTGAACATTTAGTTACCCTTTAAGGAGTCCAGCCACAATGTTCGATAACAGAGCCTGCCTGCAAAGGTACCCCCATAGCAAAGCAAACAGTACCTCCCACAAGAAAACCAACTTGCAACAGTACCCCCATAGATAAGTTTGTGACAGTAGCATGGCCTCGGGGGGGGGTGAATCACGTCCCCCTTGAAGACCAGTGCTGCAAAACCACTAAGATACACTTACCAGAAGTTGAAAAATTAGGGTCCTGAGGTCGTGCGCACCCCACTATGTTTATTTCATATTGGAAAATGTAGTGACAGGTACTATAACTAATTATTATTACTAACGTAAAAACCCTGTTAAGTGGCTGAGCTGACCAGGGACCAGCAAGTGTTGGGGCTTGGTTGCATTTTCTACCTCTACAACCCTCATAAGTACACCACCATCAACAACACATATAAATGGGTTTTTATAATGTTTTACATGAATACCTATAAAAGCGATTAGTAATAATTTTATCTATAACAAATGATATTTCAGCAGTTCATTAAGATGTATACATGAACATATAAGATAGGGCAATTGTAAAAATTCACTGACTGATACATTTATCAGGAGATTCCTTGTAAACATCTACACTGTTCAAGATGATAAAACTGTCTCCTCTACACAAGGGCCTGCGGTGTCTCCTGGATATATTTGGGGGAGGGGGGCGGGTGAGTTTTCTATATAACATCTTGGCTCTCCCTGATCATTCACGCTTCTTAATTCAATAAGGTGAGAAGGAGCATAATCTGATCATATTTGTTTTGCATCACTGCGAAAACAGAAAATGAGGGGCTTCAGAGCCGCACCAATTTACTTCATCCGACCTTGATTAAAAGAAAATTAATTGCCACATCTTGCAGGAATATCTCAGGCAGCAGCCAATGGCTCTTTAGAATACTTCAAAAAATGAGAAGAGAGGAGAGGAGAGCCAGGCTTTGCCCTTTTATCGTTTCAAAACTAACTCACTGGAAAATGAGTCTGACCGTAACAAAACGAAAAAATCCACCTGATAAGGCAAAGACGAAAAATGCAGGAGCATTCGACATTGGTAATCTGCTCCGTTCATCGCGAACAAGGCGGCGAGACACAGTCGCCTGCTCACACATCTGCTTACTTCTTTAGATAGAAATTGTGGGTTCCTACGGAGAAAATAAATTAGCGGACGATCTACTACTGGCCTTAAAGGCCTCAAATTGTTCTCATAAACATGCCACCGTTTAATGGAAGAATCCTGCTAAAAAGTAGGAATGATTAAGGAACATCCAGTAGTAAGAAGACATTTACCAGTTCTTAAATTACGGTCTACATTTGCTTTTTTTAAATACACTGAAGGTCAAGTCATATTTGCTTTCATTACGCTCTTCTCTATTTATTTAAGGCATGTTATCACAAAAAAACATTAGCGGGATGTGGAGGATCTTCTGTTTAACCCATCCAAAGCCAAAAAGGGCCAAGGATTTTCTGGATTCCCTGTGGCACTGAAAAATATATCATATAGGATGATCTAAAGATTAAACTGGTTTACCAAAGTGGTAGAGGGACCTACTCTTAAAGTCCTCTTACACTGCCCGCTCGTTTGCTCCTTTCACAAGGTGGAGACGAGCGCTCCTTACTCCGATCGCTGGTCCCCATACATTATGTTGGCAGCGCGTCTCCCTATTTACACACCAAGATGGGCTGCCGACAAGGATAATATGTTACACTTTTAAAACGAGTGTTTGCTCGTTCATCTGCTGATCGCTGCCCTGTTTACACAGGGCAATTATCGGGAACGAGCGTTCTTTGTCCGATAATTGGCCAGTGTAAAAGAGCCTTTAGTTGTCCACTGAGCAGGAACTAGTGTGCTCATTGAGGCACACTGTGCCTCATACCTCCGTGATGTTACAACTTGACTGGACAAATTCCAGGAGCCAGGTAGTCAATGCTCCTAGATATTCCCTGCTGGTGCCTATAGGCCCTTTTACACCGGCCGATAATCGGCCGCTGCAGCAAGCGACGATCAACGAGACATTGTTGATGGGTGCTCGCTTGCTCCTATCACACGGAGCTATGGATGGGGACGTGTGGTTGTTACACCAATCGCTCGTCCCCGAACATTATCATGGTGGCAGCGCGTCTCCCCGTTTACACACAAGATGTGCTGCCGACAACAATAATATTTTTACTTTTTTAAAACGATACGACCAGCAGATGATCGAGCGTTTGCGTGTTCATCTGCTGATCACTGCCCTCTTTGGAATTATCGGCAACGAGCGTTCTATGAACACTCGTCTGCCCGCTAATCGCCCAGTGTAAATCCCTACATTCCAGATTGTTTGCTATTGAAGTTCTTATTGATTGCCAACTAAAAACAAAAAAACAGCTCAGAGTTTATATAATAAATTTGTTGTGAATTGTGGAAACATTTTCTTTTTGTGACTTAAAAGATTCAACTCTACAACCACCGATAAAGTCCTACAAATGGCTGCCCCCCCCCCCCCCCCCCAGCTATTAAAGGATTGTTACAGACAGAATGGAATCAGAAGAAAATGTTATGTCTCCAAATCACCGGATCAGATGCAGATTACATGTCCTGAACATGTGGAAAGTGATATTACTCCATGCTATCTGTCATCATAGTTTCTGTTTTTTATTAAACGTAGCAAAATTACAATAAAGTGGAAGGCTCTTTCTGGTTCACATTTGTTCTGCATGTTATAGATTTACAATTCTATACTCTCAAAAGTCGCAATTCATCGTTTTACCTATTTTTCTCTACATAACATGGTATGTATTTTGACAGATTTCTGCTCTTATACAAAGGTAAGACAGCTTGAAGGATGCAACAAAGAGTAAATGGAAAACAGGTCATTTTACCACACCAAATTTCCTAATGATTTATGAAATCATGCAAAAAACACTGAAATATCATAACAAAAGTGTAAATGGCATATACAAGTCTGAGATCATCATGTACTGACTACCAGCTGGACAAGCAGAGCTGCAGTGTAAAGCAAGATGAGAAGAGCAGCAGCCTGAGCCTATGGTAAGGTTTCAGCTGGATATAATACTACCTCAAATTTCTGAAAGACAATAAAAGTAATCTTAAAAGTAGCTTACTATTATATATATATATATAGTCAAAATAAGGGATGCACAGCCTTTATTGGCCCGAGCGCCACCTTGTCAGATTCTACTGCTCCTAATAACACTTGAATTGGTAATTCCACCTGGGACATTTATGGCATATCAACAGAAAATGCCAAAAATGTTTGACAGGTGGGGGTTCCACTCTTGGGATTCCAATCTATCAGGAAAATAAAGTAACCGATGAGAGTTTGCGCAAATCCCATAAACTCGAATGGAGATAACAGCATGAACGCACTTCCCCCTCTCCAACTCATCTCCTCCTATCTGGAGTGCCTAACAACAGGGAATCAGAGGATATGAAATAAATGTCTCAGATAAGAATATCCCTTTAAAAAAATGACTAAGTAAAACTGATGCAATGCATTATGTCCAGTGCAGGGCCTGAGGGGCAGAGCATGACACAGGATTTAAAGAACACCAAAGAGAGAATATCAGTCTTGTACTGCCCCGTCAGGCCTGAACTAGGCATAACACAGCAACAGTTTTGCCTGGATTGCTCCTTTAAGTTGCTTGAACTAGAACTTGTATAGCCATGATGTGTGTGTCCTGGTTGGGAGCCGCACAGGACAGCATCGCCGGCCACATGTAGTTTCCGGGTCTCATGCCATTTTGGACAACCTTTTCTTAGAATGAAGCCATTCTGTTGATCAACTCATCGTCCTAGCGTCCCTAATGCCCGGCGATCAGCTGTTATCAGGGGAAGCTCCATGTGTCCCAATTACTTCCCCTAAAGTGGCTGCTGCAGTATGGAAAATATAGTATTGCATGGCACCCTTATAGTTAGAATAAGTGTATTTTAGTTTTAAAGCTTCTGACTACTATTTTCTCTAAGGCAGATATTTAACTTGAATCAACACTTTCAGAAACTGAGAAGCAGCCATTAAGCAGTGAGATGTAAATGTATTTTCCACACTAAAATGCTGTTTTTGCTACATATAAATTAAAAAATGGCTCAAAATAACAGTTTCCACATCAAAATCTGTCCAAAAAACTTTGTGAACTGACACTAAGGGCTTATTCAGACGAACGGAATATACGTCCGTGCAACGCGCGTGATTTTCACGCGCATCGCACGTACCTATATTAGTCTATGGGGCCGTGCAGACATGAGCGTGATTTTTACGCCGCGTGAGTCCGCGGCAAAAAAGTCACGACAGGTCCGTTCTTTCGGCGTTTTTTGCGCATCACGCACCCATTGAAGTCAATGGGTGCGTGAAAATCACGCATGCCACACGGAAGCACTTCCGTGGGACAAGCGTGATTCGCGCAACAGCAGTCAAAAGGATGAATGAAAACAGAAAAGCACCACGTGCTTTTCTGTTTACAAACATCCAAATGGAGTGTCATAATGATGGTGGCTGCGCGGAAAGCACGCAGCCGCGCATCATATGATGCTGCCACACGGACCTGTCAAGTGGCTTTTGCGCAGGCAAAACGCTGCGTTTTTTGCGTGCGCAAAAGGCACACGCTCGTGTGAATCCAGCCTGAATGTGAAGATCAGACCCTTAGAGCGTTTATAATAGGGCTACAAGGCAGAATGATTTTGCTGGGGCAATGCAGTCGTCAACAATTTCTGCACCTTGAGCTCATTGACAGCATGAGCTTTTAGGGTTTTTTAAATGCAAATTTTATTTAATATTTTGCCAAGTGAAATCACAAGGTAAGAAGGGGATATGGAAGCAAAGAAAAATAGAGGAAAGAGGAAGAGCTGGCTAATAGTTGATGAAGATAACTAAAAAAGGATCTGTCACAATTACGTAGCCCTTTTTTTTTTTTTTTTTACTTAATAAAAACATATTATTGGTATCACAGCATTTGTAACGACTCGCACCATAAAATGAATATCCTACAAAAAAACAACTAAAAGTCAATGCCAGAATTCTGGTTCTTAAGGATAAAATGAATTACATCACTAGGATATTCAAATGCACTTAATGCACCCAAGTCATGCGCCAACTATATTTACTTGAGCATGAATTCAAAATATACTATAAAAAATAAAAATAATGTCATTTTCGGGAGGGCCTTTCAAATTTTAATGTGACTGTTAGGGCTTTAAAATAACTATGCAATCATGCCAATCATATAAAATACATATAAAACATATAATACATATAAAAACATAAAAAAACGGCTTCATCGGGGACTGGAATCATTAGACATGTACCGAAAGATCCCAGTCCCCTGATGCTGCAGGATTCCATCATGTAGCAACTGGATGCAAAGAGAGATAGAAATGAGCCAATAGGTGTAGAAATCCAACAATTATGGTGAATCCCAAGTCATCCGTGTTGTTATCGCTACATTATTAAATCCTAATAATAGAAAGAGAGACTACAGGCAGTGTTACAATCTGACAAACTTGACCCTGAGAACCAAACCCTAAAACTCTCGCTTTACTTACAGAAAACGTAATATCTTTTTCAAAACTAGAAATTCTTTATTTAGTCCACACTTTCCTTCTATTGATAGGTAATTCCTTGTTTTTAACTCTGGTAAGAATTCTGGGAGTTTGGAGCGTGGTTTTCGGACCCAGCAGGGGGTCTGAACAAATTCAGCGGCTTTATGACAATTTTGAGTCCAAGCAGTCTTAATATTCTGAGGTTTGTGTGTTACGTGTAGGTAAGATGTTTGGATAATGAAATCCTCTCTCATCCTCCCGTACCTGTCTTTCACTGAAAACACAGCGAACAGACGCCAAGTGGGACAAGAACAGAAATGAGTACTCCCAGTTGTGAAATATTTATGACATTGTGACACCAGTGAGTGTAAAAGGAATGAACGTTGGATAATCTCACAGCAGCAGAAAATATCTCCAATGAAACTTATTGAGTTTCAACTGCTGTCAGATATTGTCAGAAATGTTTTCACTTTAATAGCAGTGAATACAATGAGTCCCCATCCAGGACACCCGCTTTCCTCTTATCATAGGGATAGAGTCGTTACTTGAAGTGATACAGACAGGCACTTGCCATATTTTAGCGAGGATATTTAAGTGAAGATATAACATTAACTTGAAGAAACCCCTAAGATATTAACCAATCTTATTTCCTCTCTCACGAGAGAACTCTTCTTTATAATAACTTTCTTAAGTGGTAGCTTTTGCCTTGCCATTAGAGGGGTTGTCTCATCACAAACAACCCCTTTTGCTGTGGGTTGGATCCTAAAACCGCAGGCGAACATCTGATTTTTCAAGGGGAAGCCGTATCAGGGGTGATCTTGTATTACGTGGTGGCCATTCAAATGCATGTATTACATAGAAAACTCGAATCCACCAAAGCTGGTTTTAAGAGTGGCCATCCGTTTTTTTAAGGGGGTCCCTTCTCTATGATGTCCATATGTCTTCATGAGAAAACTACTTTCAAAGCAACTACACTACATCTCAAAGTTTTCCAACTGGTTCAGGTACATATTGTTCTTCATATGAGGCACGTGCTGATTTTATATTTACAAGTCCATATAAGATGCCAGTGTCCCCATTACAGCAGCTCAGACTTATCATAGGGACACTGAGCACAATCGCAACCAATCCAAAAACTATTTTTATTAATCTAGCACACGTCCTCCATTTAAAGTTCATCTCCAAGATCCCTCCTTCGGCCCCATGCACACGACCGTAGTTTTCATCCGTAATTACGGATGAAATTGTGGACCCATTCATTTCTATAAGCCACGGACATCTTTCTGTATACCGTATATATCGGCGTACAAGACGACTTTTTACACCCTTAAAAAAATGTCAAAAGTGTGGGGTCGTCTTATATGCCGGATATTGTCTTGTACACAGGTTGTTTCTTATCTTGTGAGCCTGCAGTCCGGTACACAGGCTCCCGGGATGCACGGAATCCGCCACGGATCTGAGGGAAGCCGGTATTAGCCGCCAGGGAACATCTCTGTAAGCCTCCGTAGATCTCCCTTTCCTCTCATTCCCTGCCTCTTAGATCTCGCGCGATGAAGCAGCCTATCTGCGCATGCGCGAGTTCAAAGAGACAGAGAGTCCTGGGTCCTGCCGCCGATGTCCATAGTGAAGCGCTCCTGCACGAAATGGTGAGTATATCTTAAATTCTATATTTTAAGGGTAAAAGTTGGGGGTCGTCTTATACGCCCAGTCGTCTTATACGCCGACATATACGGTAATTTACTGATAGGTGTCCAGGCCGTAGAAATGATTCCACAAAATATAGAACCTGTCCTATTCTTGAGCGCAATTGCGGCACGGACACACCTATAGTAGTCTATGGGCACTTCCGCAATTGCGGAAGGCTACGGATGTGTATTCGTATTTGCGGACAGTAAAAGCCTTACAGTCGTGTGAATGAGGCCTATTCAGGATCATTTGTAGACAGGTATTTGTCCGCAAATACTCCCATTATCTCTGGAGCTGGAGTAAAGCTATAAAAAAAAACAATCCACCTAGGCCGCAGTATTGTTTTCAACAGCAAAACAAAATCTTCCTGTATCTCATGCGGAGTAAAATCATATTTTCTGTACTGACAGTATGACCATGCTCTTCAAGATACAACTATTTTACAGCTATTTCCAAGTATGTACAAACCCAGCCAACTGGTAATGTAATCATACATGTTAGTCAATTACAGATATTAACAACATAGTAAAAACCACAATACTTTGAGCCATTAAGCATTTTAAAAGTGAATTTGAGATGCATAAATAAATATTAATAATGTTCTAAATTGACAGTAATTCATAAGGTCCTAGTTTATCTCCTAAGGTGTTAATTACTCATTTCTTAAGGCCTCTGATACAGAACTCGTAAGTGCTAAATCGGAACACAAAATGATCAAGCGGCAGGAACGGTTTTTGCATTTCTTTGTGGTTAGGGGTTATGCCCTGGAATATGATGTGCACCATAACTAGCATGTTCCCGTTATAACAGAACTGGTCTTATCTCTTTGTGTAAACAAAACATTACAAGTCTTACATAAAAAAATAATCCTGATTTTATCATAAAAAAATTTAAAAAAATAAAATAAAAAATTATATATATATATATATATATATATAAATATACACATAGACATACATACACACATATATTACACACACACACATATATACACACATATATTACACAAACACACATATATATACACACACACACACTGTTTGCAAAAAGTGTCCAAAGTCCGTAGTGTAATAAAAAATATTGTAGGGTCATTTGACGATTTTTTTAGGGATGTGCCGGGATACCATACTAAACGCAGATTCCCATCCCATTTAAAGCCCAGTCCAGCGAGGATATAGTATCGTGACAGCTTGAGACATATGATTGGATAATACACACTTCTCATATATAATGACCCATGTTACCCCAGTCCTTCATGTAAAATTGCTAATGCACATCAATTTCCTCAATGACACTCTCCTTGGCTTCATAACATCACTTTCTTTGTTGAAATGTTTCAAAAGGGAGGGGAGCTGCAGTAATTTTTCCAATCAATATTTTTACATGGCACCACTTAAGTAATGCGTGCGCAGTTTTTTTCATATATAGGGGGCTGACATGAGAACTTTACTTCTAGACAAAGAAAGTCATTGAAACATTATTACAATGTCACTGAACCAAACAGTCATTTTATTGCTAAAGTAACCAAAAAGTTGATCAAGAAGCAAGTGAATAATTGGGAAGAAAATATCTACGAGATAATCCACTCAAAAGGTAATGCCTTTATGCCGTAGTCAACAATAAACATATTGGGGCGCACAAATAAGAAATGTCACTTTGACACCAGTTTTGCGGATATTATCAGACATGCACCATATTTACAGATATGCTGCATGGATGTACATGAATTTGGAAGGTGTACTACGTACATTGCCGTAAATTTACCAAAAATCATTAAAGCATTAGATCAATTAGTATTACATTTGTGAACTTTTCCTTCATACAGTCCAGGATGAGCGAGTCACCAAGTATAATTAAAGGGGTATTCCCATTATAAGAAGTGATGGCATATCGCTAGTTTCCTGTGTTGGACAGAAGCCTCACTGTGCAGGAAAAAAGCTAAAGGGGCTTCTTACCATTTGTTCATGGGATCGGCGGAGAGAGGACACGCTTTAAATCACTTGTGAAATGACTGTATTTTTCAGACTATAAGATGTACTTTATAGCAAGACAAAGTTTATTGCTAAAAAAAAAGTTGTGCAAAGTCTGAGTAAGGGGGAACGGCTCAAACAGACAACCAATGCCTGCTTCATGAGTGCTCTGCCAGTCATAGGGAGACCTGTGTGGTTGTTTAATCACGGGTGCACAGTCTTCTCTGTCCGTCTTCATAGATCTCTAAGATTAGTGCAGGAAAAGAAGAGGTAAATAAAGAGGAGAAGAATATAATGTCCAGCTGCCTGTCAGGGAGAAGGAAGGCCTGGGCACATGAGTAACCCAAACCCCTCCGCCACCCAACCAGGGGAGCAAGCATTAAAACCTCTACTGCCCTAGACCACATGGGAAGCAGTAATTCCCCCCTTAACTGCCCTAAGCGTAGTCGACTGTGCTATTGATTCCGCAAAAAAACGGAAACCCTTACGGAACGGAGACAAACGGAAACCATTAGCAACGGAAGTATTACCATTGAAATCAATAGTAATGCAAACGGAAGCTATGGTTTCCGTTTATCGCTTCCCCTGACGGAAAGGTCTGACAGAACCCATCAATGGAAGTCAAACGCTGATGTGAACAGCAACTTGGCGAGGGGGTGGAAGCCCATGAATGTTACACTCATCTGTAGCAGCACACTTAAAAGGGACTTTTTCGGTTTCAGCAAATATATATATATATATTTATTTTTGTATAATTAAAAGTTAGACCATTTTCTAATATCATTTCTGTATTAATTCCTCACGATTTTCAAGAACTCTACATGTTGTTACGGAGTAGAAATCTTAATTGCTTACTTCCAGTGAATAAAATCCTGTGCATGGTGATGTGATGTACACTCAGGTCGTGCGATCATTAGAAGCCAGCGCTGATACACATACTGTAACTGTAACAAACCGATCAGCTGTGTGTCCATCACGACCATGGATAGAATTTTATTCATTGGAAGTAAACAAATGAATGTGGATACCGAATGACAACAAGCAGAGATCTCAAAAAACATGGAGTTAATACAGAAAGTACATTGGAAAATTGTATAACTTTTAATTATACAAAAAAAAAATAACACTAGCACATGTGAAAACGGTCCGCCTGTCGGACGCATTTCCCGGCCCGTCCACGGTACAGGTGAACAGGACTCCTGCCATCACAGACATTTTAGGACGCTAGGAGTCTCTGCTTCCCCCGCGGAGCTGCTGTTCCATGCTGTATTATTTTGTGTAGCACGAAACAGCAGTTCCGTAAGGTGGCACGGACTCCTAGCATCATAAAATGTCTGTGATGGCAGGAGTCCCGTTCATCTGTACCGCGGTCGGTTCGGGAAATGCGGCCGACACTCGGACCGTTTCTCACAGCATTAACTCGGTCGTTTGCAAGAGGTGTAAATTTGCGGAAACCGGACACCACCTTTAAAATTAGGACATAAGTTACTGAGCGCTGAAATCAGGGTCACTCCTCAGTCGGGGCAACATAATGAAGGTGACAAGTTCTCTTTAAATAATGTAACGCAGAAGTCCATTTTTGGTTAAAACTTATTTAACTACAATAGCTAAAGGGTTGACATTTGTTACATGAAATAACAGATATTCCTCTACAAAAGAAAGGATGCTTTTATTTTAAGGTGAAAATCTGAAAGATATTAACATAGTTTGCGAATGAATGAATAAATGATATGTAAAAACATTGTTTAGGCAGGTATTACCCAGCAATGTCTTCATGATTCACATCTAGACAGTTTTAAAGTTTAGGACTTCGGGGAGAAGTGCCCGGGGTGATGTTAAATATTATCATAGTATAATAGTAAAAGATCTCATATTATTCCCTGGAACAAAAGGACCAGAATGGATTTCAATTTAAAAAAAAATAAATAAATTATGTTTTTATCTACACTTGGTCCAAACTCAAATTTCAAAGCAGATTAGCCAGCCTGGATATTATCACAGGACCATAATAAATGAGCAGCACATGTGACAAGAATGTATTATATGAAATATCATATACCCTGCTGTATATTGTAAAGGTACTGTATGAACTCAGGGAGTCTGATTTATAGTACAGAGAAGTTACTGGACAATCGCTATTATACTGCGCAATTTGTTGTTACGAACACGAAAAGGGACAGAATATAGGAGGGGCAAAATGGGCAACTAACCTATGGCCTTAATCTAAAGACACCCAAGTATTCCGGATTTTTGGGCTTGTTTTAGCATTGCTTCCACTTATTCCTCCCTCCTCCTCCCACACAGTATTTTGCCCTGTGGTTAGTAAAGGACCTTATAAAATATATAGTGTGTTTTAAACTGTCCCTAAGGCCTTATGCACACGACCGTAAGGGTTTTTACTGTCCGTAAATACGGATGCACTTTCGTAGCCGTCCGCAATTGCGGAAGCGCCCATAGATTTCTACAGGCGAGTCCGTGCTGCAATTGCGGACAAGAATAGGCCATATTCAATATTTTGTGGATCATTTCTACGGTTTGGACACACATCCGGAAATAGAGAAAGGTGTCCGTGGTCTATAATTAAATTTCATCCGCAATTACCTGATCCATACGGAATTACGGGTGAAAACTACGGTGATGTGCATGGGGCCTAATGGTTTTATCAGTTTCTCAGACAAAACCATTAGACTACATTAGAGAGGACCTGCACGCCTAGTCGGGTGGCCCAAAAAAAGGATCACTATATGGCAGTTGGCTAAGAGGGATCACATAGCAGGTTCACGAGAATATGGTGGATGGGCCCCTGTGATTCGTCTCAGCTAAATTTATAGCAACACATAAAATGTACTTTTTTTTCTGCTGCCGGAGTTCGGGGATCATTCAGTAGCACTATCTGGCTTTTTTCTATTAAACAGAATCGGAACTGCCTGCGGAGGCTACCGCCTATGGAACAGCATAAGACCCTTTTACAGTGGAAACCCCCTAATTTAGAAGAAATATGTTTTCTGCTGGTTGATTCATTAAAATGTTCAGTGTGTAGCGAAGTCACTTTATCTTACAATATTGGGAAAACTACAGGAGGAGAGTATGTTTTCTGCACGGTGAGTTACTTTTAGGCGGAGTTCACACGAGACGGATACGCTGCGTTAAAGCACGCAGCGTATCAGTCCTTTGCGCCAAAGGGAATTACGGGTGGAAAACAGCACCAGACTGTGGTGCAGTTTTTTGGCCGCAACGTCCGCTGCGGAAAACCACAGCACCAGTCGGCCTTCTAGCAGGCCGGCCTCCAGGGATGACATTACATGCCAGGAGACGGCTGCAGCCTGTGATTGGCTGCAGCAGCGGTCACCTGGGATTTAGCGTTATCCCAAGAGGCCAGCCTTCTGACGTCACCCAGGCCAGCCTATTTTTTGCGGGATTGAGCTCCCCATTAAATTCAATGGGGAATTCCCACAACAAATAAGCAGCGTTTATGCAAATACAATTGACATGCTACGGAATTAAATGCACCGCAGGTCAATTTCTAAACAGCTTTTCCGCTCAGTATTTACGCAGCGTGTGGGTGACATTTGTTCTATCTCATCCACTTTGCTGCTACTGTTTTCTGCTGAGTTTTTTTCCGGACTAAAAATTCTGCAACGTGTGGACAAGCCCTCAGGTTAAAGTTTCATGTACTATCCAGGGTTTTGGGTAACAACTAAAGCATTTACAACTGTATGCAAAAAAAGGTTTGCAGGATAAAATTATAACGAATTATTGTGGTGTATTTGCCATTAAACATAGTGTTTCAACAGTAATTAGTGACAGTCCTGGGGGGAAAAAAAAAGCAGTTAAAGAGACAAAGCTTACAGTAAGCAAAATGGCCTTTTTATTGTTCCCTGCAGACTATTTAGTGTATGGATGGACCAAAATCTTCCTATAATTTCGTTTTTTGAATTATGAAGTTTGGGTTCAAAAATACGCTTAGTTTCCCTTTTTCTAACAAATGTGTAATTTGAGCTTTTAATATTCAATATTAATAGCCGAGCGCTGCTGGAGTGCAATAGGGCACATTTTCCAGTATATATTGTGACCTGAAATCTGCAATTCTAAATGAACCACCAACAGATGCAAAAGTTACCTAATAATTATAAAAAAAAGTTTAATGGTGAATTTGTAGAAGAATGAACTGAGAAATACACAGACAACACTTGTTTTCAGACTCCAACAGCTGAACAACTCTATAAGCCGATGATGCATTCAGCACTTGGCAAGCCTAGATATGTCTGGCCAGGCAAAATTTTGGGCCGACACTTTCTGGGGTGAATCAGTATTAATATAATCCAGCCGACCAATATAGACAAGACAAGTATGTGCAAAATGCTTAAATAGTAATTTTTTTCATTGGTTGATTCTTCGGAGTTAGTTTAAGGGGTTGTCTGACTTTAACTTATAACCTGTCCATAGCATCCTTCACTCTCTACATGCGAGTAATAAATATTGGATTTTACGGCGCTGGATTTCTCTTTTGTATAGAAGTGTGTGTCCCTGCATTTCAGAGACATCAAATAATCCAGTTAACCATCCATGGGGATTTTGATCCTGGTCTTTGATTTGCCACGCCACTGTTGCAGATTCACCCTATGGGACTGGCGGAGACAACGGAGTACAGCACTCGGCTATCACTGTCAGACCCGTAAAGAATGTATGGAGTGGCAATGCACATGCGTGAAAGCTGCTCCATTAAAACAGGTTCTCATGATCGGTGGGGGTCCCAGAGGTGGTACCCTCATCAATAAATCAAGTCTTATCAAGTCTAGAGTCAGCGCAGCGTCTAGCAGGACATTTTCGAGCGCTTCATGCTTCCCTCTGCGGACAAGCTTTATGGAGAGGCTGATTTCATTTTCCAGCAGGACTTGGCACCTGCCCACACTGCCAAAAGTGCCAATACCTGGTGTAATAACCACAGTATCACTGCGCCTGATTGGCCAGCAAACTCGCCTGACCTAAACCCCATAGAGAATCTATGGGGTATTGTCAAGAGGAAGATGAGACACCGGACCCAACAATGTAGACGAGCTGAAGGCCGCTATCCAAGCAACCTGGGCTCCATAAACACCTCAGCAGAGCCACAGGCTGATCGCCTCCATGCCACGCCGCATTGATAACACCTCAGCAGAGCCACAGGCTGATCCCCTCCATGCCACGCTGCATTGATAACACCTCAGCAGAGCCACAGGCTGATCCCCTCCATGCCGCATTGATAACACCTCAGCAGAGCCACAGGCTGATCCCCTCCATGCCACGCCGCATTGATAACACGTCAGCAGAGCCACAGGCTGATCCCTTCCATGCCACGTTGTATTGATAACACCTCAGCAGAGCCACAGGCTGATCCCCTCCATGCCACGCCGCATTAATAACACCTCAGGAGAGCCACAGGCTGATCCCCTCCATGCCACGGCACATTGATAACACCTCAGCAGAGCCACAGGCTGATCCCCTCCATGCCACGCCGCATTGATAACACCTCAGCAGAGCCACAGGCTGATCCCCTCCATGCCGCATTGATAACACCTCAGCAGAGCCACAGGCTGATCCCCTCCATGCCACGCCGCATTGATAACACCTCAGGAGAGCCACAGGCTGATCCCCTCCATGCCACGGCGCATTGATAACACCACAGCAGAGCCACAGGCTGATCCCCTCCATGCCACGCCGCATTGATAACACCTCAGCAGAGCCACAGGCTGATCCCCTCCATGCCACGCCGCATTGATAACACCTCAGCAGAGCCACAGGCTGATCCACCTCCATGCCACGGCGCATTGATAACACCTCAGCAGAGCCACAGGCTGATCCCCTCCATGCCACGGCGCATTGATAACACCTCAGCAGAGCCACAGGCTGATCCCCTCCATGCCACGCCGCATTGATAACACCTCAGGAGAGCCACAGGCTGATCCCCTCCATGCCACGGCGCATTGATAACACCTCAGCAGAGCCACAGGCTGATCCCCTCCATGCCACGCCGCATTGATAACACCTCAGCAGAGCCAGAGGCTGATCCCCTCCATGCCACGCCGCATTGATAACACCTCAGCAGAGCCGCAGGCTGATCCACCTCCATGCCACGGCGCATTGATAACACCTCAGCAGAGCCACAGGCTGATCCCCTCCATGCCACGGCGCATTGATAACACCTCAGCAGAGCCACAGGCTGATCCCCTCCATGCCACGCCGCATTGATAACACCTCAGGAGAGCCACAGGCTGATCCCCTCCATGCCACGGCGCATTGATAACACCTCAGCAGAGCCACAGGCTGATCCCCTCCATGCCACGCCGCATTGATAACACCTCAGCAGAGCCACAGGCTGATCCCCTCCATGCCACGCCGCATTGATAACACCTCAGCAGAGCCGCAGGCTGATCCACCTCCATGCCACGGCGCATTGATAACACCTCAGCAGAGCCACAGGCTGATCCCCTCCATGCCACGGCGCATTGATAACACCTCAGCAGAGCCACAGGCTGATCACCTCCATGCCACGCCGCATTGATAACACCTCAGCAGAGCCACAGGCTGATCCACCTCCATGCCACGGCGCATTGATAACACCTCAGCAGAGCCACAGGCTGATCCCCTCCATGCCACGGCGCATTGATAACACCTCAGCAGAGCCACAGGCTGATCACCTCCATGCCACGCCGCATTGATAACACCTCAGCAATGCCACAGTGTGTAATGAATCTATATAATAAAGGAGTTTCACTTTTTGAATTGAATTACTGAAATAAATTAAACTTTCTGATATTCTAATTCATGGAGAAGGACTACTACATACATACATATATATATATATATATACACACATACATACACACACACACACACACACACACACACACACACACACACCACCCCACATACTTATATACATACATACAGTGAAACCTCTTCAACCCAAACCTACAGAGAAAAATGGTTGTTTTCTCAAAGAAGCGTGCCAGTAGACATAAGGGAAATTTAACATTTTTGTAGATCAGGGATGCAAAACCTGCCACAGATTGGCATGTGAATTCGTTTCATTGTAAGTCAATGGAGCTAATCCTCAATTTTCAAACGAGTAATCTGTGGAAATAATGAACATGCTGTGATATCTAAAACCTGTGGCATGTAAATAATTCCGCGCAGCCTTTTATGCCGGGGGAATGCTGGCCGATTCGGTCAGGATATAGGTGAGGAATTCACACCTTAATCCTGAAAAAATCCGCAATGTGCGCACATGGGCTAAAGAAGGCCAACTCAAGTTCAGACAAAAGCAAATTCAGATATTTAGACTAAGTAACATTGCCAATGTTTTCAGCTGTAAAAAGTAAGATAAACAGAATATACCTCCAGCTAAATAAATCTCCTACCGTCTACAATATTACATATTATCCAAATGAGTGCCAAGTTGACAAGGCCACGCTATTCAAATGTCCTGACTGCAGACCCTTCCACATTTTACTATATAATTTGCCCACCAAAACTGTGAGTTCAGCGTCTAAGATCTCGCTCCTTAAGATGACACGGTCTAGTTTTTATTTGCTTGTTGAAACTGTTCAGTTTTAGGACAGCGGGGGGAGGTCACACCTGTTGTTGGAACTTGATAGAAGGCTTATTTATAAACTTTCAGAGCTTGGGATTCTTGTAGAGCTGGATTGCGCTGACGTCCGGAGGGGAAGGTCACTGAAATGCTTGTTTATAAAAGCAGCAGCAGCAACTGGAAAATCCATAAAACTCTGAAATGATGAAATTAACAAGCTATCTGATCAGGCAATTCAGGCCCCGTATGTGCTCCCAGACAAGCCGGTCAGGTTCAAGGAGAATGCTGTAGATAGGACAGAAACTGGGCTTTTGGAACAGAGAGCTTTTTCCATTAATCGATCAATCAACCAAAAAAAAAAAAACGTTAAATATGTCACGCTTCTGGGTGTCTGAACGCACCCTTTGTTGTTATTGTGTTCAGGAGAGTGAAAAAAAAAATCAAGTCCATAGATCACAAAGAGGAAACAAGGGCAGAGCTTCCTCCTGAACAATTTTCAGTTTAATGTTGAGCTCTGTAATTAGGTCACTGTGCAAAACTTTTTGAAAATGTGAGAAAGGGAACACTACAAAAATGTGATCGTAGGACAATAAAAAGAAATATGCTTCTCTGGTTCAATTAGCAGTTGGGGAGAAGGACTGAGGCAGACTATGAATGTGCTGTATATTTTGGTTAAATCCCAAAGTTGAGGTCAGGAAAGCTTCATTTTCACTCGGTGACTGATAGATGAACAGGTGTTTCGAGGGTGTACAAGTGTCAAGTGAACAAGCTGCTTAGAAATGTACAATTTGCAAAGGCTCTTCATAATGCTGACCGACCCTTCTCAGCTGACAGGATTTTTACCCCTTCCACACCAAATTTAGTCTGCACGCGTCTGTGCTTCGCTAGGTGAACTGCAGTCAGGTTTATACAATGGCAATAACGACAGCAGCTACTGTAAGTCCACCATAACGTCTCTCGTTCCTCAAAGTACTAAAAAAAAGTCTTCCTGCCCCCTTTTTGATATTTGGATTTCGGATTATATATTCACTGCATATAGTTATATTTTTCTACCTAAATCAGTTTTGGACATAGTTATTAAGGTTGAATGAAAGAGACATGTTCATCCAGTCTACCCCATTATCATGCCACGTGGATCCAAAGGAAAGCAAAACTATCCACAGTTTTCTTCATCTTACAGAAAACAAATTCCTTCCCAACTCTAAATATGAACATCAGTATAAAGCCCGGCATCAAGGAGCCATATCCAGTAATCTACAGGGTGGGCCATTTATATGGATACACCTAAATAAAATGGGAATGGTTGGTGATATTAACTTCCTGTTTGTGGCACATTAGTATATGGGAGGGGGAAAGCTGGGTGTTGACCATGGCAGCCATTTTGAAGTCAGCAATTTATTGTGTGTCAAGTACAAGAAAAGAGAGATGTCACACCAGTACCCATGTACCTGTACGAGGTACCAGTTCAGAGACCCCCAAACCAGACTGCATCCTGGACTACAATAGGTACATGGCAGATCAAGTCCTGAAGCCCTACAGCGCCATGCGGTGTGGTATAAGAAGCTGGCCGTGCACATCATACAGATGGCATTGTACAATGCGTACGTGCTACGTCGATGTACAGGCCAGAGGGGAACTTTCCATTTCAAGAGGTGGTTATCAAGAACCTAATTTTTAGGGACCAGGAAGAGGGGGCACCCAGTACTTCTGGAAGCGGGGCCACACGCATCGTACCAGGGCAACACTTTCCAGGAGACATTCCCCAAACTGGCAAGAAGGGAAAAAGTCAAAAGAGGTGCAAAGTCTGCTATAAGAGAGGGATAAGGAAGGACACAATATATCAATGTGACACGTGTCCCAAAAAACCAGGGCTCTATATCAAAGTGTTTTAAAACTTATCATACATCCCTTGGATTTCTACCCTGATGCACTCCGCACATTTTACCCCTCCTCATCTTTCCCTTCTGAGCCCTGCTGTGTGCCCAGGCAGCTGATAACAGCCACTTGTAGGGTATTGCCCTACCCAGGAGAACCCATATTACAGTTTATGGGGTGTATATCTCTGGTGGCACATGCTGGGCACTGAAATGGCATAGATATATAGGAAATTGCAAATCTCACACTACATCATCTGTTGCGCATTACCTTTAAGACAATACCTGTGGGATCAAAATGCTCACTACACCTTTAGATGAATGCCTTAAGGGGTGTAGATTTTAAAATGGGTTCACTTCTTGGGGGTTTCCACTGCTTGGATACCTCTGGTTTTCCACAAATGTAACATGGCATCCGAAAACCAATCCAGCAAAATCTGGACTCCAAAGAACACACAGCGCTCCTTCCCTTCTGAGCCCTCCCATGGGCCCAAACGGTAGTTTATCACCACAAATGGGGTATTGCCGCACTCAGGACAAATTGCGCAACAAAATGGGGTATTTTATTTCTTGTGAAAATAAGAAATTTTTATCAAAAATTACATCTTATTGGAAAAAATTTCATTTTTTAAATTTCACAGCCCAATTCAAATAGGTGCTGTGAAAAAAAGTGTGTGGTCAAAATGGTAACAACAACCATACATGAATTCCTTGAGGGGTGTAGTTTACACTTTTGGGGGATTCCTACTGTTTTGGCACCTCAACACCTCTTCAAACCTGGAATGCTGCCTAAAATATATTCTAATAAAAAAGGGGCCCCAAAATGCACTAGGTGCTCCCGTTGCTTCTGAGGTTTGTGTTTTAGTCCACGAGCGCACTAGAGCCACATGTGGGACATTTCTAAAAACTTCAGAATCTGGAAAATACATATTTAGTAGTGTTTCTCTGGTAAAACCTTCTGTGTTATCGAAAAAAAAAATGGAATAAAATTGAAATTCAGCAAGAAAAATTAAATTTGCAAATTTCACCTCCACTTTGCTTTAATTCCTGTGAAATGCCTGAAGGGTTAGAAAAACGTTCTAAATGCTGTTTTGAATACTTTGAGGGTCTAGTTTTTAAAATGGGGTGTTTTATGGGGGTTTCTAATACATAGGCCCCTCAAAGCCACTTCAGAACAGAACATGTACCTTAAAAAAAAGGCTTTTGAAACTTTCTTAAAAATATCAGAAATTGCTGTTTATGTTCTAAGCCTTGTAACGTCCAAGAAAAATAAAAGAATGTTCAAAAAATGATGCCAATCTAAAGTAGACATATGGGAAATGTGAACTAGTAACTATTTTTGGATGGTATAGCCATCGGTTTTACAAGCAGATGCATTTAAATTCAGAAAAATGCTATTTTTTCTAAATTTTGCAATTTTTCACAAATAAACACTGAATATATCGACCAAATTTTACCACTAACATAAAGCCCAATGTCTCAGAAGAAAACAATCTCAGAATCGCTTGGATAAGTTTAAGCATTCCGAAGTTATTACCACATAAAGTGAAATATGTCAGATTGAAAAAATGGGCTCTGAGCCTTAAGGCCAAATCAAAGCTGCGTCCTTAAGGGGTTATAAAGCATTTTTTTTTTATTTTTTTTTTAAAAAGGACAATCAGTGTGATTGGTGCAACTTATTTTTTTTTTTAAATTATTTTTACTTTTGAGATACAGCTGCTCTATATAGAACAGCTGTATCGTTCGCTGTCACCTGAATCCATCAGTCCCACAGACGGGTTCCATTTCTCCCTGACATGGGTTCAGTGTCACCGGGTCCGATCCACCTGTAATCTATCACATTCAAGTTCATAACGCAGGACACGCTTTCACTGAACCTGTCAGTCCCACGTACCGGACGGGAACAGGATTTAGCGAACGATACAGCTGCTCTGTATCGAGAATACAGAGCAGCTGTATCTCAAAAAGTAACAAGAATTTTTCATAAAAAATTATAAAGTTGCACTAATCACACTGATTTTATTTATTTAATAAAAAGGACAAAGCCTTTCAAAAGGTTTACATAGCCTTTAAACATCAATTGCCCAGGCACTCAACAATGTCATTAATATATTAAAAAGAACAGAGCCTAATACTGACCCATATGGGGTGGATATAGCACATTTTGATGGTAGGTAGGTATCTCATTGCAAGTATAACAAGCACTTCTGAACGTTACCTGTACTATTGGCTACTTTCTAGAAGAACTCAGTAGACTTATTTTCTGTGTAATTTGAAATCCCCGCAGGTTGTCTCTCCCTCTCTCTGCTAATGGTGCCATGTCTATCCAGTTGTCCTACGATACCATTCATGCGGTACATCTGCATCAGCATCTGGCACCTATATGGACATATACATAACACATGAACACACAAGAGAGTTTACATCAGCCGTAAGTCATAATCAGTTTAATTTTCATTCATTCTTTTTAAAAACATTTTTTTATTAATAAACAAAAGTTTTTTCCATCTAAAGCCATTAATGTGCCAGACTTAAAGGGGTTTTCCCATCTAGGACATTTATGGCATATCCACAAGATATGCCATAAATGTCAGATAGATGCAGGTCAAACCACTGGGACACGCACCTGTCTATAGAACGGAGCCCTCTATACCCTGTTCTACCTCTCTGTGCTCTGGCTGACTCATGTGATTCCCGACCATGAAGAAGAAAACGGTGTAGCACGCTGAGCTGCGCTGTTTCTGTAAGTCCCATAGAACAAAATGGAAGTTCCAGAAAAAGCGTGACTCAGCGAGCTACGCTGTTTTCTTCTTCATGGTCGGGAATCACACGTGTCAGCCTGGAGCAAAGAAAGGTAGAACGGGGTTTAGGGGGCTACGTTCTAGAGATAGGTGCGGGGCTTGCATCTATCTGATATTTATGGCATATAATGTGGATATGCCATAAATATCCCTGATGCATTTCTACTATGACATTCCTGAAAACCACTAACTTAATGTCAAAGCATAAGAGAATCGAGACATTGCATTCAACCTCGCAACAATTTAACAAGCAACAGTTTGGCAGATCATCTTAAAAGGAAGAGAAAAACAGTCTGACAATGAGAATCTAATGAGGCCATAAGACCTGAATTACTTAAAGATGACCATTGGGAGGGTGAGGAAAGATGTGAATGGTGCTGCTCTAAGCTAGCCTAATGTTTGGATTAAGTAGAAGGCTTCAGAAAACTAGCAAGCAGGAAATAAAGATAGCCTGTAATTCAAACTAAGGTAGAGAATTATCAAGCTCATGCCAAAAATGTACGATTTGTAAGCCATAAACACTAATTAG
This sequence comes from Rhinoderma darwinii, assembly GCF_050947455.1. Taxonomy (NCBI): domain Eukaryota; kingdom Metazoa; phylum Chordata; class Amphibia; order Anura; family Rhinodermatidae; genus Rhinoderma; species Rhinoderma darwinii. Next base: position 8,441,234 of record NC_134696.1, read on the forward strand.
GTCGGATTTGGAACAATTAACACATTTTGATTTTTTCCGCTTGATGGCGAGGGAGCTTAACTTAAAGAACTATACTCACGGCTTTCACAAAAGGAGATTTTATTATACAGACATTTTTTTTTTAAGCTTCCGCATCTTTTCCAAATATAAAAAAAAAAATAATACATTTATTAAGATGATTTCCTGTACAATCCTTACTTACTAAACCAGAACCGCAGAGGAATGGATCATCTCGTAGGTTGCCCTCACCCTCCTGCGACTTTTACAAAATGATTACCTCTAAATGTTTCCATAATGTGATAAGTTTGTAGCAAAAAAACAAACAAAAAATAACTAACAAACCACCTAAGCAATTGAGTAAAGGCAAAGGTCTGCTTTGTGAATGTGTTAGGCCTCATGCACATGACCGTAATTTTTATTTACAGATCCGTAATTGCGGATAAAATACTGACCCATTAATTTCTATTGGCCACGGACACCTTACCGTATATTTACGGGTGTGTGTCCGGGCTGCACGACCCGCAAAAAATAGGACATGTCCGATTTCTCGCATTTACGGACTGTGCTCGTATACTTATTACTGTGAGCACAGTCTGCAAATGCATGGGACAGTCTGTGGCCCATCCGTGCAGTATTTACAAACCATAAATACTGCACGGTCGTGTGCATGACGCCTTAGGGCTTGTCCACACGTAACGGAATTGCCGCGTTTTTTCCGGCAGGAATTTCAGCTGGAAAAAACGCTGCAGGATACAATAGCAGCATAGTGGGTGAGATTTAACAAATCTCTTCCACACGCTGCGTAAAACTTCCGAGTCTAAATTGACCTGCGGTGCATATTTTTCGGACCGCAGCATGTCAATTCCTGCTACGGAAAGTGTGCAGAATTGCTGCTTTCTTTAGAGGAGATGTCGCCATATCCTTACATTTGGAAAAACACCGAAATTTACGCACCATTTTCTGCAGTATAAAACGCAGGAAATGGTGCATTTTTGCCGCAGTGGAAAGCCTTTGACTTTCAAAGGAATTGCTGCAGAAATTATCTGCAGCAATTCCGTTGTGTGTGGACAAGCCCTTACTTTCTACAGTGAACCAGGATGGACATTTCCAGGTGCCATATTAAGTCCTCACTATTTTCGCATATACACATGTATAAAATGTATCTTTGTGAGGACTTTTTTGTCATTAAAAATATGATTGAAGCTGCTCCCAATCCTTTGATCCTAAATCATAAAGTACTTACACCATTTAATAATTCATGCATAGAAGGGCTATTAAATAAATTAATTAGAATTTCATTTAATAAACCTTTCCCTAGGCTTTTTGTGACTAGTCGGAGATCTGGATGTGTATCTCTTCCACGGGGCGTGCACATACTTGATTCAGCGGACTACCACTACTGACTGAGGTTATACAGAGAAAAGAGTCACATGATGACACACAACAAATCATGAGAATCCTGGTGTAGCCTGCACAATAGAGGTCTGCTTATGAAATGCATTACATGTTTCTAGAGCTACAGAAAAATTTTACAGAAACATTTGCCATATTTACAAATTGTAAGCTGGGTTCATGTTTGCGCTTTTGTATCAATTAGTTACAATATATATCTTTTTTTTTCTCTCTGATGAATTGCATACTATTTCATACAGGACTTAAGGGGCAGTGCAGGGATTCAAAGAACCCCAAAGATATAATCTGTGTCATGCTCCGCCCTCTTAGGCCCTACACTAAGCATAACACAATGTATCAGTTTTGCCTAGAGGGTTCCTTTCAGCAATCTTTCCTTGTGGGGTTCTTTGGGCATTTTATATTGATGACTAGCCATAGGATAGGCCATCTATATCAGATCGGTGGGGGTCAGCTGATTGATGGGGCCGCGGCATCCATCGCCACAGCCTTTTCCTAGTTCACAGGCACAGTGTAATACACATCTGGAGCGGCTGTGCCTAGGATTGCAGTTTCGGTTCTATTCAAGTGAATGGGACTGAGCTGCAATCCCAGGCACAACCGCTACAGATGTGTACGATGCTGTGCCTGTTAAACAGTGAAGAGGCCGCGGTGATGAACGCTGTAACCCATCAGTCAGCTGACGATCCGGGGGGGCTGAGTCAGAGCCTCACCGAGCTGATATTAATGGCCTAACAGAAAGGCTATCAAAATAGGATGTCTGGAGAACCCTTTTAAGTTCCCAAAAATGTTTTCAATGTATTTTGATACATTGTCCTTTTGTTATAGAAATAACATTTGTGTGAAAGAACAGGCTTCATTGTTTGGGTGGGACATGTCAAGCTGGATACGAAACCAACTGAAACATGTTACCTCCAGGATAACTCTGACATTTTCAATGAACTGTCTGCCATAAGTTTTTTCACACTTACATCTACCTCATGCGGAGCTATTTGTGGTCATATATCAAATTTCCTGAACATCATATACATTAAAAACAAAATCACGAAGACATTGCTGCATCGTAGACAGACATACTTGGTAACCCTAAATAGAAACATCCTATAGATATGCCATAAATGTCTGCAGTGGGATGTTCCCTTTAACGTCTCTTGTAAGTTACATCTTGCCTTATACTCCTGTCACAGCCAGAGCAGCATTCAGCATTTTAATGGCTGCTGCTTAACAAATCTTAAAAGTTGTACTGTGGGATGTGAAGTCGATATTTAGAGCTCTGGTCACCAACCTGTGGCTCTCATGTTGCAAAATAACAACTCCCAGCATGCTCTGTTATAGTCTGTGGCAGAGCCACAGGTTGTGACCACTACCTAGGAAGATGGCAACATCATTCTGACTGCAGCTCTTGCCGAGAATGGTGAATATTTAATGGGTAGCGTAATGTAGCATTAAAATAAACATAATGCAAAATAATTGCAAAATTTCACAATATATGTACAGAACGTCTGTCTAGCTGTAAAACGATGTTGAAATGTAAATCTACACTGTTCTGACCATATATAACTGTAAATAATAGGCGTATATAAGCTCATACATAATAAAAGTTCCAAACTCCATCTATTAGCCAGCATCTGCTGCCAGCGGACTTATATCTGGTCTTCAATACATTGGAGTCTAACCAAATTTTCAAGATGTGCAAACATTAAAAATAGCATTGCATTTTCATTATGATAGATGGCAGAGTGAGTCAATGTTCATAATAGAAGAGAAGACAGCAGAAATAGTTACAATACAAACACTTTTTTCTTTATGCAGATTACAGTAAGTATAATCTGTATGTTACCACTTGCTGTGATGTTATTTATAATAATTAAAATAATCTACACAGAATATTTACTTATCAGCTTCTGTTTTGTTTTTCACACGAAAGATACAATTTAAAATTCTTTTAAGTGTAGCTAAACGTTTGACAAACTTCTGACATGTCATAGTGACCTGTCAGAAGTTTTTATTGGTGGGGGTCCGAGCAGAGAGACCCCCACCAATCTTTAGAACAAAGCAGCTGAAGGTCTCCTGTGAGCGCTCAGCTGCTTTTTCCGAAAAGCCGATGTATCGGAGTACGGGCTGATAGACTTTCTATAGAGTCCGTACACCGATACATTTATTTACGTAAAAAGCCGGACAGACACGAAGCGGCTGAGCGCTCACACGAACTCTTCAGCTGCTTCGTTGTAGGGATTGGTGGGGTCTCAGCGCTCGGACACCCACCCATCCAAACTTCTGACATCACTATGACATGTCAGAAGTTTGTCAAACGTTTAGCTACACTTTAAAGTAGAGGACAAGCAGGCAAGACCGAATCAATCAATAAGAAGTGTCAACTTAGGTCTTGTTCACATCTGTGTTGGAGGCTCTGTTAGGGACATCCGTTGCGATCCTGCCAATATTAAACAGACACAATAGTGCAGGATGATGCTATTGTTTCCGGTAAAAACACGGACACCCCGACGGAAAGCCGACAAAATCCATTACGGTCAATGTGTTTCGTTGGCCGCCGGTGTTATCCGCGGTGCAACAGAACCGCCGCTTCCGGTTTTCCCTTGCTCTGGTCCTAATTTTGAGCATTGCAGATTAAATGAATGAAAAGATACAAAGAACTCACACCATCAACGCCCATCTAGGCCTGACTAATCTAAAACATTAAAGTCAATGGGTTCCGTTGCTTCCGTTATTCCCTTGTTCTGCTCCTCTGACGGAGCAGAACATTGGAACATACCGACGCAGGTGTGAACAGAGCCGAACAATATGGTTTCCTTTAGCCTCATAGAGATAATAACATAAAAGCCTTCAGGTTATTTTAAATTCCCTGCAGCTTCCATGATACCTGTAAGAAGAATAAAGACTCTTTATGTGACCACCTGTGTAATAATCAATACACCAGGACAGATTTTTATCCACTGGAAGTAAACAATGAAGGTTCCTATAAAATGACAGCAAGCAGAGATTTTGAAAAATACATGGAATTTTGAAATTACGCAGAAAGTATGTTGGAAAACTGTATAGCTTTTCCCTATATAATGAATAACCCATATTTGCTGAAACAGCAATACCCCTTTAAAGGGAAGGTGTCATGATTTTTTATTTTTTTATTTTTATTATATTGCTTTTAATATAATGTAAAAAAATTTTTTATTTATTTGTGTTGTCACTTTCTACTTTTGAATGTATTCATACTTTTATTTCTCGATTAAAGACACATACACAGATGGAATACGGCAGCTACAGGGCACAATGAACGTGAGCCGTTCATTGCTTCTGCTATCTGGCTCGGCTCTGTACTGCGCAGACGCAGATCAGAGTCACAGCAGAGAAGCAGGTTTGTAGGGAGATAGCAGGCGCCATTACTCAGACCAGCTGTACTGCAGGTAAGGTGTGTGTCTCTGTCTGTCCCGCTCTCACAGACCGCTGACGAGACCACCCCCCCCCCCGACGGGCCGCCCCCCATCGGGTAGATGTATTCTCAGTGTGGACGGATTGCGGAGCGAAGCTTGTCAGATGTAGTAGAGATGAGTATGTCTGTGTAGTAGAGCTGAGTGTGTGTGTGTCTGTGTAGTAGAGCTGAGTGTGTGTGTCTGTGTAGTAGAGCGGAGTGTGTGTATGTATGTATGTATGTAGCAGTGCCGAGTGTGACATGTATTGTCAGTGTGGACGGTGTGCGGACTGTGATCAGGTGAGGAGGTGAGGTATCTGTCAGCAGGAGGTCGGGGAGGAGACTGTCAGCAGAAGATGGTTATTCCTATCACAGAGTGGTGTGACACCCAAAATGGCAGCCGGACACTGCTTAGCAATTTGAAGACCCCTTTTCCTGGCTTGTAGAAGGGGGGGGTGAGATTCCCTCCCTGATTTACGGCAGCTGTGAGTCAGGTTGCTTTGTCTTATTCACCTTGCGGTAATTCTGGGAAGTGCTCCCTCTGGTGGCCAACATGGGAAAACATGTCAAATTATTATTTCATTTTTAATACTTTCCACCATGTGTAAGAAAAAAAAAATACAGCAAAAAACTTAAAAAATAATAGAAATCAGTAACTTACTTAAAAGAAAAAAAAAAGTTTCATTTGTAACACATTCCAACCTTGTTATCATCAATGAGTATTCTGCCTTGGGCTGAAGATCTGAGTAATCTGAGACAGGCTTGTTGCTAAAGACTGGTTGCTTGACAACCCTTTTGAAAAGACTATGGTTATTATGCAGCATATCCCTAACAACTGACAAATATGGATTGCCAATTCAAAGAATGGGAGGGCCAGCTTGACAGCAGTCAAGTACAGTTCCTCATGTGAGGGCTGGTTTACACCTGCGCTAGACATTTCATTGTTCTACTCCATCAGAAGAGCAGAACAGGGGAATAACCGGAAGCGCTGGTTCAATTGCAAAAAGGACAACACCGCCTGCCGCGGCACCCATTGACTTTAATGGGTTCCAACGGGTTTCTATCGGGGTGTCTGTGGGTTTTACCGTAAACAACGGCGCAGCATGCTAACGGAACTTCCAACGCAAGTGTGATCTGACCCTTAGGCTGTAGATTTAATCACATTTTTAAGCAAATCCCCTATATTTTCATAAACATACTTTAATATTCAGTTATAGAACATTTGGTTTCATTTTTCATTAAAGTCTCTGTTTCTTTGCACATAATAGAACCCATTTTAGACACCAACCCATCGTGTTTTTTTTTTAACTAGACGATCAGATAAGATGGATGGAAAGATGAATTTTATTACAGAGGTTGATTGAATAAACTGGAATGCACCTTTAAAAAGGTTCCTTTAAGTAAATACATTAGTAGAGAGAACCTGTAATCTGCGTTTCTTTCCTCTGTTTATTGATTTTCTTTCCCTTATTTCATTTCCCTACCTCCACTGGAAATTCATTGAAAATGATTCTGCCCAGTTTAGCATCTGTTTTCAGTCACTCTGGGACTTCTCCTTATGTTTTTCTCCCTTCCTCCCCAGCTTCTTCGCTCTTGTCAAGAATACTTAGCTCCCAGTGTCTGTCATGCACCTTGCCGACGTTTCATGGGACGTGGCCTATGGCCAATGATTTTAACATGGGTTTCAGGAAACATTGTTCTAAATACAATTTTTTATGTTTCTGAAATCTGGGAATAAACATTGCTACACTACTGGCTGAGGATACTAATCAAAGTTGGAGGGCTGTGATGGTGCCACTTTTCTTTATGTATTGTTACAATGCAAGCTCCATGCAGAATCCTTCATAACTGGAATTAAGATTGTTTTCTTGTTACAATTAAAACTAATTTGATAACTTGTAAAATTAAGGAGGCCATACACATTAAGGCCCCATGCACACGACTGCAGAATATGTCCATAATTGCGGACCGTAACTACTGTCCCCAATTTCGGACCAATTCACTTCTATTGACCTCGGACACCTTCCAGTATATTTGCGGGAAGGTGCCCAGGCTGTAGAAAGCCACCGTAAAAGACATGTCCTATCTTTTGCTTTTTACCGGCACGGCCGTGTGCATGAGGCCTAAATAACTAATTTCTTCATCCAACGCCCCATATACGTGCACGCTCGGCTTGGCTGAGCGTGCTTTCATTGAAGAGAGAGGAATAAGCCACTGCCGGACCTCTGACAGCGCCTTATCTCTTTTGGGAACAAAGGATCAGTAATTTTGAAATCGACATTGGATCGTCGGCCTATCTTGAAGAAATTGCCCAAGTTGCGTCTAAGGCTCCATTCACATGAACGTGGCCAACCTCGGACATGAAAAACTGCAGTTTTTCCCCCGTGCGGGACGCATTATCATGCATCCCCCATTGCCTAGAGTTTATGGAGGGATGCATGACTCACAAAAAAAATAGGACGTCCTATTTATTCACTGACCCTTCACACACCCCATTGAAACAACAGTCATGTGAACGACCCCATTGAAATACATGAGTCCATATGACGGCCTTTGTTTTAAAAATGTCAGTACAACAATTGTCTCCTTTTTTCATTTAAACGAGACTCCCAGTAAGAGATAAGAAAGCGCTGCACACTAAATCTAGAGGTACTAACATATTAGCCAGAGCCAATACAGAATACGCGCATTGCAAGTATGAACACATTTATTAAAGGATGTGTCTTCCTTTTCACATGCATTACCAGCACCAAGATTGTCTGCTGTGCAAGTCCTAACTGAAAGCAGAAAACCCAGTTAAGTACCGCTCTAATGGATCTGGTTGCAAATGAAGCCGTAATAGAAGCAGCTAAGAATCTATGCAGATGCTGGGACAGAATACACCAACACTGAGTGTTTCTTCTCCATTTGCGTGCACTTTGAGGCTCTCATTTAGCATCCCATTATTATAAAACTCCTCGATTCATACAGAAGAATATATGCCCCTTGTAACCAGTAGTGACAAGTTATTATACACAAAGTATATATTTGTATATAAATATGCTGAGCAGTGTCAATTCTCTATCACAACATTGGGCTGGGGGTGTTCTTATTTCTTTGATCAACAAAGTACTATCTGCACAAGTGTGTCCTCAGATATCTGCACCCGCTTACACGTTGCTACTCCTAAAGTTTGTTCTAAAATGATTTCATGAGTTTTCTTTTATTTTGGAGTCTGAAAGCTTTGACACACAAATCAGCCATCTTTAATTTTAAGGTGAGGCAAAAAAAAAGGGGAAAGATTTTGCGACATGGGTGCGTCAAACATTACTTATACCTAGAAGAAATGGTGAAATACCATAGCGAATGAACAACATTCCTCTCCTACAGCAGAGAAGGGACTGAGCTTTTGAGATGTTGATAGGAATGTTTTTTGGGCTTTGCTCAGGGCTATTATTTATTTCCTGTTTGTTATATGGCACCAACATATTCCGCAGCGCTGTACAGAGATTGTCACCATTTAACATCAGCCCCTGTACGCAATAGGGCTCATAATCTAATCACCCTATCTAAGGCCACTTTCACCCGGCAGTATTTTTCATCAGTATTTGTAATCCAAAACTAGGAGTGGGTCCAAAACACGGAAGTGCAAATCTTTCCCTTATACTTTATCTGTTTATGTTCCAATCATTAGATCATTGTACTGCGGAAGGAAACTGGGGAACCCTAGAGAAAACCCATGCAAACAAGGGAAGAACATATAAAATAAAGATGTTAACCTTAGTTAGATACAAACCCAGCACCCCAGTGCTAACCACCGGGCTATAAAATGTAGCACTCAAAATGTGGATTTGAAACGAATCACGTCCTATTTGTAGATATTTATACAGACGTACACATATGTGTGAATTCTACTGCATTTTTGGGTTAGTGTGCCCCTTAAAGAGCCACACCCCTCAACTACTTTAACTCTACCCAGGCCTACCCCTAACTGTGTCCTGTAGAACTCAAGCTCCAGAAACTTTTCTAACACTAAAAACTGATCCGTCTTATAAAAATTAGGAGGTTTTGATGGGAGGTGTACACAACTTGCTCAGACTATAATATACGCCTCGTAGGGTACTTTAAAGTGTAGCTAAACGTTTGACAAACTTCTGAAATGTCATAGTGACATGTCAGTAGTTTGGATTGGTGGGGGTCCGAGCACAGGGACCCCCACCAATCGGTAGAACGAAGCATCAGAAGCACTCGTGTGAGCGCTCAGCAGCTTCATGTCTGTTCGGCTATTTCCGGAAATAAATATATCCATGTACGGACTCAATAGAAAGCCTATGAGCCTGTACTCCGATACATCAGCTATGTGGAAAAAGCCGAACAGACACGAAGCGGCTGAGCACTCACACGAGCGCTTCTGCTGCTTCGTTCCAGCGATTGGTGGGGTCTCAGTGCTCGGACCCCCACCAATCCAAACTTCAGACACGTCACTATGACATGTCAGAAGTTTGTCAAACGTTTAGTTACACTTTATTTGTATATGCTTATAATATATATATATATATATATATATATATACACATATACACACACACACATATACACACAGACACACACACACACACACACACGCACAAGCATACAAGTGTCAGGAATCTCTAAGGCTGGGTTCACACGACCATGTTACGTCCGTAATGTACGGAACGTATTTCGGCCGGAAGACCCGGACCGAACACAGTGCAGGGAACATGGTCGTGTGAACCCAGCCTTACACATGCCTAGGCCGTTTGATTTGGAAAACATGGACATATAGACTTGTCTGCTTCAGGTCTTGGATAGGTCAGAGATAATGCAGCATTGCTACATCACAGGGATAAGGAGAGGGAAAGATAGAGATCACAGTTTCTGTGGTTCATGGATTAATCAGACCGGGGAGAAGTTATTTCCTCTAGATGCTTTAGCTTTGATGGACCAAAAAATTGAGGCACTGTACATTGCAAAAGCAACTTGGGCTCACAACCCTTAAAGCATAGAAGTTACCAAACTATGGACTTCTGTGGAAAATACCCAATTAGAAACGCCAAAACAACTGTCTACATAGAGATCACCCAATTTCTTTAGAAATCCCTCCAAGTTATTATTTTACATAGATATTAGCGCAGCTGACTGCAATGAGGAATATCCTGTGACGGTTTTAGTTAGAAAAGTTCCCCGAAAAAATGAAAGGAAAAAAAATTCTAATTAACATACATTACTTTTCTGAATAGGGCAGTATTCATTTGCAAGCTGTGCCATCAAATCTTTCAGTCTGCATGAGCAATTTAACACAGCAAATAGGGAGTACATTTAATATGTGTATTTAAGCAATTGATTAGTCAGGAGATGTCTTCAGCAGTTAAATCATTCCACAAAGTGCAGCGTCAGAATGTAGCCTCTTCTAACCTATTCTCAATATACGTGGGCCATAGAAACCATTTATGTGAAATGTATAAATAATATAGCACCATATATTTGTGTATAGAGTACATACATACACACACACACACAAATATAGATAAGGGAAAGTGAAAGACAAGTGGGTCTCAGAGGGTATATAGTAATGGACCGGTACTTCTATATTACCCATTGTTGGAATGGGGTACCTTGAACGCACCAGGGGAAAATGTTCTGAGGGTCCATCCACCATATAAACAGAACACGTGAACATTCACTTTTAATTGTGTCGTTATCTTTATTGTTATCGTTTCACATCGAGGACATATTATCAAGATAGGCAATTTGTGATTCAAACTCTGAAAAATAGACCCCAGTGGCAAATGATTGGCTGCAAAATCAGCTCGGAATAGGAACCCCAAATGATGGAAATTTGTGGCTCTCTTCTAGTAGGAGCCCATTGTTGTGTCTGAAACCAGGACTAGCGGAGGATCCTTGGGTACTCTCTTTGGGCCAGTCCAAGCCAGACAGTATCTTAACAGAACCATTCATTTGCAGCAATGTAACGGATAACCATATGGCCTCATGCACACAACCGTGCATTTGCTTCCACAATGTATCCACATTTTTGTGGATAAATTACGAACCCATTCATTTCTATGGCCCTTGCACATGACTATGACATTCACGGATCAGTGCTGGGGCCGCAAAACCTCAGGACAGGTCATTTTACGGGTTCAAACCACTGGTGAAATATTTTTTTTCTGTGGATCCATCAATCCTGATGACTGACACACAGACGCACAACAAGGATTATTTTTTTTTCAGTCCAATGGATCGCAACGGATCCATGTTTTTGCGGCCCGCAAAACCACTACGGTCGTGTGCACGAGGCTTAAGTGTACAACTTCTTTAACTGGTTGCCGACACATGACGAGAATGCTCGTCCTGAGCGGCGAGTACTTGGCGCATTAGGACGAGCATTCTCGTCCTGTGTGACAGCCGTCTGTGCGCGCGATCGAGAGCGGGGCAACGGCTGTAATACACAGCCACGTCCCCCCGCTCTGACAGCGGAGAGAAGAGAAGAAAAGATGAAAGCTGATCGCGGCGTTCGAGGAGGGGGGACTGCACTTTGATCGCGTCACAGAAGATAACTGACGCGATCAAAGCCCACAACTTGTATGGCCAGACAGCCCAGGGTCCATTGAATACTGAGGTATGCCCTAACAACTGCCTGTACACAGGCTAATGTACTGGCATATAGATCTATGCCAGTACATTACAGTTACAAAATCCAAATGATAAATCCCTTTATGGGATTAAAAAAAAAAGTAAAATTAATGTAAAAAAATTAACAATAAATAAATAAGCAAATAAATAGTAAAAAAACACATTTTTTGATAATAAATAAACTTTTTAAAATATAAGTCTCAAATTATGAAATAATAGACATATTTGGTATCGCCACGACCATAACAACCTGTACAACAAATGTATAACATTATTTATGACGATCGGTGTATGGTGTAAAAAAAATATATATATTAAAACTGCTGACGAATTTTTTTCTGCATTTTCGCCAAAATAAAAATTTATAGAAATTAAACGATAACGTATTTGTACCAAAAAATGGTACCTACATAAAGTACAACTTGTCCCGCAAAAAACAAAGTCTCATACAACTACTTCGTACAAGAAATAAAAGAGTTATGAGCGTCGGGATGCAAAGAGGGTAATATAAAAAAAAATTGTTCTGTCCACAAGGCCAAAATTGTCCGTGTCCTTAAAGGGAACCGGTCACCAACATTTCACCTATTGAACTTTACTTATGCCTCACTGGCCGCTGCTATCAAAAGTTCATTGCCGTTATCCCCTCTCCTAAACTCCTCCTCCGACTGTAAATAACGGTCTGCAAACATTTTGCGCTTTTTATCGTAATAATCCGGTGTCCCTTTGTGCGCACACACCAGAATAGGACATCAATGCACAAGCGCAGGATTTTCAGTGCTGGGGTAAGGCGAGGAGCTGCCAATCAAAAGCAAGGAGGCGGGGTGAACTCGGAAAGACTTGAGGAATGAAGATCTGACTCTTTTCAAACGAAGATTTGACTCTTTTCTGCTCATTAGCATACAGTGTGTGAACTCTAAAAAACTGAATTCTAAAGCTACAGAGCCGACTAAGAAGACAATTATAGGTTATATAGAAATTATTTTTCACCCACTACCACCAGGTATTGCTGGTTTAATAAGTGAAATGCTGGTGACAGGTTCCCTTTAAGGGGTTAAACGATATAAGCAAACTGGAATATTAAACCTGAACAGGAATTATTCACTGCATTTGGCGACGCTTTTGATTCATCCAAATTCATCTCCAAATAAACACAATTGAGGGCTATAAAGAAGAAAATAATAGAATATTATAATTATAATATTCTGATCATTATAAACAAAAACACATACAAAACGTTATTTTTCAAAGCGATTTTTGCCGTGCCACAGACACACAACGCGTCTCCAAAGACCTTGTGGAAGGCAGAGGGTTGATGTTTGGCACTGCCATTTCTGCCTAACAGATGCATCACAATGAGGAAGCCTAACATTTCCTTTACATTTGATGCAAACATAAATAGACACAATAAAAATTTAATGAGTGTCAAGATGCACTTTCAGGAGCTTGATGTATTGGCCCAATATGTTTGTGAGAAACCTAGCAGTTGTTAATCTCCAATTCCTAGAGATCTCTTCATTCAACTGTGCTTGGATAACACGGAGTATCTCTAGGTATTATTTATACAGGGAGATGTATCATCCAGCAAATTCTTGTCAATCAATTCTAATCATTTGATAAAGGAATAGGTACCGTAAGTAGTCAGAGTGTAGGTCAGGAGTAGGAAAACGCTCCACAAGTACAGAGAGGACAAAAATAAGACATATTTCAGAAATTAAGTACCCAAGACTCAAACATCTGGTAGGTAATCGTCAGCTCAGTGGGTTGGTATTTCACTTGAAGAGCAAGTCATTAGGTGGACTACATCCTATTTCAAACCTACACTACACAGTGGACTATTTAAAGCAAACCCCTTAGACCCCCTTATTGAAGCTCACTTCCCTTGGTATATATGTGAAGGTATTGCCAGATAATGACTCGCTTAAAGGGGTTGTCTCAGGAAGAAAACCCCTGTCCATATGTCCTGCATAAGGACATCATAGAGGGGGATCCCCTGCTCAGTTTAGAGTGTCTATTGCTATGGCAAACACGAGGCATCCTTGTTTTAAATGGATGACAATTCATCTTAATGTAATACTAAATTTCCCCTGCAGGGGCCGCTGGAGGTGAAATGTCCGGCTGGCCAAGTATTCCCCCAGCAAAATCAGCATTTTGCCAGGGGTGTCAGAGGTGACAGCGTTCGCTGGATCCAACATGAAAGGGATGGTCTGTGATAAGACAACCCTCTTTAATCCGGCATTGCCAACTGGCTAAAATCCTCGCACTAGCTATAACAAGATTCAATACGTCTAGTATAAATATAAAGGCGTGGGTGCGGAAAATGTGCAAATACGCAATAGTGAAAAGTCTTGCTACGTTTTTATAACAGCAGATCTCAATGAGCAGGTTGCATTGTGCAAAGACCATCTATACTGTCTAATATTAAATACAAATACTAAAATCATAAATAAATCATAAACAAAAATAACAAAAACCATCTTGAACATACTGGACCAATTTGAAAGACGTGGTTTAATGGATTGATATCGTATGGGCATTTCCATATACAAGACCTAAGGCCTCATGCACACGACCGTAGCCATGTACATGCACATGATTTTCGGGTTGGCCGGCCGCAAAGTGACACCCGCGAGCCGTCTGCAAATCGCGGGCCGTGCACATGGCCGCGTCCATTATTTCCTATGAGCCTGGGCCGCAGAACACTGCCGTAATAAGACATGTCCGTTCTTTCTGCGGTCCAGGCACGGACAGTGAAAACCACGGTCGTGTGCATGGGCCCATAGGAATGAATGGGGCCGCAATTCTCCCATGGATCATATTGCCCACTGGCTGCATGTTTTCTGTCCTATTGCATGTTGTTCATCTTTAAGCCACTGTTTGCTCTTCATAGATCACACACAGACACAAAGCGAAGTGTTTTCTAACAGATCTGCATTGCCATGTCTGTACTTCACGCAGCTCATCTGTTTGTTTTCCTCATATTCGCCTCTTTCTATTTGTTTGGTTCAGTGTTTGCATATTGTGGATGCAGCCTACAATTTAGAGGCCGATTCTATGAATACTAATCTTAGACTACCCTTGACCCCGAGGTCGTGTAAAGATCAAAACTAAACCGTTTAATATTTTCCTTTTGCAGATCAATACAAGCATAAATTCACTCTCAATGACAACTATAATTTCAAACAGATCTATAGCAGGCACACACATGAATTTCTAGGGCAGGCAGCTTTCTTGCCAATTGGAGGGGGGGGGAGCAAGGCAAAAGATTTTGCTCAACTTTTTTACAATTTAATTTCTTTCGCCTTTTATTATAGGTCTGAAATGCTATTTTCAGCAGATGCTGTCATATAAATATCTCTCGTTGTTTTTCTCTCTCCCTCCTGGTGAAAAGGGCAGGGGACCTATTGAAAATTCTGCTTTATCTCTTTCAAGAGAGTTCAAGTGTGGGTCGAAGAATCGATTGGAGCCTCTTTTTTTTTTTTTTTGTTACGTTTCCTGTCGCTATTTTGCCCAGATCAGCAATGAAGGTAAATGGAGAAAATATAATCTGTTACGTGTGTTCCTATCAATTTATCCAGTTATATCAGCGTTTAGTAGACAGGAGCTTTTACTGATGCACTGGGACTGTATGTTTGTCGAGAGTGTTTTACCGCATTGATGCCAATATACCCTCAAATTAAGACAGAAAAAGAATATATGTGATGGAATTACCAGTGTGGGTTTAAAGAAAAGATATTTGTCTTTAGGATTCTATTGCACCCAAAACATTGCCTATGCGGGAATCAAGAATTCTTTACAGCTTCATTTTTACAATAATGCTGCATTTTAAATGTTTCTGCCATCCGGAAAAATAAAATAAAATAAAAACTAAATTAAACCATTAATCTGACTGGATTTTCCACTTCGTAGAGCAATTTGTCTAGGACTGACAAAAATGAAGTGGAATGTGACTTTTTTTTTTTCTCCTCTCCCCCCTCGCCCTCTGTAAATTCTGTTTTTGTGATGAAATAGGATCAGCTCGACAGACGGCACAATGGGCATTGCACAGTCAGAGGAATAAAAGAAGGGAGGACTCTGCTGTCTGTGGGTGCTGATGTTGGCAGTGGTTACACGTGGAGAGAGAAAAAGATAATTTAATTTGTAGCTGGACAAAACATTAATACGTTGATTTATTTTTTTCAATACTGTCTAAAAATAGACAGAAAACGAATGGATGAGAGAGAGAGAGAGAGAGAGAAGGAGAGAGAGAGAAGGAGAGAGAGAGAAGGAGAGAGAGAGAAGGAGAGAGAGAGAAGGAGAGAGAGAGAAGGAGAGAGAGAGAGAGAGAAGGAGAGAGAGAGAGAGAAGGAGAGAGAGAGAGAGAGAGAGAGAGGAGAGAGAGAAGGAGAGAGATATATATAGAGAGAGAAGGAGAGAGAGAAGGAGAGAGAGAGAGAAGGAGAGAGAGAGAAGGAGAGATAGAGAAATAGAGAGATAGAGAAGGAGAGAGATAGAGAGAGATATATATATAGAGAGAGAGAGATAGAGAGAGAGAGAGAGAGAAGGAGAGAGAGAGATAGAGAGAGAGAAGGAGAGAGAGAGGAGAGAGAGAGAAGGAGAGAGAGAGAGAAGGAGAGAGAGAGAGAGATAGAGAAATAGAGAGATAGAGAAGGAGAGAGAGAGATATATATAGAGAGAGAGAGAGAAGGAGAGAGAGATAGAGAGAGAGAAGGAGAGAGAGATAGAGAGAAGGAGAAGGAGAGAGAGAGCGAGATAGATATGAGATAGATAGATAGATAGATAGATATGAGATAGATATGAGATAGATAGATAGATAGACGTACGTACGTATATAGACACTATTTATGTTAACACAGGATTTGTTCTCTACAATGACACATACAAGGTAACACAACAAACTCAGATAAATGTAAAAATAAAGATAAGTGTTGTTGTTCACGTGGCATAACTAATACATTTAAAACAGAATAAGTAAAAAATATAACTGAATACAAGTGCTGGCAAAAATGGGCCATCGATTTGGGAGTCAATCTGCATTTTTTATTTTAATAATGCTTCCTCTCTCTCTTCTCTCTTTCTGTGATGCAAAATATAAAAGCTGATCTGATAAATATTAATTTGAACCATCATAATGTATTTGAAAATTCCAGCTAAAATGTCACCACATGGAACATTAATGTAATATTTCAAGGCCCTGAGAGCAATACTCATATTGATTACATTTATTTCACTCTAGGGAGGAGAAATAATTCTTCAATGTGGGACACATCTGGTAGCCAAAGATGCAAACGCAGAGAAAGAAAATGCAAAATTTACAGAAAAAAAACTCTCAGTAACAACATGGAGCCTGAATGTACAGAAGCATTACATATTTGTGGTAATCTGCTAAACCAACCTATTAGAATTTATTTATTCATTTACATAATTTTGGTAAACATAAAAAACAAACAAGAAAAACAGGAAAGACAAGCTCGCATCTTTTGGCAGTAAAATAACGGACGACATCATCAAAATTTCAAAGAAGGAACGTTTTATTGGATATGCTTTTTGGGAATATATATAATCAGCAATGGTCCCAAATGAATACCAGATACAGCTACGTTACTTTAAAGGGTTAAATATGAATACCAGCGACTAGAGTAAGGTAGAGGTAAATGGGGGTGTGTGGGAGGGGGGTAACAGGCACGTGTGTTTTTTTTCTATTCTCTCCTGAAAAAGGAGAACTGAGACATTGTCTGTCTGGAGTCCCATAAAACAGATCTTTCCCTTGTCATTAAGAATATTGATGTTCATCAGGAAGGGCGTCAATGTGTCTTTGTGCAAATGAAACGAAATCTGAGTCAAATTGTGACCCTGAGCCACAAAACTGACGTTTTCTTCCCTTCGTTTTGCTTTTCCACTTATCTTGTTGAAAGTAACTGGTCTAATGCAATAGCAGCAATATACATCATCTGACTGCACAATATATAAATAAGAAATACTCTGCAATATGAGGATCATCACACAAATGTATGTTTAAAAGAGACAAGTGATACATCTGCAACAGTACCGCAGAACCAAGAGATCATTCTTCATGAAACATTGTAACACATAAAGAGAAGAACACATTTAAAAACACAGTTTCTCTTCCTTTTTTTTTGTTTTCTGGTGAAAAGACGCCTGAAATGTTATGTTTAAAATGGAAACTAACCTTTCCCATAGATAATATATATGCATGGGTTTTTTTCTCTTCTGTAAGACATATCAGCAGAATTCATTTTGCATGAAGAGAATTATACCTCAGCATATCTCAATGTATTCATGGGAGCAGAAGACCCCATGTTAATTGATATCTCAAGGTTAATTACTATTATCATCCATATATTCCAAAGGAACAGTGCCCCCAGTGGACGTATTATATAAAATACCTGTAGCTTAATGAAGCATTTTCTTTTTAACAAATCAGAGCCATTGAAAGACTCTTACTTTATTGTCAAAACATTCACCAATGTATAATATTCAGGTAAAGTCATCACCTTAAAAGTCATCACTTCTAAATATATCTACAGGTGGAGCCACACACCAGCATGAATTACATCTTAAAGTAGAATTTCATTGTTCACTAAAGGATATCTGAAATGGTGAATAGACAATTTATTCAGGTTAGTATTTAGGGCACACATGTCAAACCTGTGGCCCTCCAGCTTTTGCAAAACTACAACTCCCAACATACCTTAAAAGCATGCAGCAACCAGGGAATGCTTGGGAGTTGTAGTTTTGCAACAGCTGGAGGGCCACAGGTTTGACACCACTGATTTAGGGGATGCAAGTCGTTATATGTCTGCTATGGTGTCCTCACACAATACATATGGCAGCTGTTCACACAGGGATTCACCTACTGAACACAAATTATTTAAAGGAACATGTATTGTTGTGGGTCACACTGCTTGTATTTTTAACAACAAAATGAATTATTGTTTTTTTCTGAGACAGAGAGAAGACATTGAAAAAGAACGGAGAACAGGGGCTTTGCAATTCCATGAAGCATGGGTGACTGTGTCTAAATGATAGCCTTATAGCTACTTGATACTATTTAATTGTAACTATTGGCTTCCCTTTCAACAACTCATTTCTATATGCAACTAGGGCAAACCAAAGACAAATCGGCGCCCCCTCTATTATGAGGGCTGCTGATGTTCATTGATTTCAATAGGCACATTACTTGCAATATGGAAATCAATTACTTGCCTAACTGACTGAGGCGGATCCGAGCAGTAAGAGGAGGAGTAGGGATGTTTCTCTCGAATAGGGAACAAGGCCAAAAAAAAAAGAAAAAGTCCATTATGGTCAATCCGTTTCTAACACCCCCCCCTAAATGCTAATTTACTATAATGACTCTAAATTCTTGTGATCATGGTGTCCATTTAGCAGCAGGTACTGTTACAGTAGAATTTTCCCACAGAGGATCAAAGAGAAAATTCTCACACAAATGCAAAATTTGCCGGCCATGAAATTCAATGTCAGATTCTTAGGAGGACTTGTGTTTCACACTAAAACATTAAAGTAAAAATATTCTTATGTCCTTTATAAATTAAAGTATAAGTCTCCAGTTTGTGTTAAAAACACTTGACATAACATTGTTTAGAAAGCATAAAAGGACAAACCATTTTCATAATTTTTATCTGCTCTGTTTAATGGGCAGCGTCTGAATTTATTGGGGATGTTGCTTAGCAACAGATGCAGCAGGAAGTTGGTGACAACCTCTGGGCTCCTTACTCCTGTTTTTTTTTTTTTTACATTGCAGTCTAATAAATGACATATTGATGATGTAAAACCAGAAGTTTTGATCTGAGTAATCACAGATATGATTACATTCACACTGCCAAGATTCAGGAATAACTTGATATTGCATATACAATATGTTACAAAGATGAGTATCGGGAAAGAAATAGAGATGGAAGAGGTATTGAAGGCACAGTGCGCAGTAAGGCGCAAGGGCTGTGTGTGAGGAGACGTTTCCCATCTCCCTGCTTTAATTTCTAATCTCAAGTTCAAAAAGTCTGGAAAATCTCCTAATCATAGAAGCCATTCCCGAGCGTACTGGAGGGTCACATGTCTACTGCAGAAAAACTGTGTAATATTGTACAATTATTTTTAGTATCCCACCAGCATGGTGTGTATCTTATGGTATATAAAACTCATTAACCAACAAATAGTTCATTATATAATGCATTTGAAGAAAAAAAAATTGGAAATAAAAACAAAGGAAGTTCAGAGGTATGAAAATATACAACATTTTCGTAAGGAGGTCAAAGTGATTAGAAGAAACACATGCTGCTTAAATTGCCATGTGCCACCAAGGGTTAAAGGAAGTTTGGCAAAAAATACATATCTGAACATATAAAACGGCTGCGTATCTAAATTCAATATGTAGCAGCAGCACTTTCTTCACTGTTTATTTCTTGACCTTTTAAAGGAGCAATAAATATGGGAATGAGAAGATGCTAAAACCTCCTGAATCAGGAAGAATGCACAAGAGGACACTTCAGATAAAGCCCAGGAGAGTGGGCCCGACCTGTCTTCCCGCCCAGTAATTCCCTCACCTTTTCCCCTGCTGAAGTTGCGACACCACCTAAAGTTCATTCATTACGGCTGGCCGAGTCCTTGCGTTCTGTAATGGAGAGCACTATGTGCATAAATGAATCATTCAATAGTTGACTGAATGAACTTGGCACGAGAATTACTTTGCTGGTCAAGGGCACGTACTAAGACAATACAGTAAGACTTACGAACAATTTAAAAAAAATAAAAAAAAAATGTAAAACTTCCAAGAGGAGATTTAAAAGGTTGCATTTGGCACATGTGATGAAATAATGCAATAGTCACCATGTATCGATTTACCTTAGAAACAACAGCTACAAACGGTTATACTGCCCACTTGCAAAACAAATGTTTCACGACTCAGCAGAGTTTCACTACTCAACAGTGTAGATGACTTTTTGGTAGCATTTTTATTTCTTAATTGCTATTGAGAATTGTATAAATTTGGCTAAAACAGAAAATACCTTCATACCCAACATGCCACTAACCAATGTTCTTCTTATTCTGTAGAAAAATAGAGTAACCCGCTCTGAAAGTGTTGTTAATTTTAGTAATAAAATGTCTGGGTTGGCAACAGATCTTGACACTCCGGTCTGGTCTGAACTTGTATCAGTATATAGAGAAAAAAAGGGGGGAAAAGACCCGCGCCTGCTTTTGATTGTCTCATTTTCTGCCACACTGTTCCCACTGTTTTTGGAAAGGTGAACTGTGTCTTCAATTTGTTTGGCATACAGAAAAAGGAGAAAAAAAAAAAAGGGCCTGATAGTATAGTAGTTTTATGCAACTAGCCAGATAAAAAGTCAGCACTTCGTACTTACACAATCCTATGTCACGAAGGGTCTGTGGACCCAGTTGGCCGTACCACCTTGGCGGTAAGGCAGCTGGCCAACAGGGCGTAGATGAATGTCTATAGTTCGTATAGGTACCTGTGGCAGCTCAGACAGCAGCAGGGCAGGCTCGGCTAGGATTAGGCAGGAGGTAGACTTCAGGCGAGGTGAAGCAGGTCGGACGTGGAATACAGCACGACACGACTTTGGCACAGCACAGTGCTCGACCAGGATAGTATGGAATGCAAGGAACAGGAACCGTAACAGGTGCAGGAACAGGAAACACACTAGGAGGCCATCACATAGACAAACTAGGAAACATCAACAACGCTCAGGCATAGAAGCAGGGGGCTGGATCCCTCTTATAGTCCAGGGTACTCACGGGTCAAAGTTAATCAAAAGTCTAGTACGCGCGCTGCCCCTTTAAGAGCGGGCATGAGCGTGGGCGCGCACCCTACGTGTTCCGGCTCAGGTGAGTGGAAGTGGGCGCTGGCGTCTCCTGAGGAGGCGGCTGGGGCCAGCGCTTGCAGACTCGTGGCTGCTGCTGTCAGGAGGGGATTGGAGGCGACAGAATGCAGCCACGGACATTACATCCTATAAGGGAAAAACAGCACAAAACCATCATAGGACCAGTGATATAGGTACAGTCCCCTCAATGCAATGAAAATCTACATAGCCTACAAATCGCATAAACTAATGTATCTCTGGTTCTATGACGGTTTTATGCTTTTTATAGTTCTTTGTTGTGTTTTGTAATGTTCTATAAGGTTTACATGCAAAAAGAAGGTGGGGTTGTGTTAACTCCTCCCTCTTTTCCTTTGCACTGTTTAAGAGACCACCGTTTCAACTTGTGCTCAGAATCCTGAGGAAGCAATCAGTGTATAGCGAAACGTCAAGCTTTTTTTATATTTTTTAAATCTCTCTAAAAAAAATGTAAAAACTTTTTCATTTACTATGGAGAAACTTTGGATTATTTCTAGTAATCTCAACCACACCCAAAGGAGAAGGTGAACCAGTGAGGTCCAGGAGAACCAGACAAGCCTTATGGGCTGACTTTTTATCTGGCAAATTGCATAAAACTACTATACTATCAGGCCCGGGTCTTTTCCCCTCGTTTTTTTTCTTTTCTCCTTTTTCTGTATGTCAAACAAATTGAAGACACAGTTCACCTTTCCAAAAACAGTGGGAACAGGGTGGCACAAAATGAGACAAAAGCATTGCGCCCCAACTATTCCCTACAGCAGTGGCTTCCCATCAGCAGCAAAACTAACTTCCACACACAAGACTACTGGTGCTCCGTTACACACCTCATAAGCCCAAACCTAAAAACCTTTCACCACTATACCCAATGTGGGCAACTTTTGGCAACAATGACCGGATATTTAATTGCATCAAAGCATATTTGGTTGCAGCTGCTGGCACCAAGGTAATACTAAAAGGCTGGATAAACCCCAGTGCCACCTTCTACTTAAATTTTCCTCAATAAGCTCGAGTGGCTCACAGATTGTGAGGCCCAAACAACACTTTTAATTTTTTTTTTAGAAGGAGCAACATGAAGTTTACAAATAATTAAAAGTGCTGCAGAGAAAATTGTGAATCTACAATCAGCAAACACATGGAAGGGTTGGAGCGGGGTGAGTTCCTATATGGTGGGAACACCTGGGCACTTACCCTTCTGGCCCAGGATGTATATTAGTCTTCAGAAGCTGGATAAGGTTCTGATAACACTAACTTCATGACTTCTATTTATAATGGAAGCCATGACCATGTGGCTTATCCGTTTTCAAGCGGATCCAAAGTGACACTGATAGATTTTATGGACTTTAATATCTTCTGTCAGGAATCCGGTATTTTTGATGGCCAGAATAGCAATGCAAACTCTGCTACTTGTGACGAAAAAAAAATAAAATACCGATATGGCCGCCGGAATCTCCAATAGAGGCTCCTACTGCTCGTGTAAACAATCTAAGAGACCTTTTTCCATTTCACAAACCATTTGAGATACCAGTACTCCGCAAGTAGACAGATTTTTCTCTAATACCAGCCTATGCCTAGCTAAACAAACTTTAAGAAAGTACAAGTCTTGGAATAAGCACAGTCAATAATCTGCTATCACCGTCTACATTACAGAAAAGGTTATTTAACATCAAATACAAATTTTTTAAAGCAGTTCTGTAAAATCTTTTGTCAACACAATTTTACGTTTCTGGTGGAAGAGTGTACATTACATTACGCTGATGATACCGGGGAATAGTCAAAAAACTGCTGTTGAAAAATCTGTTGTAATTATGGGCTTTATTTAGTATTTTAATCATATAACGGTGTTCTGCTGTGAACTGGCTGTGCAACTGCTCAACACTTTAGGGGTATGTTCACACATTGCAAAAATGTCTACAACTGCAAATCCGTTCCATGATCGGCAATAACTCTCAGCACCCGGGACAGTGACTACCGCTGGAGTTCATAGTATTAAAAGTTAACTTACCCAGAACTCCTCTTCTTCCTCCAGTCCGGCCTCCCGGGATTACGTTTCATCCCATGTGACCGATGCAGCCAATCACAGGCCAATCACAGGCTGCAGCGGTCACATGGACTGCCGCGTCATCCAAGGAGGTTGGACTGGTTGTCAAGATGGGGACGCGTCACCAAGACAACGGCCGGTAAGTATGAATTTCTTTTACTTTTATTACGGAAAGAACTGCCCCTTCTCTCTATCCTGAACTGATACGGAGAAGGGGCTGCCGATTAGTGCAGTGCAATTTTGCAGCGAAACCGTGCCCGTAAATACGGGTGGAATACTGGTAACACCGGACCCGTATTTACAGGCACGGGTCCGTAAATACTGGTGCAATACGGGTCGAAAACGTGTGACCAAGGACCCGTATTTACGGGAGGACAAAAATATGTTCGTGTGCATGAGGCCTTAAAAAGTACACCGGGAATGCTCCCGACAGAACATGCTAGACGTATCCATAGGGCTCTATTAGCCAGATGGTGGTCAAAAAAGTGTATGTTTGGCCGCCTGTCGGCTAGTACACGTCCGCACAATTTATTTATTTTTTTCAAGTAAGGAGTAGTGTAGTAGACTACGCTATTCCATCCTGAGTGGTCCCACAAAAAAAAAGATATACTTTGCGGTATACTTTTTTTTCAGGACAGTAAAGGGGTGAGTAATGCCATTGTCTGGCATACGTTAAACATAGATTTCATGGTCTTTTCATGACGTAGACGGTATTTGGATGACATTATGGGTGACGGTAGCTACTGTTAGGCAACCAGAAGATTAAAGTAGCGACAGCATAATTACTCAAGTCTCTTTATTGTTAAAAAAAATAAAAAAAAAATAATGCATCCAGGAAACAGCGGAAACGTTTCGACCCAAAATGGCAGCAGGGTCTTTGTTGAGCTACCAAAGGTACACAGAGGCACGTTACAACGAATGTTGTACTATGCAGGTATTCTGCCCTCAAAGCATTGCTTTTAGGGCATAATATGGTGCCTCATGAAGGTACGATGGTTACCACAGAGATGTGCAAGGAGTGACTACTACTCCATAATATGAAACACCAGAAACTTAAAGTGACATTACACATCGCGTTCTGTTAGGTGTCAACATCAAAGTAGGGGCAGAAGTAGCAGTAAGTGCATGTTCAATGCGCGTCACCTTTAAATGGGTGGGGGGGGGGGCACCTTAAATAATAAAACTAAAAAAAGCTTTGCACACTAGCTGCTATTTCAATTACACAAAAAAAATGAAAGCAAACATGACATTGTCCCTTAATTTTGTGTGGCTTATTAGAATATTCATTTGTATAATTGCTGAGTAGGTGCCAGTCTTAAATCAACTATACAATCAAGTAGAGTTATAATAATAGTCTAAACCATTTATATAAGTAATCTCTCCCATATTGTGATTAGTCCGAACTCATGCTTTAGCATATTTATTTTCAAGTCTGTGTAAAAGATCCCTCATATTTATCTGTGGCACAATTCTACACTCGATAGATAGATTTCTGAAACAAATTCTTCTTTAAAGTGAATGGGGCAGATTTATTAAGACTGCCGATTCATATACCTTCTTAGTATAAAAAGCACTAAAGTAAAATTTGGCTAATTTATTAAGAGGTGCACGCCTCTTAATAAATTAGGCGCATCTCTGGCTGTCTGTGCGCCAGAATGGGAAATCTAAGCCAGCTATGACCTAGAGTAGCTTTCTTCTATAATTTACACTAGTCTAATGAATTTGTTAAGTCGCGAGTCACCACGCCCTCCTGCGGGGTAAAAATGCAAAAGTTGTAACGTTTTTGCGCAAATTGGGGCTTTTCTACCCAGGGTAGATTGAAACTCCTTCCATTCATCAGAAAACGACCTATTGTTTAAATCAAAAACATATTTTGTTTGAGTTTTGGTGTTATACTTTTTACTCCATGTCACTATTTTTATTTAAAAAACAAATCATGAAATCTTGCAGTTTTCATTACTGACCCTTCCTGTTCTGTAGAGATCACATCTCAGCAGTCATCTCATTATCATCACAGATAGAATTAGGGTATGTTCACACGGCCTATTTTCGGCAATTTTTCGTGCCATAAACGCCCGAAAAACGGCCGGAAAATCAGAAGCAGAACACTTACAAACATCTGCCTATTGATTTCATGGGAAAAACGGCGTTCTGTTCCGATGGGCAGTTTTTTTTACAAGGCCGTTTTTCAAAACGGCTGTGTAAAAAAAACGGCTGTGAAAAAGAAGTGCAGGTCACTTCTTGGGACGTTTTTTGGAGTTGTTTTTCATAGACTCTATAGAAAACAGCTCCAAAAATGGCCCTAAAAAACGCTGCGAAAATCGCGAGTGGCTTAAAAAAACTTCTGAAAATCAGGAGCTGTTTTCAAGAGAAATTTTCAGACGTTTTTGGTTAAGCGTGTGAACATACCCTTAGGGTCCAGCTAAAGGCCCTTTTACACGGGCCAATGATCGGGCAAAAGAGCGTTCAATGGCTGATTTGCTTGTTTATGCTGAAAGTTATATTATCGTTGTCGGCAGTACATCTCCCTGTGTAAACAGGGAGATGAGCTGCTGACATGATAATGTATGGGGACAAAATCGTAGTAACGAGCGCTCTTCCCCATACAGTACGGATCATAGCTCCTTGTGAAAGGAGCAAACGAGCACCGATCAACAAGCGGTCGCATTGATAGACGTTTGTTTTCACAGCCCATATCGGGCCAAGTAATAGGACCCTTAAGGTCCTTTTAGGGCTTGTTCACACAGCGGATTTCACGTATCGGGTCCAGCCTAAAAATCCGCTGCAGAACTATTCCTGCCGACTGCACGAAGATTTCTCCCCTCCACTGAAATTTGGACAGAAAACGTCCCACTCCCATTGAAATTAATGGGAGGCGGAATTGTGAACATACCCTCACATGGGCCAATTGTCGGGTAAACGAGCATTCATATGAACACTCGCTCCTGATCATCGCCTCGTGTAAACAGGGCGACGATCAGCTGATAAACGAGCAGACGCTCATTCATCGGCTAATCGTATAGTTTATGCAGCATTAATTATTGTTGTCGGCAGCACATCTCCCTCTCGCAGGAACGATTTATCTTCCCCATACATTACCAAGCATTGCTCTGTAGGAAAGGAGCAAACGAGTGCCGATCAATTAGCTGTCTTGTTGATCGGTGCTCGTTTTCATGGCCCATATGGGCCATGTAATAGGATCTTTATACAGACGGGTAACACCTCTATATAGATAACAAAGGATCCACCAATGACAATAGGTGATGGACACGGGTCCCGTCCTCCCCTTCCA
Organism: Rhinoderma darwinii; assembly: GCF_050947455.1. Classification (NCBI taxonomy): domain Eukaryota; kingdom Metazoa; phylum Chordata; class Amphibia; order Anura; family Rhinodermatidae; genus Rhinoderma; species Rhinoderma darwinii. Next base: position 8,467,924 of record NC_134696.1, read on the forward strand.
AGCACAATGACCTTTGCACAGGTCACTGAGAATGCCTGGAAAACTCTCCCATAGAAGTCAATGAGTTATCTCCAGACTACAAATTCCTACGGTCCATGTGGCTGCTGTATGCCTGAATCAGCTCAGTCAAGATGGCTGCTCCTTTAATCATGTATAGACAGAAGAATAAAACATAATCTACAATCAATCAGAAAAAAAAAAAAAACACGTCTCCGTATCTGTTTTTTTATTAGAAAAAATAAATAAAGCGTGACTCAATAAGGTGCTGGTAGGTTGTCTCTGGTATCTGGCGGGTATTTGCTGGAGGGTGGGGGGGGGGGGAATCCATAGAGCGAACAAGACTATCAAGGTTTTCCCACAGATGCTCAATTGGGTTCAAGTCTGGAGAATTAGGGGGCCAGGGAAGTACTTGGAGGTCTCGGTCCTGCTCTTCCAACCACTGTCGGATATTTCTAGACGTGTGACATGTCGCATTGTTTTGCTGGAAGATTCCATCTGCCCCAGGGAAGACAAACATCATGTATGAGGGGACGTGATCTGCAGCGATGGATTCATACCCAAATCGGTTCAGAGCCTTCCACATGGATGAGTGGCCCAGAGAATGCAATGAAAAAATTCCCCAGACCATAACGCTGCCGCCACCGCCTTGTTCTTCCAGCAATGGTTGCCGGGTGTTTGTTCATTGATGTTTCTCGCCTGACACACCAACGTCCATCCGTTCACGAAGCCGAAAACGTGACTCATCGGAGAAGGAAACCCTTACCAATCATCGGTGGTCCAATTCCGATACTGCCGAGCCAATTGAAGCCTTTGTAGGCATAGGAGCAGTGACCATCCGTCTGCTTCAGAGCCCCATATGCAGTAGGGTTCGCTGAACTGTTACAGAAATAAGTCTGGTAGCCCCCACGTCTGAGCTGCTCCACTGTAGCGTGTCGTTCGGCCCTCGCGCACCTTCGTAGACGACGTTGACCTCTCACATCAATGGCACGTGGTGCTCCGCAGTTTCCACGTCTGTCATTCCCAATGGTGCCATTTGTCCACTCACGATACACTGTCACCGCAGCAGCACAAGAACAGTTCACAAACTGCGCTGTTTGAGAAATACCGACACCCTTGGCCCGAAAGCCGATAGTCATCCCTTTTTGCAACTCTAATAAATCGTCCCTTTTACCCTTGGCAACGAGTGATGTGTGTTCAGACCGCCGACCGCACCCCTTATATACCCACCAGGTCCACAACACATCACTTCCTTCATGGGCTACGCGCTGCCGACGTCGAAAGTAGGAGGAGTTCATAATAATGTGCCTCGACTGTGTATATATGATACATTCTCTTTAATTTTGTACTTATGGATTAAACTGATAAACGGTTTTTCCCATCTTAGACATTTATGGCATATCCACAGGATATGTCATAAATGTCTGATAGATGCCGGTTGGGAGTACAGAACTCGCTGAGCTACGCTGTTTCCATAACTCCCACAAAACGTGAACGGGAGTCTTGGAAACTGCATGGCACAGTGAGATACGCTGTGTCCATAGCTTCCAAGTTCAAGAAACAGCGTAGCTCAACGTGCTATGCCGCTTACGGAACTCCCATTCACGTTTATGAAAGTTACGGAAACAGCGAAGCTCAGCTGTTTCCATACTCTGAACCATTGTACCAATTCGTCAGTCAGTGGCCGGAGAGCAGCAAAAGCAAGAGACGCTAGGATGTGTAGTCAGGGGGCCTCATTTTAGAGATAGGTGCAGGTAACAGAGTGGGGATCTGAAACTATTGGAGATCTATGGCATATCCTGTGGAGATGCCATAAATGTCCAAGATGGGAAAACCCCTTTAAGGCTGGGTTCACACAGAGTTTTTTGCAGGCAGAAAATCTGCCTCAAAATTCCTTTTGGAATTTTGAGGCAGATTTTTCTCTGCCTGCATGCCGATTTTCTCTGCGTTTTTCGCCCGCGGCCATTGAGCACCACGAGCAAAAAACGCAGCGAAACACGCTTTCTCTGCCTCCCATTGATGTTAATGGGAGGTCAGAGACGTAAACGGCCGAAGATAGGGCATGTTGCTTCTTTCTCCCGCGAGACGGTTTTACCGCTCGCGGGGAAAAAATGCCAGCATTTACGCGGTTTCCACGTCAAAAAAATTTGTCAAAAAAAAAACTCTGTGTGAACTTACCCTAATGCGTAGATAAAAAGAATATTAGTGAACAAAATCTGTGTTTTTAAAACAAAACTAAAATAAGCACATATAATAGAAAAGATTAACTAAAATACATCTAACCACCAATTGAATTCTAGCAGTCACTTTACGTTTTACTTTCAAACACCATATTATATTTTACATATAGAGTTAATCTACATAACAAGTTGTGTACATACATTACATATTACTTCGCTTGTACTGATCCTGAGTTACAGAATGTTTTATACTCCAGAGCTACATGCACAATGCTGCAGGCTTCAGAATATCTCCCAGTATTCCCTGTTTAGTACCTTCACAGATCATACCCTTGTGGTTTGCATTCTGGGAAATCTTTACTTTATGCATTCTACACTCACTTAATAAATTTAAAAAAAACGAAAATAAAAAGACAATAATACTCACATTATAAGAGCTCAGCTAGGCTTATAGGGGGTATATAGGCTGACAGATTGCTGACTGTTTCCAATAACATCCAGCAGAATTGTGAATGCAGCTCTAGACTATGATATAGGCTGTAACTCAGAATCATTACAGGACATGTAATGAAATAGATTTTTTTATAATTCCCTTATTGAATAGCATGTCACACATAGCTGCAGCGTCATTTTAAATGTAAAATAAATGTAACACATGCTTCATATAGATACAACTTCAAAGTATTTTAAACAAATAGAAAAGCTAGTTCTTAGTGGAGCTTTAGACCCAACCAATTTTGTCTCCATGAATCACGTCAGTGCACTTCTACAAGATTGCCAAAATGCCCATCACTGTGTCTGTGTTTTAATAGCTCCTATTTTTTTTTTCCTACATCTGATAAATTGATATATTTCAAAGGCTGGGTTCACACCTGCTATCTGTTTTCCATTCTGCTGTCATAGGAGAAGAACAACGAAAAAAAACAGGATTTTTTTTTCTGCCGTTTTGGACCAGATCTGCAACGAAGCAGTCTCCAAGGCAGATCTGAACAAAGTCTAAGGCCTTATTCACACAAATGTATTTCTCATCAGTGTGCTGTCCATTTTAAAAACGGAAGGCACACGACCCATGCAACTCAATGGGGCGATCCATACACCCAGCTGTTATTCACAGAGTGTGTGTTCGTTGTGAGAAACTCCAAGCATGCCCTATTCTGGTCCGTTTTAGCAGACTTGACTCTATATCAAAGTCTCTGGCTGAACGAAAAAAAAAATGGACAGGACACGGGTGACGTATGTTGTTCGCTATTCACAGATCCGTTGCTAAAAAAAAAAAAAAAGCAGAAAAAAAAAAAGAATAGTAAAAATCGGGAATTAAACTAAAAAAACAGATGAGACAGAAATTCATATGGATGAAAAACAGTCAGTTTGCAAACACGAATCGACACGTGTGAATAAGGCCTAAGGAGACTCTCGGGTTAAAAGAAAAAGTTTTATTTTTGTGTAATAGAAAATAAATGTAAATAAATAAATAAAATAATGAAAATGATGATTACCGACCGCCCTTCCAGGTGGTCCTGATTTATATAGTCCAGAGCGGCCGTCAGATCACTGCTGATTGCTAATGTAAACCGTAAATAAACTTGTTGATAGACACATCCCTGACAATTTATCAGAGTTCCTATAACGCAATACGCTCTGCTGCACTGCATACTGGGACACCTAATTGTTCAGATTACTGTAGATTAGTAGGAAATGTTTAGAGATTTGAGCTCCGCAGCCTGCAGAATTGTGAATGCACCTGTGGATGGAAATGGCGTAGGATATAGGCTGTAACTCAGGACCAGTTCAATATACATTTGCAAAGTAACTAAACTTTACATGTAAGTTATATCTACGTGTAAACTGTAAAATGCTATAGGGAGACACGTGTGCTGGGGATTACAGCCTGACAATACAACAAGAACAGAATGTACAGTGATGGATAAGGGCTTATCCACACGTAGCAGAATTGCTGCGTATTTTCCGCCTTGAATTGCGGACGGAAAAATGCGCAGAATACAGTAGCAGCAAAGTGGTCAGATTGAACAAATCTCAGCCCCCCACTGCGTAAAAACACCGACCAGAAATTGACCTGCGGTGCGTATTTTTCGTTGCGCAGCATGTCAATTCCTGCTGCGGAAGGTGGACTGAATTGCTTCGTTTGTCACCATCTCTCAGCATTGTGAAAAACCCAGCAAAATACGCACCATTTTCTGCAGTAAAAAAACAACAACAAAAAAACGCAGGAAATGGTGCGTTTTTTCCGCAGCGTAAAGTCTGCTACTCTCAACGGAATTCCTGCAGACATTTTCTGCAGCATTTCCGTTACGTGTGGACAAGCACTTAGACTCACGCCAAACACCAGGCACTCCCGCCCACCAAATAAACATATACATTTCACAGAGCTGGATTGGCATACTACTCACACGCATTTCATCTAGGCATAATATCTGCTTTTTTTTTTTTTCCTTCTCCTTCACATTCTGTAAGCCATAATTAAATATTGTTAGACAAGGTGAATAGCAGATAAAACCGTGTTTAAATGTACATCAATTCTAAAAGGATTTTTAAAGTATGAAATGTCAATACCAGCGCCATAGCGAGGCGTGAGATCACCGCTTTATTTAATACAGTACAAGGCATTAGTCACGGTCAATCTTAAAACCTATAATAAGATAAGGGCCAGTTATTTGTTTTTGGGTGTGAAGGATGCTTCAGTTTAAACACAAGTTTCCAGTCTTAAAATGGTTAAACATGCTGCGCTCGCTTAAACTGTGACTTTGCGGAGCTGCCAAAATATTTTGATGTCTTGAACAAGATCTCTTTGGCTCGCTATTCCTTCTCCCAATGAATGAATCTCTACATAAGCAATGAATTATGCATAACCAAGGCGCCCCCTACTGGCAAGCCTGGTTGATTGTGTAATGCAGAACTGTACAAGTCTGTCTTTATTCATTTTTTGATACACGTTACACAATAAAAGCACATTTTCATGAAACCAGAATTATTTTGCAACTTTTATAATGATTTATATCTAGCAAAACGTGAAGCGTTAATTCTGTCCAAAGCGTTTTGTTTTTTATTTTCTAATAACTTCAAACAATTTACAAATGTATCTGTAAGGTTCTGTTCACATGTGCGTCGTGACTTCCGGTTCATCCACGTTGACATTTGGTTGAACATGAGTTGTGGTATAATAGCAGGAGAACTGCGATTTCAATGAAAGAAGAAACTAGCAAGCAACCTTACAAGGTTATATTACTGACAATACCTGACCCATCTGTATTGGTTCAGAGCGCACAAGACTGAAAGAGGTGCACGAATAGGGTCCCAACCCAATCGTATGTGAAGAAGTATCCGGCACACAAACACTTCTTCAAATACCTGACCCATGTTCAGGACAAGATTTAACAATATCTCCTTGAACGCTTGTGAACCAATCAAATATTAATCTTGAGCTAAAATCCAGGATTTTAATGCACAGCTGGTGTTATTGACGCTGTCTCTAATCAGATTTAATATGCAAAAATGTAAGGTATAGATGCAGAAGACACATCCATAGTGTGCAAGAAGGAATACCCTGGTGGCTACAGTGCGGGGAAGAACCACACAGAAATGATATTAACTTTATATGCGTTCTAAATAACACGATCATCATCATGACCCCCCTCCCCCCCCCCCCCAGTGCTGTTCTTATTCACAACGTACAGATCTTGTTTAAATGAACAACTAAGGATACAATATATTACTTTTACATTATATACCTTCGTACACGCACACGTTTATGATAATTTTTCAGAATAGCCATATAGGACACCAGCCTTATATGAGGGAGGTATGGAGGCACGATACGTCATGTACGAAGCCCCTGCTCCCCTTTTTCAGACTCCTATAAAAGGGTCGATAAAAGTGGACGGGACCAATCAAGACTAAATTTGTCTAAGTCCAAAGGCGTTTGTAAACAACATGGAGCCTGATCGGACATTGTTTTAACCCCTAAGTGACCAAGCAATCTTTTACTTTTCCAGCGTCCCATGAAAGAGATATAACTTTTTTTTATTTTTCTATTGACATAGCCATACGAGGACTGCGGGATGAGTTGTATTTTTTAATGGCAATTTGGCGTACATATCATTTGTTGATTAACTTTTTTTGGGGGGGGGGGGGGGGGGGTAATAGAAAAAAAAACCCGCAATTCTGCCATTTTAAATGCGTTTAAAATTTAGGGAGTTTACCGTGAGGTGTAAATAACAGGTTGCCTTTATCCTATAGCTCGGTACGATTACGGAAATTTCTCATATTTATAGTTTGTTTTTGTTACTACCTTTGCACAATAAAAACACTTTTGCACTAAAATCATGTGTTTTTGCATCGCCGCATACCTTTTTTATTTTTCCTTTGATGTGACCATATAAGGGCTTGTTTTTTGCAGGGCGAGGTGTCGTTTTCATTGGTACCATTGGGGTACACGGGACTTATTAATGAACTTTGATTCCACCAATGTGTTTTGCGTTTTTTTTGTTACAGCTTTCACCTTGCAGTTTAAATAAAATGATAACTTTATTGTTCGGGTCATTGCAATCACAGCGATACCATATATGTGCCTTTTTATTTATTTTTTACACTTTTACAAAATAAAACCACTTTTATTGGGAGAAAACATGTTTGTTTGTTTGTTTTTTTACTGTTCACCTTTTCAAATTAAATTTCACGTAAATATTTTTTTTAGTCCCACTAGGAGACTTCACTATGCGATTTTTTTTATCACTTATGTAATGCTTTGGTATAGCCTGTCGGTGTAAGGGCTTGTCCACACAACGGAATTGCTGCGTTTTTTCCATCCGGAATTGCAGACGGAAAAAATGCAGCAGAATATAGTAGCAGCATCTCATCCACACGCTGCGTAAATACTGAGTGGAAAAAAAACGCTCAGAAATGGACCTGTGGTGCGGATTTTTATTCCGCAGCATGTCAATTGTATTTGCATAATTGCTGCGGGTTTTGAATTCAATGGGGAGGTAAAACTCGCAACGAATAGCAGTTGTGATTTTTGCGGTGGGTTCGCAGCGATTCCAACGCAAAAAAACGCAACTCTGAATTATAAAAATAACACTATACTTACCTATGAGTCTGTGTTTTTTCCTCCAAGCCTGCCTCCTGGGATGACGCTTCATCCCGTGTGACCGCCGCTGCAGCCAATCACAGGCTGCAGCTGTCTCCTGGGATGAAACAATACGGTGCACTAGTTTGAAGTCCGAACTAATGACTTTTCATGCTATTTGCCCACTGATATAACGATGCCATGCAGCTGCATTTCACTATAAAAAGGAATACGGAATAATCAATATAGATCCTATAAAGTGTGACGCAATCATACAAAATGTGAAATCACTGGCTATAAAGTGAGGGGTCTAGGTAAGGTCTCATTCACATCTGCGTTCCGGGTTCTGTCGTTTTGCTCTATCATAGGAGCAGAACAATGAGGATACCGGAAGCTCGGGATCCATTGCATTACTGTAACCAACAACGCCCGACGGAACCCATTGACTTTAACTGGTTTCGCCAGGTCTCAGACATGGTTTCCGTCATTTTGCCAGACAGAACAGTGCAGCATGCTGCGACGCAGATGTGAACAGGGCCTTACATTTTTGTACCGGGGCCCAAACACTTCAAGCTACACATGAAAATCTGTTTATGGCAGTCATTTATTTACTTTTGCTTATATATTGCAAAAAAAATTCCAAGACGCATACCAGGGCCAATGAAACCCATCAGTATATTTTTGGAATGTGGGAGAAAACCGGAGAACCTGGACAAAACCCACACAAATACGGGAAGAACATACAAACTCCATGACTCTAGAAGTCCAGTGCTGCAAGGCAACAGTACTGAGCAGTGAGCCACGGGGTTCAGGGGTACAAATAATACAACTCCATTATGTTTTTTTTTTTTTTACCCAGAATAAAATAGGCTTTTACAGCTTTCCAAATTAGTTTCAATAAGTATTTTAAATTGTTGACTAACAGGGAAAAAACACTAGCTTCCTTTCAGGCAAACATTACGCAAGTTTATTGTAATTAGAAAACAACCATTTAAAATTTAAAAAAATTGCCTGGGTTGTCTGAATTGGCAGGTTGGGGAATACTTGAAGGAGAGATCCATAAAGGTGTTGGGAACATAAAGCTATACAGCATGTACTGTAGTTATAAGGAGGAGAAATGGGAGGTGTAGTAAGAGCCCAGCGGGGTGAACAGCTGTGATTTATGGGGAGGAGTATCAGAAGTTTGGAAACGGCAGCACAACTGTCTCCTTTGTTACAGTGTGTGTGTGTGTGTGTGTATATATATATACACACACACACACATACATACACATATACACACACACGTGATCTGGAAATAAAACTCAGAACAAGGCCTCGAGCACATAGCAGAACCGTAGGGGTGCCAATGAGCTTATTGAGGGAGCCCCCTCCCTCTGCATAATTACTTAGGTGCCACAGTTGCTCTTTACTGCATCTAAGGGGTTAAACTTTAGATATCGGACTCATCTCTGATCCTTAGGGCTTTAGACGAACGTGATATACGTCCGTGCAACGCGCGTGATTTTCACGCGCCTCGCACGGACCTTTGTTAGTCTATGGGGCCGTGCAGACGGTCTGTGAGTTTCACGCAGCGTGTGTCCGCTGCGTAAAACTCACGACATGTCCGTTATGTGTGCGTTGTTCGCGCATCACGCACCCATTGATGTCAATGGGTGCGTGAAAACTACGCGCAGCACACGGAAGCACTTCCGTGTGATGCGCGTGATTCGTGCAACAGCAGTAAAAAGTATGAATGAAAACAGAAAAGCACCACGTGCTACAAACATACAAACAGAGTGTCATAATGATGGCGGCTGCGCGAAAATCACGCATCATACGAGGGTTGATACACAGAGCTGTTAAGTATCTTTTGCGCGCGCAAATGCAGCATTTTTTGCGTGCGCAAAACACACACGCTCGTGTAAATCCGGCCTTAGTTTCCTTGCTCTTCGTACTAGATGGTCCCTTAAATGTTACATATGCGTTACGTTTATCGCAAGGTTGCAATGTTTTTTTCTTCATCATGAACAAGCTCTTACTACACGTCTCTGTAAACCAACCCTTTTATTTCTATTTAACATATATTTTAAATACATCCCACTTTATGCTACATTTTGTCTCTTAACAATCTGCATAGTTAGACTGCGCACAATATATATATGCATCTCAGCATCCGCCATTGATCGTATTATATATTTTTTATAACAACAATTTTATTCTTTTATTAATTATTCAATAAACATCCTTTCGTTTCACTGACTTCTGCTGGTGAATTATTGGTTAGAATCTTTACATAAAGCCCAGAATATTCTGCATTGCAGATTCCCTTAGAAAAATGTCAGTTGAATAATAAATTCTAGATGGGATCGTACTGTAGCAATTTTGTAGATTAAAATGACCCGTGTGAACCGTGGGAAGGAAAAACATATGTATATCTTCATTGCAGTTCCATTACTCACATCATTTCAGAGAAGAATGGATACTGGGGATAGGTTTGAAATTTTCAGGTGGAGGGTCTGCACTGGTTACTGTGTGGTTTTAGGTCTCTATCCCCGGTGATATGTTACATGTGGGAATTACATAAGCATGCAAAATAGAAAACGGCGCATAAAGGAAAAAAATAAATAAATAACTTTTATAAGTGTTGATGGACTTGTGGAAAGAGTTCGGCTTCGTTCACATCTGCTTTGGGGACTTGTTTTGACGTTCCGGCGGAGGTTTCCGTCAGAACGGGACCCTGAACGGACACCGACGGAAACCAGAGGTTTCAGTTTCCATCAACATTGATTTCAATGGTGACGAAGTCAGTGCCTGTGGTTTCCGTTTGTCTCTTTTGTGCATCGGACCCGTCGTATTGCCGGAAGCAATAGCGTAATCTACTACGCTATTGCTTCCGGCAAAACGACGGGTCCGATGCACAACAGACACAAACGGCAACCATGGCCACCGGACCCGTCACCATTGAAATCAACGTTGATCAACGTGTCATTTTGTGTCTGTTCAGGGTCCCGTTCTGACGGAAACCTCCGACGGAACATCAGAACGGGACCCCAACGCAGATGTGAACGAAGCCTAATAGGTGGAAGTTCAGCAACCAATTGTACAAGTTCTGAAGAGACACATATTTGGATGTTTTCTAAATCTTTCTCAGCATAACATAACTACGTACTAGGGCTAGGCAATTAATAAAAAAAATAATAATAATAATTCAGCGCAATTCACGAACGTCATCTTTCGCATTTCGGTTTTTTACCTCATCTTCCCCCCCCCCCCCATTTAAACTGTATCTGCAACTTCAGAACGCAGATAAAGTTGAAACCAATGGTAGAGCAGTGAGCCGTAAGGTCCCTACTCTACCATTCACAATGTATCGCCAGAAGCGAGGAAGTGACGTCACCTCTGAAGTATGGGGGATTTTGTAATGTGTGGAGGGCAGTTATAGGGGCATTGTACTGTGTAGAGGCAGCTATGGGGAGACTATACTGTGTGGAGGGCAGTTTTATGGGCATTATACTGTGTGGGGCAGTTATGGGGGGCTTTATACTATGTAGGGGCAGCTATGGGGGGCATTATACTGTGTGTGGAGAGCTATGGGGGGTTTATACTGTGTGGAGGGCAGTTATAGGGGCATTATTCTGTATGGGGGCAGCAATGGGGGCATTATACTGTGGGGGGCAGCTATGGGGTATTATACTGTGGGGGGAGTACTATGGGGCAATATACTGTGTGGGGGCAGTGTCAGGGGGTATATTATATACAGTAGTATACAGCAGGATCAGGGGATAAATATTAATTCAATGGCGTAACATGCAAATGAGGGCGTGCCATGCAAAAAGGGGTGTGGCCTAAATAATCATTTATTAATCATAATCGAGGTCACATGTTCAATTAATAGTGATTTTGATTTAGGCCATAATCGCCCAGCCCTATTATATTACCATGGACTAATGCGAACCTTGTACCAATGATTCTATTGTCTGCACATATTGGCAACTATCAACTCACTGTTAGCTCCACCGAGGATTAGTTGCTCATGATTGAAGAGGCATTTATCCGAATTCGTTCATAAAGTCGTTTTTACATGCTAACTAAACAACACTCAAGTTATTAAAACATTGTAAAATAAATAAATATATATGCTTATGATGTTCAGTGTCTCTATTAGCTTGCAAGGCAGGAAGTGTTGTCAGAGGGGACATAGGTATATAAGGCATCCTGTAAACAGAGTGCCAGCTGTCCTGGATCCAGCAGGACCGTATGTCCCAAGCGGTCTGCTGCATGACCCGCTATGCCCAAGCTCTGTCCTCCCTGTCGCCAGCCGCGGGCTCTCTTAGTCACTGACTGTCCTCCACTGCCAGATGCCCGGGTGCCTGCTCCGCCTCTCCATTCTGCAGTCCTGACTTGAGGCAGCGGGGTGCAGCAGCAAGAACAGGTTGGGAAGAGGCCAGGCAAAGAAATCATATAGGTAAATAATTAATACCTCCCAACTTTTAATTAACAAAAAGAGGGACACTTTTGGCGGAGCGCATCAATGCCACAGCACATTTTTGAGCCCCGTCCCTTAACCATGCCCAAATCACCCGTCCAAGAACACCAAATAATACAGGACTGACCTGCTAGATCCGGGATGGTTTGGATCCCTGAATAATCAATGCCTTCATACCACAGTTCTTACGTTCCCACTACTACAGCAAAAAAGTGTCATGTACTGCTTTGCCTCTGCCCCAGTCCCTCTTTTCGTTCATAAAAAGTTGGTAGGGATGCAATAACAGTTCCCATGAAAAACAATATAGTAATTTTTTGTGTTTTTAAAGACGTCTACCATGTGGGACAAATAACCTGTTCGTTTTATAGTAGGGGTTGTTGCCTTGATACCAATTATGTATAGTTTTTTTTGTTGTAAACAATTCCCATAAACGAACATTTACAGCGCTTTGCTCTAACTACATAGTACCAGCGCCATAAATGTAAAGCAGATGTCGCCAAGAGTTTTGTCTGAGATTATAAAGAAGGGTTGCCATTTCTCATTGGCTGTGCCTGGTATGTACTAAAATGCCGCTGAACTGCACTACAAGGCACATCCCATGAACAGGAGTGGCACCGTTCAAATTAGACACGTTTTTCTAAAAGCAAACCACCCATTTAAATCTGGGAAGGGAATGGAGAGAGAAACATGGATTTGACCTTTAAAAACTTAACATGTGCGTAAGAGAAGTGTTGGCCAGGACATCTTAGTGTATAGTTTATGGTGATCAGTCTAGAGCAGGGAGTCTCAATCGTATTATTCGGGGGGCTCACCACTGGTTGTAGTCCATGCACTATGTTGTTAGTGCAACCATAGAAAGGCATCTGCAGCATACACATGTGCCCTCTTACTTTCTCTCTAAGTCATTACCCAAGATATATGTCAAAAGATGTAAGGGCCTGTTCACATCACCGTTCGCTTCCGTTCCGGGGTTCCGTCTGAGGTTTCCGTCGGGTGAACCCCGCAACGGAAAGTGAAACTGAAACGGAAGCTGTGCTTTCACTTTCCGTTGCGGGGTTCACCCGTCGGAAACCTCCAATGGAACCCCGTAACGGAAAGCGAACAGTGATGTGAACAGGCCCTTAAACAAAGGTGCTGATCACACGTCGGAGCCTACTTCACAGATTCCGTCATCTTTGCTGTACAACATAGCGCAGCATGCAGCGAAATTTTGTCCGGCAAAAAGACAGCAACCATGACAGAATCCTGACGAAACGTATTAAAGTCAATGGGTGCCGTTGGTTTTCGTCATGCGATAGACATGGCCCTTCCACTTTTCCCGTTATTCTGCACCTCTGAATGAACACAGTAACGGAAATCGTAGCATAGTTCTGAACTGAGCCAAACATGTAAATAAAACCATATACCCCCAACGTATGCCAATCCCATTGACACCTATGTTAAAAAAAATAATATATTACAGCCATCCAGTAAAAAAAAATTATGTTAAACGTATACGTTTTTTTAACATAGAAGTTTGCGGGCGACGGATGGCAATTATCGTTTAACGTATAATGGTTTTACTGGATGGCTGTGACGGATGCCATTCGTCAGTCATCAGTCACCCGTCACCCATAGACCTACGGTCAATTTTTTTTACTGGATGGCGCAAGACTGTATTGAATTTGTATTATGACAAATTGTATAACTTAACCCAAGTTCAATAAAAAGTAAGAGTGGACACATCTGTATAATCACTTCTGTCAAAACGGACTTGCCAGCTGCACCTCTGCCACCACTTTGTCACTAACAAAGTGATGGGAGAGGAAAAATCCATCCCGTCAGTTCCTTGTTTGGCCCAAAGGCTGCCAGACCCCACTGGCTGAAATGTAATATCTACGACCTCCTTAAGAGAGTTTGTTCCTTTGTCATGATATACTGTCATTGAATAAGTTTCTGTCTGAGCTGTAGCTGCAAGACACGATGAAGATAACACCGAAAAGCAACAACAAAGTGGACATAAATCAACAAAGCGGCGAAAATGACAGCATCTAATAATATTACAGTGGATAAATGTTTAAACAAAGCTGGAATATGGACTTTGTGCTTTTCCCGCCAACTGTGATCAGACAAGATAATAAAATTGCTGTAGTTTCTAGTAGATTTACTGGAACATGCTGGGCCCTGGGTCCCTTATTTCTCCTTCCCACCGTAGCTTTCTCCATGCCAGCTGTTAATTATCTCCACTGACGTTAATGTCATTTCCGATGCATTCACGGTGTATAATTGAGTAGGTTCGTAAAGTGAATATGTTGTTCTCTCGGTCCCGTTTATTCTGCTGTCAGCATTTACTGACAGTCTAATCTTTGTTAAAGAAAATAGCTGTTGAGCTATTGGCGTCTGATAAGGTTATATTTGCCTTACAATTAGGAGGATCTCACCCTCTTTTCGAATCTGGCAAAAAAGGACATCACCTTCGTGTTGCCTCTTGTAGACCTCCGAGCACGCAGCGACCCGTTCAGCTCATCAATATTCAATGCGCAATGAAAAAAATGCTATAACTCGAGGACTATGAAATAATGTAATGCAATATTGATTATTTTATGGTATGATTATGTGTAATTACATCTCTCAAATTTTATTTTAATGTTACATTCCACTACTTTTAGCTCTTTAAAATTACCCAAAACATCTCCGTTTAATGGAATGAACATAGCATCAATTTTAATGTGAAACACTCTTTTTTCTGGTAAAGCGTGACCCTTACAGACATGGAGTATAAATTATACGGGCAACTATCCATAAAAAAAAAAATGAATGAGGATTATCTCTCTTACAAGGAATAAGAAAAGCGTTACTGAAAAAGGATACGCTAAAGAAAAGCGAGGTGTCTTCTGGAGGGTTCTGAAGTAAAACTAAAACAATCCATAATCGTTGTAGAGCCAAACCAGTTTTGACCTGGGTATTTATCCTATTTTATCATTATATGAAAATTCGGATACAAACATTTTGCGGAGTAGTGGCCCCAATGTGTGAGCTGATGCTTAGTAACAGAGCACATGTCCATTTATGGAAATCTGTCATGGTCACTGGTAGGGTGGTGCATATCCATATGTTCTAGCTGCCAAGGAAAGAAAGATGGCGCCAGATCATGGATTTATTGAAATTTAAGAGAGAGGGCCAGGGGGAGAGGGGGGAGGGAGGGAGAGAAAGAGAGAGAAAGAGAGAGAAAGCGAGAGAAAGAGAGAGAGAGGCAGAGAGAAAAAGAGAGAGGCAGAGAGAGAGAGGCAGAGAGAGAGAGGCAGAGAGAGAGAGGCAGAGAGAGAGAGGCAGAGAGAGAGAGGGGGAGGGAGAGAGGGAGGGAGAGAGGGAGAGAGAGAGGGGGAGGGGGGGAGAGAGAGAGAGGGGGAGGGGAGAGAGAGGGGGAGGGGGGAGAGAGGGGGAGGGGGGAGAGGGGGAGGGAGAGAGAGAGAGGGGGAGGGAGAGAGAGAGAGGGGGAGGGAGAGAGAGAGAGGGGGAGGGAGAGAGGGGGGAGGGAGAGAGAGGGGGGGAGGGAGAGAGAGGGAGGAGGGAGAGAGAGGGGGGAGGGAGAGAGAGGGGGGAGGGAGTGAGAGAGGGAGAGGGAGGGAGAGAGAGGGGGAGGGAGGGAGAGAGAGAGAGGGGGAGGGAGGGAGGGAGAGAGAGAGGGGGAGGGAGAGAGAGAGGCAGAGAGGGAGGCAGAGAGGGAGAGGGAGGGAGAGGGAGGGAGGGGGAGGGAGGGAGAGAGAGAGGGGGAGGGAGGGAGAGAGAGAGGGGGAGGGAGGGAGAGAGAGAGGGGGTGGGAGGGAGAGAGAGAGGGGGAGGGAGAGAGAGTGGGAGAGAAAAATCGCAGAAGGCAAAAAACTCGCAACTAAACATTTCGGAAAGTGGGTATGGCTTACCAAAAAGGGGGGGGCACAGAGAAATTTTCTATCATCTGCACTTTGGTTTGCTAATTTTTTCTGTGACCTAATGCATTTCCTGCACTAAATCAAGGAGCCATTCGTTATTTCCTCTTTGAAATTAATTGTGATTTTAGGACATACATGTGCAGTCATCAATGCTGGTGGACCCTAGTCAGCAAATTTCTAATATAGGTATAGTTCTGAACATGCACATATTTATATTTAGGATATTGTAATTCATCTATCGATAATGAATGCACTGGAGTTGTCCCATGTTAAAACTATAAGAGTCTTAGAAGCAATCATATTTCCACATTCACACATTTAGGCGAAATTCACACGAACATGTGCAATTTGCGCGTGAAAAAAACGCAGTTCCGTGTGTCATAAGGGTTTGGTGCGTGGCTGCGTGATTTTCGCGCATATGCCATCCTTATGACACTCTGTTTTTATGTTTAGAAAAAGAAATGAAGGAGGTGGTTTTATTTTTCCCTTCATTTCTTGATCTACTGTGAGGTGCGTCCGTGTTCTGCGCGTGATTTTCACGCACCCATTGACTTCAATGGATGCATGATGCGCGAAAACCGCCCAAGTATAGGACATGTCGTGAGTTTTACGCAGAGGACACACGTTGCGTGAAAATCACGGACTGTCTGAACGGCCCCATAGACTAACATAAGTCCGTGCGACACGCGTAATTTTCACGGACGTGAAATATACTCGTGTAAATAAGGCCTTACACAAGTTCTATCCAGGAGCAGCAGAAACACTCAGACATTCTCTCTACTCTTACTTAGTCCAGTTAAAGTGAGTCTGAGTTTATAAGTTATTGATTGGAGTTGAGTATTTTGTCATTTCGGCCATTAAACTAGCCTCCAAGGCATATTTCTATTGCGATGCTTTCTGACATTTCATGCTACCTTGGTCACAAAATCTGTATGACAGCTGCCACTCATGTTAATAAACGCAGAGCAAGGAAAATAAATTAAAGACTCTGAGGCTAATAACTCACATCTCTCTTTACATAACGATTTTCCAAAAATAAGATTAGAATACACCATACTTTGCAACAGAATATTTCAGGACGTGTACAGACAAAAAACTGTATATAAGAAATCAACTGTAAAGGTCCTGTTGACACTGAGTTTTTATCAGACGGAAAAATCTGCCTCAAAATTCCTCCAGGAATTTTGAGGCAGATTTTGACCTACCTGCACGCGGTTTGCCGTGTTTTTTTGGCCACGGCCATTGAGCGCAGCGGGCAAAAAAAAAAAACCCAGCAAAAACCACTTTCTCTGCCTCCCATTGTTGTTAATATGCAGGTCAAAGATGAAAACACCTGAAGATAGGGCATGTCGCTTCTTTTTCCCGCAAGCAGTTTTTACTGATCTCAGGAAAAACACGCCTCCGTCTCCCATTAAAATCAATGGAAGGTGATTTCAGGCGCTTTTTGGCACTGTTTCCACGTCAAAAACAGCACCAAAATACTCTGTGTGAACATAAGATAGTCTTGTTAGATAATCAGGATGATTAAAGGGGTATTCTTAACTTAGACATTTATGGCATATCCACAGGATATGCCACAAATGTCAGATAGAAGCGGGTTCCACCTCTGGGACCAGCACCTATATCCAGAATGGGATCCCCCGATTGTCCGCCTTGAATTAATGGAGTATGAGAACTAATGTCCATTCTGCTCTGTGGCGTGCTTGGCTGTTTTTCTAAAGGTAGGTTTACATGGCTGTTAACTCCCCGAAAAACGGCTGAAAATACTGGGAAAAAAACTGCGTTTTGTTCCCACAGGGTGTTTTTTTACACAGCGTTTACAAACGGCGCATAAAAAACGCCCCGTAGAAAAGAAGTGCATGTCACTTCTTGAGCCGTTTTCATTGTCTCAATAGAAAGACAGCTCCAAAAACGGCCGTAAAAAACGCATTAAAAAACTCTTGATGCATAAAAAATTTCTGAAAATCAAAGGCTGTTTTCCCTTGAAAACAGCTCCGTATTTTACAGCCGTTTTTAGTCTAGCGTGTGAACATACCCTCAGGGTACTTTCACACGGCTTATTTTCAGGCTGATTTTGAAGCAGAAAAGCCTAGTTTTAGGGTATGTTCACACAGGTTATTTTCGGCTATTTTTCAGACCGTAAACAGCCTTCAAACGGCCGAAAAATCGTAAGCAGAACGCCTCCAAACATCTGCCCGTTGATTTCAATGGGAAAAACGGTGTTGTATTCTAAAGGGCCGTTTTTTGAAAAGCGGCCGCGTAAAAACACCCGCGAAAAAATGCATGTCACTTATCGTTTTTCATTGACTCTATAGAAAAACAGCTCCAAAAATGTCCGTAAAAACGCCACGAAAAACACTAGTTTGCTTAAAAAACGGCTGAAAATCATGAGCTGTTTTCCTTAGAAAACAGCTCCGTATTTTCAGCCGTTTTTTGCTAAGCGTGTGAGCATACCCTTAGGGTTAGGGTTATGCCTATTAGGCCGTGCCAGAGGCTCTTTTAAAGGGGGTAACAGCGTGACTTCCCCTTCATTTCTACTTGTTCACTGTGAATCGTACATGTAGTGGCGATTCAGAGGTATTATAGCCTTTTCTCCCATTCACTTTAATGGGTAAAGTCTGCAATACCTGTAGATCGCCGCTACATAAGTGTCGACAATTCACAGTGAGCAAGTAGAAATGTTGGGAAAGCAGCGCTCGTACAAGCCTTGCACCCACTTCAAAAGAACTAATTGGTGGGGGTCCCGGGATTCAGACCCCGACCCATCAACTGTTGATGGCATATCCTGAGGATTGAACGACCCCTTTAAGACAGTATTTCTAAAACTGTGATGTGCCCCCCAGTCATCGGAGACACATCCTGGGAGGCAGTTCTGACAGAAGTGATTATAAGCTGAACAGGTCTTTCTATAGTTGCATTTATCTCTGGTTTAGAAACATAACAGACTCCTTTTGTGCTTATTTTAAGGTTCTACTTGCTTCAGGAGACATAATTTTTTAAGATAAATTGAGATCAGTTTTAACAAATTTGGCGTGCACTGAGACCAATGGTGAGGCCCTAGTAGAAATGATTGAGAAGCCCCTCTTTAATTGGTTCAAGACCACCAACTATATTCTTGCAGTCGAGGTCCTTAAAACCCGCGCCATAGTGTATCTACAGTGCAGGTTTTAGCTGGCTGCCCGAGCAAAATCAGCTGAATGTCGTGTGCCCGGCCGTCAGTGACTGCCAGGGACCCTGAAGAGAAGATAGAAGCAGTTTCACTGCTTCTATGATCTCTGATCGATCGTGTCAATGAGCGCCTGTGTATAGAAAAGAGGCAGCGGCAGAGCCGATGCCTCTATTGATCACAGTGATCGTGTGACTGGTTACGTGATCACGGGGAATGCCGTTAGTGGAAAGCTTCTGCTGGATCTAACTAGACTGAGCACAGACCTATTAGTGACAATAGTCACTATAAGACGAAATTCACATGAACGTGTGCGTTTTGCGCGCACAAAAAACGCAGCGTTTTTTGCGTGTTGCAGTTCAGTGTGTCATAAGTGTTTGGTGCGTGGCTGCGTGATTTTGGCATCATTATGACACTCTGTTTTTATGTTTAGAAACAGAAATGAAGGAGGTGCATTTATTTTTGCCTTCATTTCTTGAACAACTGTTGCACAAATCACGCAGTGCGTCCGTGTGCCGCGCGTGATTTTCACGCACCCATTGACTTTAATGGGTGTGTGATGCGTGAAAAACGCTTATGTATAGGACATGTGAATTTTACGCAGCGGATGCACGCTGCGTGAAAATCACGGACTGTCTGAACGGCCCCATTGAGTTACATAGGTCCATGCGACGCGCGTGATTTTCAAGCGCGTATCACGGACGTGAACTACGCTCGTGTAAATAAGGCCTAAAAGGGGTGATTTTGAAGGGGGTGTGTAACTGTGCAGCTCCAGTTACAGTGGAAGAAACCCTGGAAAAAAAAAATAAAAAAAAAATTCAATTTTTCTGACCTTTGAGGGACAAACCATATTGATTATAAAAAAAAAAAAGGAAAATAAAAACTGCAAATACATACCCAAAATACCAACTCCCAAAAAAACGTTCCACATGCCAATCATTGTCGTATCGCTAGCCCTGACCCAATTACCCTAAAATAGACAGGTAATATTTAAAAATTTATGGTAGACAATGACGATCACAAAGAAAAGGTATCTTTTAGGATAAAACTATATTACCAGAAAAAAGTAGCTGAAAAGTAAAAAAAAAACAAACAATTTTTTTTACTATTATTTTCAAACTGTAAGCCTGAAAATTCTAAAATAGCAAAAAGAATGTGTATAAAAAGAAAAAAATAAACATGCTTTGTCTACGAAAAAAACTTTGCAAAAATGTAGCTAGCCTAACAAATAAGAAAAGTTAGAGCCGTTTAACGCGTGGTAAAAATGTCCGTTTAACCGGCACAAAGCATTATGACAATTTTTGAACAGAATAAAGAAATGATTAAAATGTAACTGGCTTTCATATATGGTTTTACATCATCATCATGATACAAAAAGTCAACATTAATGTAACCCGTCTACTATATATAGGGATTACACGCGTCGTTTCGGGTGTTAGACAGTATTAATCTGGGAACGTTGACTGGTCAGCTGACTACACTCCAGAGCATTAATCCAATCTCCCACAAATAGACTTCTGTAAAAGCACAGATTTAGAGAGTAAGGTTTTTATGAAAAGTTCTCCTTTTTAGCTACTGGGGATAGACCTTTCCTTTCTGTGGGACACGTGTTTACCCAGAGCAGATGGCTCATAAGATGAAGTTCTAAGTAGAACCAACTAGAATATATAAAATGAACAGAGGGACAGCTGTCTCACATTACACCTGTTCTAAGTTTTGTAACTATCAAAGAATCCCTGTCCTTCAATGCCTGAAACTAGAAACTGCGAGGAAAAAAAAAAATCCAAAAAATAAATCACTGGAATAGTTTACAGATCACACGGAACGATGTTTTGTGAATGTCGAGATTTGTTTAGCACATGCTTTAGACTGTTGGCATGTGTACTGGAGGACAGATTTTTAAAAGGTCATTTCTAAACTTAATACAAACGTACATTCAGACTGGACACACATCCATTTTTTCCCGCACAACAAAAAAACAACAACACATAAAAGACGTGGGCTACACAACAGCTTTAGCCAAGCAACACCAATTACAGGCAGGTTGTAGGACGCAGTTTGGACGATAAGGGTATATTCACACGACCTATTTTCAGCCGTTTTTCGGGTCATAAAATTCTCGAAAAACTACTAAAAATGCGGGGGCTGAACGCTTCCAAACATCTGCCCATTGATTTCAATGGGAAAAACAGAGTTCCGTTCCCACGGGGCGTTTCTTACGCGGGCGTTTTTAAAAACGGCCGCATAAAAAAACGCCTTGTAAAAAGTGCAAGTCACTTCTTGAGCCGTTTTTCATTGACTCAATAAAAAAACAGCTCCAAAAACAGCCGTAAAAAAACGCTGCAAAAACCGTCTGAAAATCAGAGGCTGTTTTCCCTTGAAAACAGCTCCGTATTTTCAGCAGTTTTTTGTTAAGCGTGTTAACATAGCCTTAAAGTTTTGTGTTCCAGTCAAGTATGGCTCCCTGCTTGAGTAACACTCCAATATTTGCGCTATAGTGGCTGATCTTATACGTACACTTGTACTGAATGCAACGGTTACAAGATGTACCAGAATTGCAACCAAGATACAAACTTCTATGCATCTCCCCGTTGCAAATGCACTAAGATATGACTAGAACATGCGTTTCAATGGATATGCTTATTGTCGGCAGTCTTGTGACTAAGGATGGGCTCCCACGTCGGGGCCAAAACGCCTTTTTCTGGCAGTTCCGTGATTTCATGAAAATCATGGCAAAAAGGGGCTGTTTTGCTGTGGTCAGAGAAAAGAAAAAGAAAAAAAAAAGACAGCACATTGACCGCGCCGTGTGAATCCAGGGTAAAGAGGCAGTGTAGTTCATGACTTAATTCCTGTTCACATTGTGTGTAATGTTTGCATTGAGCACATACGCCACGGAAATCTCGTAACATGCGCGGAACGCAAAGATTCGACATACAGTTGCATACCTCACCCCTGGGATCGGACAAACGTAAATTCCTAAATTGGCTGTGGAGAATAAATTATTAAAGGGAATCGGTCATCAGCATTCCTAATATGAAACCATCGATATCTGGTGGAAGTGGGTGAAAAATAATTTTTATGTAACCTTTAGTATTCAGTATTTTAGTGTTCCCGCGCCGTATGCTAATGAGCAAATAAAAGTCATATCTTCATTCCTCGAGCCTTTCATAGTTAACTCCGACTTTTGATTGACAGCTCCTCTCCTCCTCCCCAGCACACATGAAATCCGGTGCATGCGCATCGATGACCTGATCTAGTGCGCACGCACGACGGGACAACATAAGGGCGCATTCGCAGCAACTAGATTTTAGTCCTGAACGAAGCAGGGAAGGGTGTCGGACCATACACGACGGGCACCTCTTTCAGACGAGATATCGGCATTTAGGGCGGGGCAGT
Organism: Rhinoderma darwinii; assembly: GCF_050947455.1. Classification (NCBI taxonomy): domain Eukaryota; kingdom Metazoa; phylum Chordata; class Amphibia; order Anura; family Rhinodermatidae; genus Rhinoderma; species Rhinoderma darwinii. The sequence goes on from NC_134696.1 coordinate 8,490,122, forward strand.
TTTCGGCAGTGGGCGGGCATAAGGAGACACTGACGTATTATTACCATAAAAGGCTCAAAACGTTTCCAGACCGTTATTTACGGTCCAAGGAGGAGTTTTGGAGAGCGGATAAAGAATATGAACTTTTGACAGCAGCGGCCAGTGAGGGGTGAGTAGAGTTCAGCAAGTGAAGTTCTGGTGACAGTTTCCATTTAGGTGTAGTGGGCACTGCGTTAGGTGGAACAATACGAAAGGATGACAAAGTGAAGTATCTGCAGATACCTATAGTGTTCCCCCAAGGGGATCTTTAAGTAATTTCTAAAATCCCCAAAAGATCTAAAGGGCTTTTTACAAAACGAGTGTTCACGTGAACGCTCTTTCCCGATCACTGCAACGATTAGCTGATGAACAGGAAAATGTTCGTTCATCGGCTGATCGCGTCTTTTATGCAGCGATCAATTTGATCGCTGTCAGCATGGGTAAACAGGCCGCTGAGATGATGCAAATGTACGGGGACGAGCGATCGTAGTGACAACGGGCCGTCCCCATACATAACCAATCATTGCTCCTTGTGAAAAGTACAAACAAGCGCCGAACAATGAGCGGTCTCGTTGATCATCACTCGTTTTCACAACCCATATTGGCTCGTGTAAAAGGACTTTAACTCTCCCTTCTGGACACAGAGATGGGAATGTTACCATATTTTTTGGATCCACCAGCTAAAATGCTGGAAAAGCTTAGTAGATGTTCAAGACCATGATTATCTCACATTATGAGCAGACATTTATACAACAGGGTCCTGGAACCACCAAAACTTCATGCGCTATCATGTTGGTGAAGTAGCCTCACTGAAAACAAGGATAGTAAGAAATATATGGTGTGGAATTATTGGACTCATCAAAATACCAAGAAACTCCGACTAATCCTCACCATGAAAACAGGATATTCCTCAATAAATTTGATGACTCTACCTCCATTGATCTATGTGTCCCACAAGAAAAGTAATTTGTCTATACAGGCTTCCAAACGGATGTGTAAGTGGAAGTACAAGATGACATCCATGTCCCTAAGATCTAAGCTTGGAACTTGGACAGAACATATACTGGTACCATCAGTGCTTAAAGAGTCTCTGTCACCACATTATAAGTGGCCTATATTGTACATGATGTGATCGGTGCTGTAATGTAGATTACAGCAGTGTTTTTATTTAGAAAAACTATCATTTTTGACAGAGTTATGACCTATATTAGCTTTATGCTAATGAGTTTCTCAATGGACAACTGGGCGTGTTTTACTTTTTGGCCAAGTGGGCGTTGTGGAGAGAAGTGTATGACGCTGACCAATCAGTGACCAATCAGCGTCATACACATCTCTCCATTCATTTACACTGCAGATAGCGATATAGCTATATCACTATGTGCAGCCACATAAACACACTACTGCAGTGTCATGACAATGAATATATATTACCTCCAGCCAGAACGTGATGTGTATTCACAATCCTGGCACTTCTCTGCACTTCTCTGTGATTTACAGTACAGCAGGCGTAGTCTCGCTGTAAATGACAGTTTAAAGCATAATCTCACGAGACCACACCTGCTATGCTGTAAATCACAGAGAAGTGCAGAGAAGTGCCAGGATTCTGAATACACATCCCGTCCTGGCTGGAGGTAATGTATATTCATTGTCAGGACACTGCAGTAATGTTAGTGTTTGTGTATGTGGCTGCACATAACGATATAGCTATGTGCTGTGTAAATGAATGGAGAGAAGTGTATGACGCTGATTGGTCACTGATTGGTCAGCGTCATACACTTCTCTCCACAACGCCCACTTGGTCAAAAAGTAAAACACGCCCAGTTGTCCATTGAGAAACTCATTAGCATAAAGCTAATATAGGTCATAACTCCGTCAAAAATGATAGTTTTTCTAAATAAAAAACACTGCTCTAATCTACATTACAGCACCGATCACATCATGTACAAGATAGGCCACTTATAATGTGGTGACAGACTCTTTAACAAGGCCCAATCTTAAATGATCATGTTAAACTTTACTGTGTAAATCCTTTTTATATCCATAAATCAATAGGAAAATACCCAATTGAACATTAAATAGAAAGGTTTCCTTACCACCAAATGCCGATACATGTGTGGGATTTAATTCACTCTGTTTAACTCCCATTGCATATAAAGGCCTTCATTTTGTTGTGCTTGCCATAGAACAGTCATTACCACTAATGGGCGGTTGTTCATATTTCTCTCTTTTTTTTTTTACAAGTGCATTCTAGAATAAAAACGGATTAAAAAAAAAACAACTTCTAGATTCTGACAAGTTGCATATTAATATTTAAAAATGTATTGCTATATGTAGGAGCATTCAAAGTCATTTAGCAGTGTGTAGATCCAGAAGTGGATGGCATTCATCACCGTCTGACAGCTGCTGTTAGAGCAGTTGGTGTTGTCAGTCTAATTGCCAATCACTTTCTATAACATTCCAGCTTCACAGTCCAAATTTGTTCTTACAGATATATTTTCTTACATGTTGGGCTCATCCATTGGTATTCAGAAACATTTTTTCTTAAAGGCTAATAATAATATGACTATTCAACCCTTGCCATGTTGCATACCAGATCACGAGGCAGCAGTGTGTGACTTGAAATTAATAGGAATGAAAATATCCCAGTGACCGAAGAGAATTTAAATATATACACTACCGGTCAAAAGTTCTAGAACACCTAAATTTTTCCACTTGTTTTTGACATTAACAGTGTTCTAGTAAAGCAAATAACGTGAAATGGTTCAAAAGCAAGTTAAAAACATAAAAATATGAATTTCTAACCGCAAACGTAACAATTGTCTGAATTTCTGATTTTAACCAAAGGGCTTTTTTTCAGGAAGACATCAAGGACAGCTGCTCTGCAGCACAGAAAGCAAATTATGTTTTGAAATTGGATGCAAACTATTACTACAATCAACTTTTGGAGATTACTTTCAAACCCTCTGATTCTATATAACCAGTGTTGGAACAGACTGCATTACAACCCCCTGTAGGGCAGGATTTGGACAGTTTTGCTCTTCAGGACAGAGCACATTGATATCATAATGGCGAGAAAAAGGCAATTAACAAAAGAAGACAGAATTATAACCCTTGGTAATTTCTCTGTAGGACAGACCTGCACTTCTAAGGGTATGTGCACACGACAATGCCAAATACGTCTGAAATTACGGAGCTGTTTTCAGTATAAAACCGCTCCAAAATTTCAGATGTTTTTACAAGTGCACGCGTTTTTCGTGGCGTCTTTTATGGACATAATTGGAGCTGGTTTTCATTGGAGTCAATGAAAAACAGCTCCAATTACGTCCCAAAAAGCGTCCTGTACTTTTTTGACGCGGCCGTAATTTTACACGCCGTCTTTTGACAGGGACGTGTAAAATTACAGCTCGTCTGCACATATCGTAAGACCCATTGCAAGCAATGGGCAGACGTTTGCCGACGTATTGGAGCCGTCTTTTCATGCGTAATTCCAGGCGTAAAACGCCCCCATTACGTCTGAAAAGAGGTCGTGTGCACATACCCTTAGGAAGCCAAGGTTTCAGTCAGTAGTTTCCTATACCATCAAAAAGACACTTGAAAACTGGTGGAAACTCTGACATGAAGGTCTGGCAGACCAAAGGCCACTACAAAATCAGATGACAAGATTTTGAGAGTCAACAATTTGCGTAATCGGCGCCTCACGGCACAAAATCTTCAAGCCCAGCTTAATGCAGCAACAAATAAACAAGTTTCCATTTCAACTGTGAAGAGAAGACTTCTATCTGCACATTTGACAAAGTTGAGTATGAGTAAGAGAGCCACTGCTAAGATTGCAAAATAAAATTTAAAAAAAGACTTGCCTTGGCAAGCAGCACCTCTAGTGGACTACTGAAGAGTGGAAGGTGGTCTTATGGACAGATGAATCAAAATTTTATATCTTTGGTACATCATGCAGGGGTTTTGTACTTTGTCGAGAACATGAAAGGATGCTCCCTCATTGTGTGACACCAACTATTAAACATGGAGGACGAAGCGTGATGATCTGGGGCTCTCTGGCTGGATCCAGAGTTGGCAACTTGCACAGGGTAACTGGCACACCAGACAAAAAGGACTACAACAGCATTTTGATGCGCAAGGCAATACCCTCTGGTGTACGCCTACTCGGTCAGGGGTTCATATTACAGCAAGACAATGATCCAAAACATACTTCTTATGTCAGAACTACATAAGACGTCAAGAAGAGACAGGTAGGCTTCAAATAACGGAATGGCCTGCACAGTCTCAAGACAAACCCCAATGAGCTTGTTTGGGATGAACTAGACAGAAGGGTGAAAGCAAAGCAAACTACAAGTGCAGCACATTTGTGGGAACTTCTGAAACTACACTACTGTTCAAAAGTTTAGGGTCACTTAGAAATGTCCTTATTTTTGAAAGAAAAGCACAGTTTTTTTCAATGAACATTAAATTAATCAGAAATCCACTCTATACATTGTTAATGTGCTAAATGACTATTCTAGCTGCAAACGTATAGTTTTTAATGCAATATCTACATAGGTGTATAGAGGCCCATTTCCAGCAACCATCACTCCAGTGTTCTAATGGTACATTGTGTTTGCTAACTGTGTTAGAAGGCTAATGGATGACTAGAAAACACTTGAAAACCCTTGTGCAATTATGTTAGCACCGCTGTAAACAGTTTTGCTGTTTAGAGGAGCTATAAAACTGACCTTCCTTTGAGCTAGTTGAGAATCTGGAGCATTACATTTGTGGGTTCGATTAAACTCTCAAAATGGCTAGAAAAAGAGAGCTTTCATGTGAAACTCGACAATCCATTCTTGTTCTTAGAAATGAAGGCTATTCCATGCGAGAAATTGCCAAGAAACTGAAGATTTCCTACAACGGTGTGTACTACTCCCTTCAGAGGACAGCACAAACAGGCTCTAATCAGAGTAGAAACAGAAGTGGGAGGCCCCGCTGCACAACTGAGCAACAAGACAAGTACATTAGAGTCTCTAGTTTGAGAAATAGACGCCTCACAGGTCCTCAACTGGCAACTGCATTAAATAGTACCCGCAAAACGCCAGTGTCAACGTCTACAGTGAAGAGGCGACTCCGGGATGCTGGCCTTCAGGGCAGAATGGCAAAGAAAAAGCCATATCGGAGACTGGCTAATAAAAGGAAAAGATTAATATGGGCAAAATCACACAGATATTGGACAGAGGAAGATTGGAAAAAAAAGTGTTATGGACAGACGAATCGCAGTTTGAGGCGTTTGGATCACACAGAAGAACATTTGTGAGACGCAGAACAACTGAAAAGATGCTGGAAGAGTGCCTGACGCCATCTGTCAAGAATGGTGGAGGTAATGTGATGGCCTGGGGTTGCTTTGGTGCTGGTAAAGTGGGAGATTTGTACAAGGTAAAAGGGATTTTGAATAAGGAAGGCTATCACTCCATTTTGCAACGCCATGCCATACCCTGTGGACAGCGCTTGATTGGAGCCAATTTCATCCTACAACAGGACAATGACCCAAAGCACACCTCCAAATTATGCAAGAACTATTTAGGGAAGAAGCCGGCAGCTGGTATTCTATCTGTAATGGAGTGGCCAGCGCAGTCACCAGATCTCAACCCCATAGAGCTGTTGTGGGAGCAGCTTGACCGTATGGTACGCAAGAAGTGCCCATCAAGCCAATCCAACTTGTGGGAGGGGCTTCTGGAAGCATGGGGTGAAATTTCTCACGATTACCTCAGCAAATTAACAGCTAGAATGCCAAAGGTCTGCAATGGTGTAATTGCTACAAATGGAGCATTCCAAGACGAAAGCAAAGTTTGAAGGAGAAAATTATTATTTCAAATAAAAATCATTATTTCTAACCTTGTCAATGTCTTGACTATATTTTCTAGTCATTTTGCAACTCATTTGATAAATATAAGTGTGAGTTTTCATGGAAAACACAAAATTGTCTGGGTGACCCCAAACTTTTGAACGGTAGTGTATGTTGAGAAGAAATTTCTGAACAATATCTGATAGCAATTGTAGAAAGAATGCCTCGATTGTATAACGTTTTTATATCAGCTAAAAGTGGCGACTGTGAAGAGTCAAATCTAGTTTTAATTTGTTGAAACAAAGTTAAAGAGGCTCTGTCACCAGATTTTGCAACCCCTATCTGCTATTGCATGTGATCGGCGCTGCAATGTAGATTACAGTAACGTTTTTATTTTTAAAAAACGAGCATTTTTGTAGTTATGCAAATGAGGCTTGCAAAAGTCCAAGTGGGTGTGTTTAAAAGTAAAAGTCCAAGTGGGCGTGTATTATGTGCGTACATCGGGGCGTTTTTACTACTTTTACTAGCTGGGCGTTCTGAAGAGAAGTATCATCCACTTCTCTTCAGAACGCCCAGCTTCTGCCAGATCAATGTACATCCTGAAAAATACTGCAGCGTGGACAGGAGATTCCCTGGAATCTAATTGTCTATGCTGGTACTGTATTACACGGCGGTTTTGCCGCACGTAATACGCATCGTGTGCATTCAGCCTAAACATCAATAAAAACTGGAAGAATTTAGGTGTTCTAAAACTTTTGACGAGTCGTGTATATATGAAAAAAAAAACAAAAAAAAAACCAGTAACATTTAGGCAGGGTTCCCACGGGTCAGATACGCTGTGTAAAAACCATGCAACCTGAAACCCGCAGTACATTGCGTTCGATGTGGTGCGGTTTTTCAAAACGGAATTTCCACTGCGGAAGAAAGCTCTCATACTTATCCCATCCGTCTGTCTTCTCTGCACGTAGTCCGGCCTCCTACGATGACGTTGCAGACCATGTGTCATCCCAGGAGGCCGGACTGCAGAAAGAAGGACGTTTTGACCAGTATTAACGGTCTGTATTCCAGATGTAACAAACTGGACCCCTTGCAGTTCTACTGAATGAACTTACAGCACATATTGCTCTATGGTGCTATAGGATCGGTTCAGTAGAACTGTTGGGGTCCAGGTGTACATCCAGAATAAGTACAGATGAACATGGGAACAATACACCCGTCCTAATAAAGCATTTCTATGGCAAAAAAACAAACAAAAAGACATGACAAACTAAAGTCACCCACAAGTTGTACCGCATGACCGCTTCAGTAGTTGAAGTACAGCTGGCAATAAAAGTTTGTGTTAAAGAGGCTCTGTCATCACATTATAAGTGGCCTATCTTTTACATAATGTGATCGGCGCTGTAATGTAGATTACAACAGTTTTTTATTTAGAAAAACAATCATTTTTGACGGAGTTAGGACCAATTTTACTTTTTGACCAAGTGGGCGTTGTACAGAGGAGTGTATGACGCTGACCAATCAGTGTTTTACACTTCTCTCCATTCATTTACACAGCACATACACTTCGGTAACGTTTGTGTGAGATTTACAGCAAGGCAAGCGTAATCTCGTTTTAAATGACAGTTTAGAGCGTAATCTCACGAAATTACGCTTGCCTTGCTGTAAATCTCAGAGAAACGTCACGGAAGTGTCAGGATTCTGAATAGACATCACGTCCTGGCTGGAGGTGATGTCTATTAACTCTTCAGTAACGTTAATGTGTGTGTATGTGGCTGCACATAGCGATATAGCTATATCACTATGTGCTGTGTAAATGAATAGAGAGAAGTGTATGACGCTGATTGGTCACTGATTGGTCAGCGTCATACACTCCTCTGTACAACGCCCACTTGGCCATATAGTAAAACACGCCCAGTTGTCCATTGAGAAACTCATTAGCATAAATCTAAAATAGGTCAGAACGTCAAAAATGATTGTTTTTCTAAATAAAAACACTGCTGTAATCTACATTACAGCGCCGATCACATCATGTACAATATAGGCCACTTATAATGTGGTGACAGCCTCTTTAAGCCCGTCATGTGCCTTGCCTTCCTACAGCCCCAGTCATGTGCCCTGCCTTCCAATAGCCATCATGTACCCTGCCTTCCTATAGCCCCCATCATGTACCTTTCCTCCCTATAGCCTCCGTCATGTACCCTGCCTTCCTATAGCCCCCGTCATGTGCCCTGCCTTCCAATAGCCATCATGTGCCCTGCCTTCCTATAGCCCCCATCATGTACCTTTCCTCCCTATAGCCTCCATCATGTGCCCTGCCTTCCAATAGCCCCCGTCATGTACCCTGCCTTCCTATAGCCCCAGTCATGTACCCTGCCTTCCTTTAGCCCCAGTCATGTACCCTGCCTTCCTTTAGCCCCAGCCATGAACGCTGCCTTCCTATAGCCCCGTCATGTACCCTGCCTTCCAATAGCCCCGTCATGTACCCTGCCTTCCAATAGCCATCATGTACCTGCCTTCCTATAGCCCCCATCATGTGCCCTGACTTCCTATAGCCAGTCATGTACCTTTCCTCCCTATAGCCCCCGTCATGTGCCCTGCCTTCCTATAGCCCCCGTCATGTGCCCTGCCTTCCTATAGCCCGCGTCATGTGCACTGCCTTCCTATAGCCCCCGTCATGTGCCCTGCCTTCCAATAGCCCCGTCATGTACCCTGGCTTCCTATAGCCCCAGTCATGTACCCTGCCTTCCTTTAGCCCCAGCCATGAACGCTGCCTTCCTATAGCCCCCGTCATGTACCCTGCCTTCCAATAGCCATCATGTACCTGCCTTCCTATAGCCCCCATCATGTGCCCTGACTTCCTATAGCCCGTCATGTACCTTTCCTCCCTATAGCCCCCGTCATGTGCCCTGCCTTCCTATAGCCCCCGTCATGTGCCCTGCCTTCCTATAGCCCCCATCATGTACCCTGCCTTCCTATAGCCCCCGTCATGTGCCCTGCCTTCCTATAGCCCCCATCATGTACCCTGCCTTCCTATAGCCCCCGTCATGTGCCCTGCCTTCCTATAGCCCCCATCATGTACCCTGCCTTCCTATAGCCCCCGTCATGAACGCTGCCTTCCTATAGCCCCCGTCATGTACCCTGCCTTCCAATAGCCATCATGTACCTGCCTTCCTATAGCCCCCATCATGTGCCCTGACTTCCTATAGCCCGTCATGTACCTTTCCTCCCTATAGCCCCCGTCATGTGCCCTGCCTTCCTATAGCCCCCGTCATGTGCCCTGCCTTCCTATAGCCCCCATCATGTACCCTGCCTTCCTATAGCCCCCGTCATGTGCACTGCCTTCCTATAGCCCCCGTCATGTGCCCTGCCTTCCAATAGCCCCATCATGTACCTTTCCTCCCTATAGCCTCCGTCATGTGCCCTGCCTTCCAATAGCCATCATGTGCCCTGCCTTCCTATAGCCCCCATCATGTACCCTGCCTTCCTATAGCCCCTGTCATGTGCCCTGCCTTCCAATAGCCCCCGTCATGTGCCCTGCCTTCCTATAGCCCCCATCATGTACCCTGCCTTCCTATAGCCCCCGTCATGTGCCCTGCCTTCCAATAGCCCCCGTCATGTGCCCTGCCCTCCTATAGCACTGTCATGTACCCTGCCTTCCAATAGCCCTGTCATGTACCCTGCCTTCCTATAGCCCCGTCATGTACCCTGCCTTCCTATAGCCCCATCATGTACCCCGCCTTCCCAAAAATTACTCATGGATACTAAATTTCAGAATATTTGGCCACCGTATATTCTAGACACAACTGAAGATAATAAAGTATTTGATGGTATAAATGCCCTTCCTCACAACTTAATTTACCCTTCACTACAATAGGACAATTTCATTTTAAGTTGACCATATATATTATTTGGACTTGCGTTTCATACACCAGTCTGTTTTCAATAGTTTTTTATTAAACAGTTTTTTGTAATATAATAATAACACAGACTCGCAGAGTCTCAACTTTTGCATATCAATAATACAATTAAACAAAGTATTAGACCAACATGGTCTCCAATAAATCTCACATTATATATCATTCATGATGTCAACACTTCTGCCAAATATATAGTATATAAATGCCTTCATTACTAACATAGGTAACCAATCTTGACATCACATTGCTTTATAGAGTACCTTAACATGGCCTCTAAGGAAAAAATATAAGAGAGAAAAACAAAACACACACAATAAACAAAAGAAGGATAAGGAGGGGGGGAAGGAAAGGTGTAGGGTAGAAGGGTCTTCTAACCATCTCTATGTATTCACGAAAATGTGTGGTTCCTCCATGGGTCCCAAATGGCATCAAATTTGTCTAATGTACCCGCCAGCTGATGTGTTAGGCGGTCATTAACCATTATCCATGAGATCTTAGCGATCAACATATCCATAGACAACGTGGGTGTTCGCCAGGCCCTAGCAATAGTTATTTTAGCTGCCAGAAACACATATCGGAGAAATTTACATGCGGGGGCCCGAACCTCGGGAATAGGACCGCATAGCAGAGCCGTAATCACATCCCTGGGGGGTTTGACTTGGATCACTGTGTTAATAAGCTGGTATACCTGGTTCCAAAATGTGGCAACCACTGGACACTCCCATAGAATATGCATTAGTGTACCCTCCGCACCACATTGTCTAAAGCAGTGCTTATCCACCAATGGGTTAAAGCGAGCCATACGAGTAGGGACCATATACCATCTCATTAATACTTTATAACCCGCTTCCACAAAGGATGTATTGATAGATAGTTTTGAGGTCGTACATGCCATCTCCCGCCACTGCTCCAATTCCACTCCCGTACCTAGATCATGTTCCCATCGTGTCATGTAAGGGAGTTTACCT